>NC_046309.1:29436477-29786136 GCF_004115265.2 Rhinolophus ferrumequinum | reverse complement strand
TTGTGCATAGTACTAAACATATGTATATAAATAACAGGGTTCAATACTATGAATATATATATATTTATTTATTTATATATGTTTTTTCCTATACATACATACCTTTTCACCTAAAGGAAGCACTTTACGACTTCTCTTTGGCATATTTGAACTGCCAGCATTATTAGTCTTCATTTTGGGACCATTATCAAGTAAAATAAGGGTGACTTGAACACAAGCATTGTAACATTACGACAGCTGATCTTACAACCGAGACAGCTAATAAGTGATTGACAGGCAGGTAGTGTATACAGTGTAGGTGGAGATGCTGGAAAAAGGATGATTCACACCCTGGGCAGGATGGAGTAAGATTTCATCACGCTACTCAGAAAAGAATGCAATTTAAAACTTATGAATTGTTTATTTCTGGGAACTTTCCGTTTAATATATTTGGACTGCTGTTGACCGTAGGTAACTGAATGCACAGGTAAGAGGGAATTACTATATTTGCATTCAATGCAATACATTTCCCTCTAAGCACTGCTTTTACCACATCCCATAAATTTTGATAAGATGCATTTCTATTTTCATTCGGTATAAAATAATTTTAAATTTCTCTTGAGACTTCTTGTTTGACCCATGTATTAATTACAAGAATGTTGTTTAATCCATAAATATTTTGGGATTTTCCAGCTCCCGTTCTATTACTGATTTCTACTTTAATTCTACTGTGGTCTGAGAGAATACTTTCTATGATGATTTATCTTTTTTAAATTTCTTATGGCCCAGAATGCAGTCTATTTGGTGATTATTTTGAAAAAATACAAATAATTTTTAAAAGGCAGCAAATTAAGTACTTATTTTGTATCAATTACAAGTATACATATACACAAGATGTAGGAGGGTTGGGACAAAGCTATCTTAACTTCAGGAGGAATGGGTGGTAATTGGTGCTTGTGATAAAATTTTTAGCAATCACATTATATACAGATTTGCAAAGTGTAACATCTCAATTAAAGAGATACAGATGACAAAAAAAAATGACTCTAGTGGTAACAAACATTTGGCTTTGAATTTGGTTTTCATGAAATGTAAGTAAAAAGAAAAAACAAAAAAAAGGTATTTTTGCTCTGTGAGCCCTTGCTATCTGAACCCAGAAATCAAAATGCCCTGATATTCTGAGATAAGACTGAGGATAAAGATAACCCTTATTATCTAAACTTGCTATCCAAAGTCAGAAGTCAAACAGACTTGGATGGTAAGGGCTATATATCTTCCCATATGAAAATATCTATAAATAAACAGAGCAAACATTTGACATTTGACTAATTCATCTACCTCTCTAAAACAGAGGGAGGGAGATAGGGGTTTCTCTTTGGGAAAACTGAGTATTATTCTGTATTCAGGATCCCTTTATATTTAGACACTGTATGCAGTGGCAGACTTTTATTATGAAATAAAATGCTTTAATAGCATGGAAGAGCAGTTTACAAAATTCTTTACACTACATGGTCTCTACTATGTAAAAACAATGCCTATTAAAAACACTGGAAAGAAATGTTTCTAAATGTAACAAGGACTGAATAATAATTTTTTTTTTTACATCTGTAATCTTCTCTACATGCAAATTTTTCACAATGTGATCTTATTTCATTTGTGGTCAGGAAAATATACAAGAGTGATTTTAATATAAGTATTATAATAGAGGTATAGAAAGGCTTAATATTGGTATCCAATTCTTTCAAGAAGTTCAGGTTAAATTCTGGAAGAAAAGATGCCTCAAATATAGCCTAATATAATATAGCAATAGTTTATCAGAAAAAGGATATATTGCACTTGCAACTGCTAGAATGTAAGAATAAGCATGTACCAGTAGGGGAATTTAAATAGTTTCATGACTAGAATACAAGCTGTAAGAATAGTTGGCAGGGCAGGAGGCATAAGTCTACACACAAGTTGGGTTCTGATGCTATATGAAGGAGTACAAAGCTTTTAGAATGAAGAAAACCTAAGCCTAGCCATCCCAGGCTAAGTCATTTCAATGTTTAATACTATCTAAATCCTGACCTATAACAATTATATTTGGATACTTTCCTTTAACTACTTTAAACCAAACTAATTTTTCTCCTTGAAAACAAAACCAGATAGTAATTTCTTGACTATGGCAGAAATGGCAGGATAGAGGTTAGCAAATCTACTCAGGAAACAACTATAAAACTGAACACAATTCTCAAAAACAACCATCTCAGGGTTCAAACAAAGGCAATTAAGTTGAGAAGTGTGTCTTTATGAAAACCAATGACAGTTTTCAGGGTATCATGAACACCCCTCCCCAACCCCCCCACCTCCCGGCAGGGTATCCTTGCCTGAACCCCGCCTCATCACCACCACCGCCTGCAGGTTGTTAGGGATGGACTTCAAGGACAGGGCTGGCTGTGAAAAACAGCCTCACTGCTGGAAGGGGCTAACACATTTGGAGCAAAGTGTGGAAAACCCAGAGAGAGCATTGTAAAAGTAGCAAACTTGTTAGAAAACAACAGGGAAAGCCAGCAGCTGCTGCTATGTTGGCCTCAGGCTGCAGTTTTCCTAGAGCTGAGCTGTAAACTGAAGGACTAGCCAGAAATTTAACAAAAATATCCTGGAAATGAGAGAAGCATAGAGGGGTTAGATAAGCTTCCTACATAGCCTTGGCTGATGGGGAGGCTAAATGAACATGCATGGGAGACCCAGAAAGGCCTAGTGAAAAGCCAAAGGTGAGAAAAACTTGAAAACTGCCTGAATTTTATTTTAAATGTACTCCCAAATCAACACACAACCACTGGCAGAAGGCAGAAGCCTTACCATCTCCAGAAGTGTCTAGGCACAACCTCTAACCTATCACCGACCACTAAGCTATGTAGACACAGGTGCAAACCCCAGAAAATCAGCCTAAAAATGAAAATAACAATAATGTACAAAGTACAGGGAGATATATCACACAGATAAGTTCAGGAAAATTACTGAAAAACCACCACCACTAACCTCCATGGGGGAAGAATCTAAAACAAGACTTTCTACAATATATTATCAAAAATATATTGAACAGTTTTCAACAAAAAATTATGAGACATGCAAAGAAAAACAGGAAAGCGTGGTCCATACTTAAGAAAAGAAGCATCAAAAAGAGACAAACTCTGAGTGTGAGCTCAAATATTGGATTTCCCAAAGACTTCAAATCAGCTATTACATAAATATTCAAAGATTGAAAAGAAACCAATTTAAAGAATTAAAGAAAATAAGATAATGACTCAACAAATAAAGTAATTTCAACAACGAAAGAGAGACTATAAAAAAAATCATACAGAAATCCTAGGGTTGACATTTTCCATATGTATCTGTTTTTGATAGCGATAGCACAGTAACTCTAATTTCTTACTCTGTCTACATTTTATAAATATGCCTGAATTATATGTAGAATGCTTAGTAAGTCATTATGCTTTTGTAAGCTTTGTGGTAAACTTTAAATAAAAATAAAGATATGTTATCTTTTCCTACTGAACTAATCAAAAGTATGTTAATTTTTCAATGAAATTGCTTATAACTAGATAGTATTTTCAACATAATATAAAATCAAAATGACCAAAGGTAATGTATCTACAGGTTTGGATATCTACAGGTTGATAGCTACAGGTTTGGAACTGTTTTAAGAGGTTAATTTAATTTTATTTTTCACGCGTAGCTTTTAGTATCTATCAAGAATCTTTCTAGAATTACTCAAGTATAGCATTTTCAAGAGATTAATAAAATATAACTTGATAGCACAAGTCTATTCTGGGACGAGGGTGTATAAATAATTGTAATATTGCTAATAATTAATTGGATTATCATACTCATGTACTCATCCACAATGGAATACTATTTAGCCATTAAAAAGAAGGAAATCCTACATTTATAACATGGATGGACCTGGAGGGTATGATGCTAAGTGAAATAAGTCAGAGAAAGACAAATATTGTTATGATCTCACTTCTGTGTGGAATCGAAAAAAAAAATCAAACGAAGAAACAGAAATCAGACTTGAGGTTGCCAGAGGCAAAGGGTAGGGAGTGTGGAAGGCAGGCAGTGAAAGGTACAAACTTTTCAGTTATAAGATAAATAAGTTCTGGGGATGTAATATATAATACGATGTTTAGTTAACAATACTGTATTACATATTTAAAAGTTACTAAGACAGTTGACCTTAAATGTTCTCATATAGGGAAAGAAATTTGTAACGATGTGAGGTGATGGATGTTAACTAAACTTACTGTGATAATCATTTCACAAAATATACATATATCAAATCATTATGTCGTACACCTGAAACTTAACCTAATGCTATATGTGAATTTTACCTCAATAAAACTAGAAAAATATTCATGTACTTATTAAATGCAATTTATGTCTATATGCATACATTGATTACCAGCAAGCAGATTTTCATATCAAGAATAAAGTAATGGCAACTGGTTCTATTAGTGATCTTTCATTAGTCCTTATTTGTGACGGCCTCTTTAAATTAAATATAGTTTAACTGAATGTTCCTATTTTGACTCGGTATTACCATAAAAATGATTATTATAACATTTAATAAACTATTCTTCCTCATTTTTAATGAAGAAAATCTATGTTATAGAACCATTAGTTTTCCAGATGTCCCTTAAAATTCTATGCTAGTGTTACAAATCTGTACTTCTCAGCCTAACATGTTACCAGAGAGTAGCACACATACTGCCCACTATTTGGTATAAACCATCACACTATTTTATATTATTAACACAGTTATCCAGGATAATGTTAGTAACTTAAGTACAAAAAGTATACTTACTCAGTTATAATTTCAGGGTTTGTAAAGCTGAGGTTGGATAAATGACCTTCAAGTTTAGAAGACTCATGCGTAGTTAAGGCTGGAGTGGTCTTAGTGGCGAGTATAGCTCTTTTTTCATCTTTTTCAAGTGCTTTTCTCTTCCCACCATTTTGGAAATATTCTCTGCATACACTACAAGGCAAAATAAAATTGTATCTTAAAACACTAGGCATGAATAGAAAATAAAATGGAAAAAAATTAGCCTTTATTAATCAAAATGGGAAACTTTCAAATTACAGATTCCTATTTTGAAAACGTCATATAGAGGTAAGTTTGAGAACCTTGTAGCACTTTCACACGTTTAAAATTACCATACAACAAAGCACGATCACAGATTATGTTTAATAAATAAAAAGTAGTTTTTTCAGGAGTACAGATGTGCCTATATATTTTGCTGAACTTTATTCTTAACTGAAACATAAGTTCCTCCAGAAAAGTATAGGTAACTCTGCTATTCAGTGACAACATCCAAAAGGAATAGTTGTCACAGTTAATTCTGAGCGAGCTTTGCTAGTATTAGATAGATATTCCGACAGCTGTTTTTTAGATCCTTTCTGGTTTATGAAAACAATGAGACAAAAAGACTAGTATGACCTAGTTCTGGCCTTTGATCTTACAATGTGACAGGAGGATGCACACTTAAACAATTAACTGATATATTTATCAAAGCTACTTAAAGTAAAGGAAGATGTCTTTTTTTTGTTTTTCTCTTTTTTTCAATCTAGTTGTGTGGGCACAGCTTAGATCCAAGTCAAGTCCTTGACTTTGATCTAGTTGTGCAGGGCGCAGCTCACTGGCCCATGTGGGAATCGAACCAGTGACCTTGGTGTCATGAGCACTGCGCTCCAACCACTGAGCAAACTGGCCATCCACCGGCGGCTCAGCTCCAAGCTCAAGCTGTTACCTCTCACTGGTCCATGTGGGAATCGAACTTGTGACCTTGGTGTTATGAGCACTGCACTCCAACCACTGAGCCAACCGGTCGCCCACCTGCGGCTCAGCTCCAAGCTCAAGCCATTGTTTCTTACTGGCCCATGTGGGAATCGAACCAGTGACCCTGGTGTTATGAGTACCGCGCTCTAAACCACTGAGGAAACTGCTCGCCCACCTGCGGCTCAGCTCCAAGCTCAAGCCCATTGTTTTTGTTTTCCTTTTCTAAATGTTTTTTTTTTTTTTCTTTTTAAAGATTTTATTGGGGAAGGGGAACAGGACTTTATTGGGGAACAGTGTGTACTTCCAGAACTTTTTTTTTTTTCCCCAAGTCAAGTTGTTGTCCTTTTAGTCTTAGTTGTGGAGGGTGCAGCTCAGCTCCAAGTCCAGTTGCCGTTGCTAGTTGCAGGGGGCGCAGCCCACCATCCCTTGCGGGACTTGAGGAATTGAACTGGCCACCTTGTGGTTGAGAGCCCACTGGCCCATGTGGGAATCGAACCGCAGCCTTCGGAGTTAGGAGCATGGAGCTCTAACCGCCTGAACCACCGGGTCGGCCAAGCCCATTGTTTTCAATCTGGTTGTGGAGGGCACAGTTCACTGGCCCACGTGGGAATCAAACCAACAACCTAGTTAAGAGCTCAGGCTCTAACCAACTGAGCCATTCGGCCGGCCCTCTTTTTAGATTTTTAAAACAAATCACATTATTATTACCTCTCGCTCATACTTTGAACAAAGGTAGACTTCTTTGCTTCATAGACACTCCTTGGTGAAGTTTCAAAAACCCATGGCAAGAAAAGTAAGAATTGAGGAATTAATTTAAAACTGATTTCTGCAGGTAGAACTATGGTCTAAGGGAATAATGCCCCTTTCTCCTCACACTTATAGGATGCTATTAGTTCAACTTCAATTTTTGTTAAGTATCTAATTATTTAAGATTTACATAACTTATCCTATGGAGATTTAATTTTAACTCTGTTTACAGGAGTTGAAACTCACCATTGATCAAATATTTATTAAGTACTTATCATGTGCCAGGCACATAAGTGATAGGAAAACAAACTGAAGGCGGCATAGCTGCCTTTAAGAAGCTCAAACTAGTGAAGGACACAAACAATTTACATAACAATAAAGAAAATACAATTGATAAAGATAAAAGACAATTGATAAATACCATATTCAAACATGTAATACAGTAATATAAGCTGATTTTACAAAAATGAATAGGAATAAATCAGTTAAGGAAGAATGTTCGTTAAGGAGAGAAGCGCTTTCCTGGCAGAGAGAATAGCATGAACAAAGGCACGGAAGAGAAAAGCAGCATGGGTTTGAGGCCGGACATGTAGCCTAGGAAACTGACAGCCCCCTCCAGGGTACAACATGAGGTGCCTCACTGGTTACACAAGTAACAGGTGACTGTATCCGGTACCTGCAGCTGGAGAAAAACAAGAATGCGTTTCATCCAGCAAGGCTGATCCCTAAGACCAGGACCTGACTTTTGGCTATAATCTCATTATGATGTCACTTGCATCGCAGTTATTACGAGGCCCATTATGCATCTGATGCCATGACAGTTTCCCAGGAACCAAATAAGGAAGAAAAGGTGAGAAATGGAGGGTCCCGTCCAGGGGAAGAGATGAATGAACCATGGCAACTGTACAACACCAATTCCCGCCCAGGAGGGACAAGTACCCCTGAGCGTGATCGTTCTCTCTGTTCTCTCAGTTCGCCCACATCTTTCTCTCAAGTGTGTACTTTCGTATTCAATAAATCACTCTCCCTTTTCTGCATCTGTGTCACTCTTGAATTCTTTCTTGCATGGAAACAAGAACCCCATCACCACTGTTGGGGGGTGAGTCCTCTCTTGGACATCCCCGTGAGTCTCCGGCAATAGATTCTGCAGAGATATCAGTTCAAGGTATGTGAAAGTTAAAGTGCCCGGCAGAAAATGGATGGATGGATGGATGGACTGACCAGTGAAAAGGCCCTGAGGCCAGCACACACATACATAGAGATCTGGTAGCCAGGTAACACTGGAGTCGGAAGCAAGCTTCAGACCATGCAATACCCACAAGCTAATTTAGAAATGTGGCCTTTAGAAATATAATCTAATGACAGAAAGTGGGTTAGTGGTTTCCTGCAGTGTGTGAGTGAGTGTGTGTGTGTGTGTGTGTGTGGGGGGGGGTGGGTGTCTGACAACAAAGGTGTACAATGGAGCTTATTAGAGTTATGGAAATGTTCTACATCTTAATAGTGGTGGTGGTTACATAAGTGTGAACAATTGTCAATACCTACTGAACTGTACACTAGAATGGGTGCATTTTATTGTATATAAATTAAACCTCAGTAAAGCTGATTAAAAAATGTAGTCTTTATCTCCTTGAAATTAATACTACAAATAATTCCTCTATCATTTAACATTTCACTAAGCGTAAAACACAAAAGTAAAGAGCTTGCTTACCTTTCTATTAGGTAAAAAACCATATATAACTGCTTATAGTCAACATTTCTTGAGCCACAAAAATTGCAATTTTATATGGTTCAATCTCATAGTTACTTAGAAACTTGATAGCAAAATACTTAAAGGGCTAGAATTCCAGGTTCTCATAGGATAATAACAACCATCTAAATTCTAATCTCCTTACACATCTTCTAGAAAATATACCAATCACTAAGCAGAGCAAATAAAAAGCACACATAGTTCACACCTAGGGCATAATGAGGACACAGACAATAGCACTTCTTTTACACGTAATTGGGGAAATAAAAAATCTGAGTCAAACTGTGTTGGCTTTTGGGCCACCCAAAGTAGGCTCTTCAGCTAAGAACTCTAAAGGCCAGGAAGGTCTGATGGGGGTCTTCGAGGTGGCAAAACCCACATAACACCAGCTAAGGTTCACCACCAAAAGAGGGTCCAATTCTGAGAGGGGAAATCTTAAGAGATTGGGGAAACAGAGAATCAGAGCATTAGCTATGGGAAGGTCAAAAGGAAGGTTTTATCTCTGCTGGAGAAAAGAGGCACATTGAAAAAAAAAACAGTATCTCTGAAGGCATGGTAATAAAGGGAAAGAATAAACAAGGATAAGAAGCCTACTGAATGAAGTGTTATAATCTACACATATTTTAAAAATCATTAAGTCAGACCAAGGAGTACATTATTTATTAAGGAAACTCCACTTCTGTATTTGTAGCAATCAAGCAAGGTTCTTTAGAATTAAGAAACAAAGTAAGCCACACAAACCCCTACCTACAATATCTAGAGATACTCCAACATAACAGACAAAATATATAAAGGAAATGCTAATGAATCCAGCAACCATATTTCTATTAGAAGGGAAGAGAAAGACCGTCAAAACTTGCAGCAGATGAAAATTCTCAAAAATACAGAAAACAAAGACACAAAAGAGAAGAAAACTGTAACATAACACTTCAATTATAGTTATATAATTAAGAAATTGCAGAACAAAATGAAAGAACACTTCAAATTTGAAATAAAAAAAACAGAATAAAGAAGGACTAAATAAACAGAGACATATTCCATGAATATGGATAGGAAGACTCAATATTGTCACAATGTCAGTCCTTCCCAATCAAAATCACAGGCAATTATTTTGTGGATATCAACAAAATGATTCTGAAGTTCATATGGAGAGGCAAAAAACCCAGAAATAGCCAACACAATATTGAAGAAGAACAAAATTGGAGGACTGACACTGACTTCATGACTTACTATAAAGCTACACAGTAATCAAGACAGCATGGTGTTAGAGAAATAGACAAACAGATCAATGGAATAGAACACAGAATCCCCAAAAGACCCCCATTAATATATTCAACAGAAGTAAATATTCAAATGAAGTAAAAATAATCTTTTCAACAAATAGTGCTGGAACAACTGGACATTCACATGCCAAAAAAATCAATCTAGACACAGACGTTTCACCCTTCACAAAAATTAATTCAAAATGGATTACAGACCTAAATGTAAAACACAAAACTATGTAAGTCCTAGATAGTTATAAATTTCCTCGGAGAAAATCTAGATGACCTTGGATTTGGTGATAACTTTTAAGATACAACACAGCAAAGGCATGGTTCATGAAAAAAGAATTGAGAACCCAGATTTCATTAAAATTAAAAACTTCTGCTCTGCAAAAAAAACAATGTCAAAGAGAATGAGAAGACAAACCATAGACTGGGAGAAAATGTTTGCAAAAGACATAGCTGATAAAGGACTGCTATCCAAAATATACAAAGAACTCTTAAAACTCAACAATAAGAAAACAACCACCTGATTAAAAAACAGGCAAAAGACCTGAACAGACACCTCACCAAAAATGATATATAGAGGGCAAGAAAGCACATGAAAAGATGTTCCACATGATACATCATTAAGGAAATGCAAATGAAAACACCAATAAGCTACTTCTATACACTATTAAAATGCCCAGATTCCAGAACACTAAAACACCAAATGTTGGTGAAGATGTGGAGCAGAAAGAACTCATTCATTGGTATGAATACAAAATAGCATAGTCACTTGGGAAGACAGTTTGGCAGTTTCCAAAACTAAACATATTGTTACCGTACAATCCAGCAATCACGCTCCCTGGTATTTGCCCCAAAAAACTGAAAACTTACTTCAACACAAAAACCTGCATCTGAATGTTTATAGCAGTTTTATTCATAATTGCCAAAACTTGGAAGCAACCAAGATGTCCTTCAGTAGGTGATGGATAAATAAGTTGTGGTTCATCCAGACAATGGAATACTTTTCACCACTAAAAAGAACTGAGCTATCAGGCCATGAAAAGACATGGAGGAACTTTAAATGCATATTAAGTGAACAATGTCAATCTGAAAAGGCTATATATACTGTGACTCTGACTATATGACCTTCTAGAAAAGGCAGAACTATGGAGACAGTAAAAAAAAGTCAGTGGTTGCCAGGTATGGGGGAAGAAAGGATGACCAGGTGGAACCCAGAGGATTTTTAGGGCAGTATGACACTATCATAGTGGATACTTGTCATTATACTCTTGTCCAAACCCAAAGAATATATAACACCAAGGGTGACCCCCAACCATGGACTTCGGATGATAACGGCGGGTCAATGTGGGTTCATCGATTGTAACTATGTCCCAGCTGGGTGGATGCTGACAGTGAGGGATGCTCTGCATGAATGAGGGCAGGAACCATCTGCACTTTCTCTTCAATTTTTCTGTGACGCAAAAGTGCTCTAAAAAGTAAAGTCTAACTGAAAGTGGAAAAAGACCCAGCTCAGATTAGATATGTGCCTCCTGATGGAATGCACTGAAATTACTATCACCTATGTAATATCCTTGCTAATATGCTTACCTTGAATTTAATCTCAAGGAAACAACCATAAAAATCCAAATTGAGAGAGATTTTTTTCATAAATTGAAGGAAAGAAAGTGTGAGTCAAGGATTTTGTATCTAGCCAAGCTGAGCATCTTTTAACAAAACCATAGAAAAACAGCTTTTGGTATGTAAGCTGTTTTTAAAGAACCTACTGGAAGATGAACTTCATGAGATGATTGGGAAATGTTGGTGAAGAGGCTAGTAGTGAACAAAAAGCATTAAATGAAGTTTTAGAAAAGGATATTTTATAATGATGAAGGCCACAATTCCCAATGAAGATGTTTAACAGTTATAAATACTTATGGGTCATTTATCATAGTAACCATGTTCACAAAGCAGAAATTCTGTGAGATGTGTGTAGAAATCTATACAACTAACAAGGAACTTTAACACACCACTCTCAATCAAGTGAATAATAAGGTTTATCTTATCATTAACCAACAAACTTTCCTCTCAAATAGAGAGTATAGCTTCTTATCAAGTGCATATGGAATATTCAAAAAAATTACCATATACATGTATTAATTCATGAAGAAAACCACAGTAAGAGCCATAGGAAAAATAACAGACAAAATCACCCAATCACAATGCAATAAAACCAGAACTACAAAAAAATAGACAAAAAATCCATTTCACCTGCCAATTTTTTAAATTAAATAATTCTGGGGTCAAATAACTCGTGATTTTTAGAAATCACAGGATTTCTAAAATAATAATAATAATAAAAACACTACAAGTCAGAATCTAAGGAATGTAACTAAAATAGTGACCTGAGGAAAATGTAAACCCTTTAATGTTATATCAATACAAATAAAAAAATAAAAATAAATGAAATAAATATCCACCTCAAAAGATTAGGGGAAAAAAGTAAACCAAAAGAAAGGAAGATATTAATGAGTTAGAAAAATACAAGACCATCAAATAAATACACAAACTGGTTCTTTAACTTGCATAACTTTATGCAAATGAAGCTGAACACTTAGATGAAACAGATTATTTTTCTAAGAATATATATTAAACATAGGAATACAGAAAATTTATTAAACTTGACTCTTGGTTATTGATGGAAATGGAACGTTTAAACAAAATCTAAAATTGATGGATGAAACAGAGATAGTTATCAAAGAGTTATTATTACTTCACCAAAAAGCAGGAGTAATCCAATGAAGAATTATACCACGCCTTCAAAAACCAGATAATCCTTGCATTAACCATGTTTTTTTATTTTTTGTACCTTCTGATGTTTTGATATCTTGGAAGGCCTTCCACACTGGGGATAAACTGCCCCTGCCAAGGCTAGCTAATCCCTAAAAATACACAACTTCCTTGGGGGCATGACACTCATATGCAAGCCAACTCTGACTTTATTTTATTCTTCAACACCAAGCCATTATTTCCCCTGTGCTAGATCAACCCAGTTCCAGGTCCCGACAGTCAAGGACAGCTCCTATGCCCCAAAGCGCACCAGAATTATTCCAATTAGCCAATCCTAAACTGCCTACTCTGCCCAGCTCTGCCTGTCCCCCAGAAACCCCAACAATTCTCTGTTCTTTTCTTTCCCCTCACTCCTGCTTCTGCTTCCTCACCAAATTTGGTGCTTGCCTGTGGCCGTGGGAGGCACGGCACACCTGCTTCTCTTAGAATGTAAGTAATCAATTCTTTCAGTGTTATTGACCTGTCCATGTTGCCACTCAATAACCTCTATAAAGTAAACTCCGATGAATACAAATGAGAAAACCCCAAAACGATTTAAATATTCCAGACTGTAGAAACAAAGGGAAATTTTCTAAAGTCATTTTAGGGAGCAAAAACAACAATAATTCGGTTTGATAATTTCTACAAAAAATATAGGCCAATAATCACTTACAAATATCAACGTAAAAATATGAAATAAAATTTTAGCAAACGGAATCAAACATGAACAACGAGTATATATTTCAGGAATTCAAGGATGATTCAATAAAAGAAAATCCATTAATATAATTCACTGATTCATAAATCTAAGGAAGAAACTCATATTTATTTGCACAGATGCTTAAAAGGACATTGAACAAAATTCAACACTTATTCTTAATAAAAATGCTCAATAAAAAAGGAGTTGGTGAATACTTCCTAATAGTAAAACTATACACATGTATCAGACAAAAAGTCAGTAACTTATTTAACAGGGACACACCACACCTATTATCACTAAATGAATAAGGCACAGCTATGGCAAAGATATAAGGGCACATATCTGTAGATGATATAAAGAGCTCTAAAACAATCAAGAAAACCAATCCAATATAAAAAAAAAATCAAGCAAACCAATGTAAAAAAAGAAAGTGTCAAACAAACGAACACATAATTCACAGAAAAAAGGCAAATAATTCCTAAATATATGAAAACATACTCAATGTCAGTCACATGAGAAATGTAAATTAAAATCACACAGAGATACCAATTCCCATCTATCAGATTGGCAAAAATTCAACAGGTGAGTGACATACTCTGTTGGTGAGGTTGTGGAGAAATAGATATCGTCATTTTTTGCTGATGGAATTGCAAATGATGTAACATCTATGGAGAGTAATTTAGCAATATTTAACAAAATCCCATATGCATTTACCCTTTTACCCTGCAATTCCACATCTAGGAATCTACAAAGGTAAAATGCCAAAAATACAAAATGAACATTCATAAAGTTATTCATTATAGCACTATCTGTAACAAGAAGAGCTTGTAAATGACTTATCAAAATGAGGAACACAACTATATACTTGTGATGGTTAACTTGCATGTCAACTTGACTGAACCATGGGATGCCTAGATATCTGGTCATTCTGGGCATTTCTGTGAGGATGTTTCTGGATGAAGATAACATTTAAATTGGTAGACTGAGTAAAGTAGATTGTTGTCCGTAATGTGAGTGGGCCTCATTCAATCAGTTGAAGGTCTACATAGAACAAAACTCTGACCTTCCTTGGAGTATGAGAGATTCCTCTTGCCTGACTGCAGGAGACCGTGGGACACTGGATTTTTTCCTGCCTTTAGAGTCAAACTGAAACATTGCCACTTCCTGAGTCTCAATCCTGCCAATTTTAGAACTGGAACTACACCACTGGTTCTCCTGAGTCTCCAGCATGTCAACTCGCCCTGCAGATCTCAAGACTTGTGAGTCTCCATAAACAAGTAAGACAATTCTCTGGAGAACCCTGAATAATGCAATACCAAACAGAGTAATCTCCACGACATAGAATTAGGTAAAAAAGATAGAAAATAGAGTACATAACATGTACCTCTTGTATAGATAAGAAAGGGTGAGTATGTGTGTGTATGTGCATGTGTACGTGAATTTGCTTATTTCTGGCAAAAGAAACACTGGTAGGAGAAAAAAGAAACAAACAAAAAAATGGAAGGGGGCCTTTTCTGAGTATACCTTTTTATAAAGTTTTGAGTTTTGAACCATGTAAATGTTTTATAGTCCCCTAAAGAAAATTTGGAGGAAAAAACCCCATAAAACTGAAAGCAAAGTGAAACCCAGCATACAGTAAATTGGTAACATAACTATACACAAAAGAACTGTTTCAAGTAACTTTTAAATACAGTATTATGATTCGTAGTGGAATATAGTCTATAGACAAAAAAACTGCAAAGAAATCTTAAATTTCATTCAATCAGTTCATTGTTAGAAGTAAAACTGATATTGAAATTTTGAAACCATTTTATGTCAACTATTGGACAAAGTAATAAATGTGTTACTGTTATTCAGAACTAAGTCCATCAGTGTAACAGAAGATACATGAATATAAAACAAAGAAGTTAGGCAAAAATCCTATAATATTATATTGGAACAGAAAATATCAATTATGAGTTTAAGACTATAATTTTTTTCTGTCTTCAATGAAAAATTCTAGAAGGAAGGACACCCCAGCAGCATATCTAGTGCCTACATCCTGACTTCTAAATGCCAATGCACACTAAAAGAAACTAGGACTCCTTGAGGAGAGTTTAAATCCTAGGTCTTGGGCAGAGAAAGTAAAGACTAATCTATAGTAAGAAAGTGCTCAAAGGTGATGTCAGAACATAGAAGTCAGCTTTGAAGGGGTTCGCACTGGCTAAATATGGGATAATTTGAGCAGAAAAAAACAACCCAAAAACCAAAGACTGATGGAAAAAGTGAATAAGTAACAATCCAGGAGGCTACAGTGATATTCCAAAAATTAAAAAAACAAACAAAAAAACACTTGTCAAAACTGGAATTGACTATTATACCAACTCCTTGTGAAAACTGATAATTAAAGATTTCCTTTATGTATGTTTATTTTTACCCAGCCTTTCTGGAGAACATGTAATCATTCTCTGTTCATATTTACAGATGAATGACAACCAATAAACGCAAAGAATGATATGATTTAAAAAATCATTTTGCAACCCCAAATGAAATAATTTATTTAATAAACGGATGTAAATCTCTTGGTTGAAAGATTGCTGGGAGACAGGAGTGATCCATAAGCCAACATATCACTCTACAGATTACTTGCTAATTGCAAAGGGAAAATGTAAGTTTACAATAGAAGGACCTGGTAGTAGTACCACCTTAACCAAATGGCAAAATTTAGCATCTCTAGGGGTGGAATATCCTGACAAGAAGAACCTGCTAATGTGATGCAATATGAAGTATGCAGTCTCACCTAATAGGTATTTTGGCAAAAAATGTGACCTGAATCAACAACACTTTAGACCCAACTTTCAGTACACAAGAAATAAGTGAGTTTGAAGAAGTAGTTAAATGGCACCATAACAATAAGATAAATCCAAAACACAGGGCACAAAGCTAGTTTTGGATTAAGATACAATCACAAAAGACCCCTGGTTATGCTGTAAGTAGAAAAGAAACTATACAATCTAAAACACAATATGTTAAAAAGCAATCAAAAGAGTTGAGGCTGCATGGAAATCTAAAAGAACTAATCAGAGACATGAGTCCTACCAGATGAGAAGGATCACAGGCACGTGTGCATTTGTTGAAAGGGCTCATGGGTGGCAGAGGATCAAGCTTCCATGGTAGAGAAAGTCTGTTTTATTAAACAGAATCCAGCAGAACTTTTAATGGCTGCTTAGAATGGTATGACAGACTGGAATCTTTAAGAAACCCAAATGTATGCTGTTCTCCCCATTCTCCTGCTTCCCCCCAGTACACGTTTCTGAGTATGTAAAGGGAAGGGGACAGCACTAGAGAGTTGGAGGGGGACTAAAAAGCAGAGAGTATTCTTTGCACTCTACCTTAGGCTTAAGTTAAAGAGTCCTACTAGAGGATGACCCTTGTAATATACATAGAATAGCACTCACCCTCAAACTATTCGATCACAGAGATGAACTGAAACCACCTTCACCCCAACTTAATTTCTGATGGGATCAAGTGTTCAGTCTCTCATCCAAGCTGCTTGTCAGAGAAAAAAGCATGCCCTCTCTAAGGAAAAATAATATTTATACCAGTCTCTTCTAAATACAACACCAGCATATATAGTTTTAAAAATTGACATAGGTAGAGATCCAAGATGGCAGAGTAGATAAATGCTGTGCTTGTCTCCTCCCATAAACACATTAAAATTACAACTAAATTATACAACAATCAACCTGGAGAACAATCTGAAAACTAGCAGAAATAAGTTTTATACCTAAGGATGTAAAGCCTCAAATCTCCATGTTGCGGCTGAGAATCGGAAAGTGTATCTTGGCCACAGATGTTACCCCTGGAAGAGTGAGAAACCCCAGCCCCACACCAAGCTCCCCAACCCAGAGTACTGGTGCCAGGAAGAGGAGCCCCCACGACATCTGGCTGAAAAACAGTGGGGATTCCGACCATCTGGGTGGGAAGAAGGCTGCAGGAAATCCAGACGTCCTCTTAAAGTCCCTGAGCACAAACTTGCTCACTCGCAGGCACTCACCCTGGGCTCTGGCAGAGAGTCAGTAACTTGGGGGGTATGAGGGACATATGGGAAGACAATGAGTTGTGTGGCTTCCAGACAAGGACTAGCGGGACAGTCGCCACTTTCCCAATGTGGGGTCCTGCACCTGTGCAGCCAGCAGGCAGGTGCCATCTTTCCTGTGTTGCACCCTCCCCAATACCCATTGCCAAATCTGAATCTGATTGGTTTGGTGAGCTCTGCCTGCTCCACGCCGGTGACTTCCTAAGACCTCACCCCACCCAAATCACCTAACGCCAGAGGCACTTTCTTGGTCAGCAGTCAACCCCACCTGCATTGCACTCTTTCTTGGACAACTCTCAGGGGTGTGCAGGCCCCAGGAGGGCGGAAACTGGCCTCAGTGTGCTCTGAGACGTTTGTTGAGTAGCTCCAGGCTCAGCACTGACGCCAAACAAGAATCTCATTAATCTGATGAACATAACTCGTCCTACTCTGGTGACTCCGAGACCCCGCTTCACCCAACCGGCATACTGCATGAGGCTCTAATGGCGGCTGAACCTTATGACAGCCAGCAACTGCCAGCAGACCTCAGGGTGTCCTGGCTTTCTACAGAGCTACCCGGTACTGATGACAGCCATCCTTGGTTTTTAGTGTGTCCACTCCCATGCGCCTACAGGTGTAGCACAGGCAGTCACCAACGCAGAGCACTTTGTAGCTCTACCAGATACTCCACAGCCGGTCACAGGCAGTAGGTGACCTGGGCCTGGACCAGAACCCCTCCCAAGAGGCCTCAGAACCAACATACTTTTAGGTTGGCATTAGATTGCAACAGAGCACCACTCAATTATCCGCACACCCAATGTATGGTCTCATGGTCTCAGTAGGCACCAGAGTCCACTGGGGGGAATCCATCTCCGTGGGGTAAACCCCCTGCACAACAGCCCGTGAACTGTGGAGGTGGCCAAATCCCACAGCCTATCAGCCTAAGGGGTCAATCCCACCTACTGATGTGCCAATAGCAATCAAAGCTCAATTATAACAGGAGGGCACACATAACCCACACAGGGGACACTCTTGGGGCATCCTGGAGCAGGTGACCAGGGTTACTATGCTACTGGGCCCCATAGGGCACACACCACAAAAGGACATCCGGCCAAGACTGGGAGTCATAGATCTACCTAATACATAGAAACAAACACACAGAGGCAGCCAAAATGGGGAAACAAAGAAATATATCTCAAATGAAATAACGGGAGAAAATTTCAGAAAAAGAACTAAACAAAATGGAGGCAAGCAACCTACGAGATACAGAATTCTAAACAATGGCTACCAGCACGTTCAAGGAACTTAGCGATAACTTCAACAAAGAAATAGTAAACATAAAAAAAGGACATAGAAACCACAAAAAAGAACCAGTCAGAAGTGAAGAATACAATAACTAAAATGAAGAATGCACTAGAAGGAATCACCAGTAGACTAGATGAGACAGAGGATCAAATCAGTGATTTAGACGATGAGGTAGCAGAAAACATCCAATCAGAACAGAGACAAGAAAAAATAATTTTTAAAAATGAGGACAGTTTAAGAGACCTCTGGGACAACATCAAGTATACCAACATTCACATGATAGGGGTATACCAGAAGAAAAAGAAAGCAAGGGATTGAGAACCTATTTGATGACATAAAGACTGAAAACTTTCGTAACCTGGTGGAGGAAATAAACAAAAAAGCCCAGGAAGCACAGAGTCCCAAACAAGATGAACCCAAACAGGTCCACACCAAGACACATCATAATTAAAATGGCAAAGGTTAAAGACAAAGAGAGAATCCTAAAAGCAGCAAGAGAAAGGCAACTAGTTATTTACAAGGGAGCTCCCATAAGATTGTCAGCTAACTTCTCAATAAAAACTTTGCAGACCAGAAGGCAGACACAAAATATTAAAAGTGATGAAAAGCAAGGACCTACAACCAAGATTATTCAGCAAGGCTATCATTTATAATCAAAGGACAGATAAGAGCTTCCCAGATAAGTAAAAGCTAAAGGAATTCATCACCAGTATTACAAAGAATGTCAGATGGACTTCAAGACATTAAAAAATATACATATAAATAATAAAATGGCAATAACTACATACCTATCAACAATTACTTTAAATGTAAATGGATTAAATGCTCCAATCAAAAGACATATGGTGGCTGAATGGACAAAAAAACAAAATCCTCACATACGCTGCCTATAAGAGACTCACTTTAGATATAAAAACACACAAGACTGAAAGCAAAGGGATGGAAAAAGATATTTTAGGAAAATAGAAATGAAAAAGAAAAATCTGAGGTAGCAATACTTACACCAGACAAAATAGACTTTAAAACAAAGGTTATAACAAGAGACAAAGAAGAACCCAGTAATCCCACTTCTGGGTAATTATCCTGAGAAACTCAAAATGCTACTTCGAGGGGACGTGTGCATCCATGTGTTCTTTACAGCATTGGTTACAATGGCCAAGATGTGGAGGCAGCCTGGGTGTCTCTTGATGGACTGATGGATAAAGAGGAGGTGGTACATATATACAATGAAATATTGCTCGGCCAGGGAAGGGTTCTTGCCATCTGCGGTGGCATGAATGGACATGGAGTGTATTGTAGAATTATGTCAGACAGAGAAAGACAGATGCAATGTGATTTCGCTTATATGCAGAATCTAAAGAACAAAATAAACAAACAAAACAGAAACAAACTCACAGATACAGAGAACATTTGGATGGTTGCAGATTAGAGGGGGGTTAGAGGGGTACGTGAAAAAGGAGAAGGTATTAAGAACAAATTGGTTGTTACAAAGTAATCATGGGGATGTACGGTATAGCATAAAGAATGTAGTCAATGATATTGTAATAACTATGCATGGTATCAGATGGGTACTGGATTTGTTGGGGTGATAGATGGGAGGGTGTTGGGGGACAGGGTGAAAACGGTGAAGGCATTAAGAAGTACAGACTGGTGGTTACAAAATAGTCCAGGGGATGTAAAGTAAAGCACAGGGAATATAGTCAATAATATGGTAATAACTATGTATAGTACGAAGTGGTACTGGACTAGTCAGGGGGATCACTTCTTAAAATTACATAAATGTCTAACCACTATGCTGTACACCTGAAATGAATATAAAATACTCAACAAAATTGAAAAATTTAAAAAGTGGGAAAAATACGTGGAAAGGTATAAGAGGCACAAATTTTGAGGTAGAAAACAAATTAAGTCACGGGGATGTAATGCACAGAATAAGGAATGTAGTCAGTAATATTGTGATAGAATGATGCAATGGTTGCTGTACTTATCACAGTGATCGCTTCTTTAGGTATATAAATGTTGAATAACTACAGTGTACACCTGAAATTAATATATGGTAGTTATATTTTTAATAAAAATCTTAAAAAAAAATTAACAGACAGAAATGAAGCATAAAAAGATGATCCATAACCAAAGCAAAAAGTAGCCAAAAGAAACAGACCCAGAGATAAACCATATGTTGGAATCAGCAGACAAAGACTTTGCAATAACTTACAATTTTTTAATGGAGAAAAAGATTAACTGAAAAATGAAAATATGGAGAGCTTTAATAGAAAAATGAAATTTCTAAAAAAGAATCAAACAATTATTATAGAAAAATTGAGAAAAACGTTATCTTGAAAACCTCTCTCAGTAACTGACAAAACGAAAAGCCAAAAAGAACAATTAGTGTGGATATACAGAATATTTGAACAAAGCTATTCAAAACCTTGAACCAACAATCAGAAAACACAGAATGTGGGCTATTTTACTAATCAACTGACATTACTCTAAAAACTCAATGTTAATGGAAAACAAAAACACAAACCTGAAAAAATGTAATCAAATGCAATGCATGAACCCTGACTGGATTTAGGAAAACAAATTATAAAGTACGTTTTGGGGACAATAAGAAAAATCTGAATTTATGAACTAGATATTTTAGGAAATTACTACTGTCTTAATGTGATAATGGTATTGTGGTTATGTAGAATGTTCTTATTCTTAGATGTGTTAGGCTGAAATGCTATCTGCTATTTACTTTCAAATGGATCAGAAAATAGTGTGTTTATGTTTTTCCTTATAGAGTTAGAAAATATCAATTCTTTTATGAAACGTACAACTACACCTTTATATTGCATTTTGTTTCCAGTTTTTAACACTTCATATTACAAGTTAAATTTTATTATTTTTTGAAAGAAATTTTATGTAAAACTCTTCAAGCTAACCAGTCAACAAAATCTTAGCAGGGTAATGTCACTAAGGCTTATCCCACATGACAAATACCTGTAAGTTGTAAGTATAGCTAACTGGAAACAAATTTTGTCAACCCCTTTTTAAAGCCCATTTTAGCTTTCAAAGTGACAATGCTCTCATAGAATTGACAACAGAGTAAGGAATTATATATAACCCAAGTTAGAATTACAGGTAAGTCAAGTTTCAAAATTTAATACTGTTTTGAAGCCATTTTCCCCAACCTACTTTTAAGTAAAACTCCTCTTGGGATTACTTCTCATAGTGAAATCTTTTTACCATATTTTGCCACTGTTCTTCTTCAGCAGTTTGACCTAAAAATGACCTTTTTTTTTTTTTCAGAACACATGTAGATACAATAATGATAAAAATATGTATCTAAGGAAAAAGAAAGAAGAGTGAAATGTGACGCAGATTCATTGTTCAAGTGGAAGATACAAGCAAATACTCCTATGAGAATATCTAAGTTCATTAAAGAAATATCTGAGAGTTTGCCTTATGTACTGGAATACTAATTTAAAAGCAGTGCTGCTAAGAGCCAAGAATGATGGTCTTAAATAGTGATGGTGCTGATTCTCTGATTGGATTACATTATTACTTTGTGCTACAAGGAAAATATTTCATTCAGCAGTACACCTCATTTTATATTTCTTAGCTTGAGGGGAAAAATGCATATTCTGTCACAGTTACAAGCATTTTCTTTCTAGAACCGAATAATAAAAAACCCCAAACATTTTAATTCTAACATCCCATTTCCTATTATTCTGGCCACTTCCTATAGTTCCCCAACTCCACAATTCTTTGATTCCACAATCCATTGATCATACCACCTTTTCAGTGCTCCCCACCCACCTCATATTCAAGTCCCTTCTCACGTATCATCATAATCACCAGTGTGTATCCACCATCATCTCTCTATCCCTCTCTTAAGTCATTGTACTCGTTTGAGATTTGATCCTACACTGTCATGTCCATTCCCTTCCTCACTCTCCAAGAAAACCTGTTTCACTATAACTCTTGTGCCTTGATTATTGCCTCCTAACTGGTTTCCTTTTTCTTACACACTTGCTCTTCCTATTTTAACACAATTACTTCTTAACGAATTCTTGACACATTTTAAAAGGCTAATAAAATCCTGTCACTCCTCTACTTAAAAGCATCCCATGACTTCTCATCTCACGCAGAATAAAAGCCAATTATCTTTACAAGGGTCCACAAGACCCTACAAAATCTAGCTGCTCATTATCTTACTTTCTACCACGCTTCCCCTCTCCTTCTGCTCTAGCCACACTGGTGGACTCCTTGCTGTTTCTGAAATGTGCCAGTATGCTGCTGCCTCCAGGTCCTTGGAGGTGTTAAGGCTTGCTTTCTCCCTTCCTTTTGGTCTTTTACATAGACCATTTCAATGAGGCCTTCTCTGTCTACCCTATTTAAAACTGTTTTATTTTCCCTTACTTTATTTTCCTCATGGCACTTACCATTTCTGAACCTAATAGATATTTAATTTACATAGTGTTTCTTGCTTCTACCTCCCACTAGCATATAAGCTCCATGAGAGCAAGGATTTTGTCTGCTTCATTAATTATTGTACTCCCAGTGTCTGTGTTGTGCTAGCACAAAGTAGACAACATTAAAAAATATTTATTAAATGAGTAAATTTAAAAAGTAAGTTAAATATGTATTTTTATCTGGATGATTTGTTTTATGAATGAAATAGGCACTATTACATTATTTTTAAATGAGATTAACATAGACATTTTGAATAAATAATAACTGAAGTGAACTATAAACCTAAGGTTATCGTAAACTTATTGTTCATGCAGAAAAATGATGCTTTGTTTTCTGGGAATTCATTTTAAAATTCAGTCGACATACATTCATTCTTATAATTTTACCACTTTGAGAGAATTGGGCAGCAGTATATCATTTTCTGATGTTTTTAATATTACAATCTATACTATGAGAAAATAAACCTTATCCAAAGTTAATATGGTGCTAGAATACCCTGAATCACCTATCAAAATTTAGGTTTGTAAAACTTTTAAGTTGTTTTCAAATTTTAAATGATAGAAAAGTGTTCACTTTTGCTTGAATACAAATATGAATATTTTCCTGAAGAAATGTCTATACTATAACTTATTAATGATGAATCATGTTAATACTCATATTTTATTGTAGTAATGTTTAAGGCTTTTACTTTTAAAAATTTGAAAGAGAAAATTTAAAGTTATGTCAAAGAAAAACATTTTTATTAAAACAAGATGAAATAAACCTAGGGAAAGTGAAACATGGGGGGAGAAGTTGTTTAAAAGATATCATCTGTGTTAAAGCACTTCGATGTTGGTAAATTATACACAGCATTGCATAAATTTGAGAGTGTCAACAATACATTAAAAACCAAAAATGTTAGTTTACAAAAACACTCACCTACAACACCATTCAATACGACCTTCGCCCTCACAAGTTTTTGCCCAATGATTATCTGCCAAATTTTTCATTGCAACAGCATATTCACAAAGTGTTTCCTCATCCTCACAATGTTCTCGCCAGATCTTATCAAAATCTCCCACTAAAAACAAGAAAAACAATGAATTAAGTTAACTTTACTTAAAAATATGTCAGGGTCTTAAAAGTTTCAGCATAATCTAAAATTATTTAAAGGTGAGTATAAGCAAAATCGTAATTTTAAAAGCTCCCACATGCAAATAGATGCATCATTTTAGCCATGATGACCTGATAATCAAATAAATTTTACCATTTTAAACACAAGGATTTGTGAAACTGAATAAAACTAATAAGTGTAAGTAGACATACACAACTTATCAGCTTATAAACCAAAAACATGCTGGTAGGAAAGAAATATGGCTGGACATTAAATCAATCATCACACTTAACTATGAAATTGAAACATCAATGTGAGTTCTAATAAAAAGAGCCATGGCCAAATGAATGCCCTTAACATAACTGTAAGCGCTAAAGAGCAAACAAAAATTATCAAGGTGGCTTCATTCAATGTCTTTAGACAAAAGATTTAGTTGTCTTGCTTCATATTCAAATGCTGGCAAATTTTTGGTGACAAAATAAACATAAATAACCAAATTTGGAGTTGATAATTATACTCAAATTCTTTCCTCAAGTGAGACTGTTAGATTCTAGTATTTAAGAGTTTGTTTTTTTAAAAAACAAAAATTGAATTATAATAGTTTAACTATAACAACACGTATCTATTCAAAATTTGAAAACTGCTGGTTATTTTAAGCACACAGTCCAATAAGTACTGAGTTGAAAACCAAACTAACAGCCTTCTAGTTTGACCAAATCAAGAAAGAACACTAAGGGTACAAACAAGCCTTCACACACACTGGTGAGTATGTATCAGTCTCAGTCTTGGCCTGAATCCTGATTTTAAACCCAAAAGGGATAAAAAGTTTTCTCTTTTGGGGGGGTTATGTTCTTATACAACAAAATTTTCATTAATCACTAATATTTGTGTGGTGACAGGGCTCTCTAAAAACAAGCAGGCAAACAAAATTTTTCTAAATTCTCCAAGAAAAACTCCTCAGTTTTAGCAACATCTTTCAGATGCAGTTATCTATCAGTCTCTAAATAGAACTACAAGAAGTAAAGCCTTTGAAGCAAATATTTTGATTAATGATACTTTAATAAACCTATGATGGTTTATAACACTATTCCTGACTTTACTCATCCGATTTGATACCAAATGGTTCACTGAGGTATAGGCATCATTTTAAAGGTGCTTTATCTTTTGTTGAGATAGGTGTCTTCAACTCTAAATGGCCCTTTGTTTGAACTTGTTTCACTGCCCTATCTAATGTACATATTACAAATAAATACTTAAATTTACTACATTTCCTGGTAACAGGAGTCATTCAAACAAAAGTTCTATGATCCAATATGGATGGGAAAAGCTATGTTTAATGTATTTCCTTTCAGTAAGACTCCTTAGTTTAGATTCTACAGAAGGTACAACTTAAGACATGGACCTGGGTGCAAGTAGTTTATGTGGAAGAGAATCCTAGGAAACAATGAGGGAGTGGGAAAACAAACCAAGGAAGGACAAAAGGCTAATACAAGGGTGCAGTATTGAGGTTGCTGCTGCAGGCAACAGAATTTTTTACCTAAAGGATGGGAGGCTGAAACATTCATCAGTTAGCATCCCCCATTAACCAAGGGTTGTTAACAACCTGTACTTCCAGTCTGTACTTAGTCACTGAGTAAGGAGACATCCTCAGTGGGCTCCAATAGTGTTGGAGAAAGACAGAAAGCAGCATATATTTAAGGTGGAACTCTGTCAGGGCTGGGTGGCTCTGGGCTCCCAGCGTCTGTCCACCACAGCTGAGGACCAAGGGTATGTTACGTGGACCACCACAGGCGTCCATCGCTATGTCATTGTATAATGTGAAACGCAGTTTACTTTAGGATTATTCTACTAGCTATTAGTTGCAACAACAACTATATATACAGAAACCAGGTGCCCTTCAGCTTTTTAGAAGACCTCTTGTTTTTCACACTTAACAAAGTTCTCTTTAAATACTGCCAATTCCTTACGGAGTTTTAAGGCTTACTATCTTTTCCAATGAAGTTTTGAGGAAGGATTCAAATTTTGTCTGTAAGCCTATTCAACTCAAAATGATGGCAGACAACTTCAATTTAATGTTTTCACTAACATTTAAGGGTCTCCAGACTCTCTCCAAGTATGCTGATACTAAAATTGATGTGATTAGTTAGTGTAGCACCTTTAAATAATGTATGATTGAGACTAAACAATGCAATTGTATATACTTTTCATTCTATCAACAAATTTCCTGAAAAAATATTCTGTCAAACACTACAGAAAATAATAAAGTTGATGAGCAAGTACCTGCATCAACAGAAGGGAAGAAGATGTAATAAAATATGGCAGATGCTATAATAGAGCTATGAACCTGCTATGTTCCCTATGTTCCATGTAAGGCACGCTAGATCCAGAACTTTTAAATCATGTATTTATTCAACAAAAATGTATCAAATCTGACTACTAGGTATACACTATGTTAATTGTCTGTGCTATCAAAGTTGAACAAAAAACACAACATTCAGTTATGAGAAAATTCCACTTTCCAGAATACCCTTGAAAACTTTATTAAAGTATTTTTAAAATAATAAAGTTATTAATCAAAAATCAAATGGGAAAATTCAGTTTTTTTTTTTCTGTAAAAGCCTGTTATTCGTTTCACAGTGTTCGAAATAAATGGTATTTACCCTTCAAACAAAGCATTTTCAAAATAATTTATGATTTGGGCTCTAAAAGCCAAAAAAAGTTAAATAGTGTCCAGTATATATATTCAAAACTCTGCTGCTAACTTGGTCAAACTGCATGCGACGTCAGACAATTAAGTTCACGAACTTATCCTAGAAAAAGTGCTACAAACCTCATATTACTATGGTCACCTTCGAAGTACTCCCCTTAGGAAGCTATGCACTGATGCCAGTGCCAAGTCCACCCTTCAAAGCAGTTTTGGAACTCTTTTTCTGGAATGGCCATCAGAGCTGTCATAGTATTATCCTTGATGTTCTGAATGTCATCAAAATGTCTTCCTTTCAATATTTCCTTTATCTTTGGGTAAAGAAAGAAGTCACTGGGGGCCAGATCAGGTGAGTCGGGAGGGTGTTCCAATACAGTTATTTGTTTACTGGCTAAAAACTCCCTCACAGACAGCGCCATGTGAGCTGGTGCATTGTCGTGAAGCAAGAGCCATGAATTGTTGGCGAAAAGTTCAGGTTGTCTAAATTTTTCATGCAGCCTTTTCAGCACTTCCAAATAAACTTGGTTAACTGTACAGTTGGTACAAATTCATAATGAATAAACCCTCTGATAGCAAAAAAAGGGTAGCAACATTGTCACAACAAGTTCGCGAACTTAACTGGCAGACCTCCTGTACACACATGCATGTTAAAAATCGACTCTAAGGATGAGTATCATCATTTAGTTATTAAATCAACCAAGTTTTAAAGGATTGTCTTATTTGAAAGAATAACACTTTTACATTATCAAAAAGCAAATTAAGAACTAAGAACTTCTTGAGATCTGCATCAAAGATCTAGTCAACAGAATAAGAAATGCTTAAGTATTCAATTTCAACCAATCAGAGCACTCAATCATTAAAAATTAGCGTCATGATGATTTTAATATATTGGCATTTGTGATGATTCAACTTCATTCTGATTAATAATTTATTTTCTTACTTACTTTTTACAGGCATCTATAAAAACACAACTGTATCTTAAACTAAAAACAAGAGAGAGAAAGAGGGGGAAGTGAGGGAAGAGGAAACTCTCCAATGAACATGAGTACATGTGTACATTTCACTTTGCCCAAATAGAGAGAATTCCAAAATTATTTTTAGAAAGCAAAGTTAAAAATACGTGTCCTGTAGCCTAACTTGAAAATAGTTAATAAACATTTTATGGCCAAACTAAAATAATAAATTCGAGAAATCAGTAATCATTTGTTCAAATACAGTTTTAAGATCAGCTTAAAGCTCTACCTTGTCTAAAAGATAGTCATCTGATTGTCTTATAAAATTCTAGAACAAAGTCTACTTTAACATGACTTCTATTTATTATATACTCTTTATATTTGAATTTGTTATGACATTAATTAAAAAAACTAATTAATAATTTAAAACACAAGTGATGCCAATTTAAAGTTGCCAAACAGTTCAATATGAAATCAATGAACCAAACTATTCTAAAGCTTGGCCCTAATATCAAGACATAATAATAATGTAATTATTTCTAAATTCACCTTCACAAACAATAAATATGAGCTACTTTCTATGAAAAAACAATAATAACTAAGAAGACATTAATAGCACATTCATTAATTCAACACAGATTTCCATTTTTAATAATTTTGTGAATAGTTTAATATATTATTACTTTGATAACAACTGTCTTTGTAACAACCAAGTACAATGAAATAAGGAGTTATTCATCTTTGCTCTTAATAACCTCAAGGAAAGCTGTATTATAAGTCTAAACTCAAGTGAACCAATGGAATCCCTAAACTTTTTAGAGGTGATAGTTTTTCCTTTATGAATTAACTTCTCTCCTATCACCTGATAGAGCAATTTTCTTTCCTTCAAAACATAACTGAATTCACATATTCCTCAAGAGGGTTTGTTTACCTGCCTCCCACTTGATCATCTTACAATTTCCCCATATGTGTGCATCTGCCATGCTTATAGCACTCTGTCACTTACTCACTTATACTGTCTGTTAAACCTCGGTATGATTTTCCCATTAGAAAGTATAAACTGAAAGGCAAAGACTACTTTTGATTTGTAACTTGTATAAGCTGTATCAGTTAATCATGGAGCCCATTATGGGGAAGAAAGTATTTATATTTTCACCATAGTCAAAAAATACAGGAAACACCAAAATTACAAACAAATCATATCAGTTACTAGAGTTAAATTCAAACTACAGTTAACTGTCAAGAGATAACAGCGATAAAAATGCAGTAAAATTTGAATACTTCAAAATTGTGTTCTCTAAATAAGACTCACAGTTTAGAAAAGCAGTAGGTTCAAAGTCAATTTTCTAGAGAGTCTTCACTATTTTAAGATGATTTATAATTTTTTTTCACTTCACGTTACTGTAAAAGAAAAACTTGTAGCTGGAAATGCAGTCACTCCATTAAGTTCATTAATAATAGCGCACAGGTCTTTCTGGAAAATCTACATGCTTAAGGTAAAATTATTGGTAACAACACAAAATAAATAAGGAGTTATTTATATGTGGAAAAATAAATAGGGGGTGCCAAAGTTCATGTTTTCACATGCCAGGACCATTTGACGTTTCAAGTATATTAGAAACACTAATTTTCTCAGTAATTCTATCCTATTTTTCATTTTAAAAAGATATAAAGCACAGAAAATAAGAAATTTAGCAAGTGTAAATGTGAGGCCAATTTAAGATAATAGCATGTCATTATTCTTGGTGGTTTAGAGTTGTGAGTCATGGCACCAAAGATTAACGTTGCATTATTGTGGTTCTTAAATGGCATACAATGCATAAAGAGAAGATATCACATAATTCCATGTACATAGAACTCTGAAAAATGAAGACAAATCTATAGTAACAAGAGACTGGTGGGATGAGGAGTAGAGAGAGAGACTGACTGCAAAGGAGCATGAGGAAATTTGGGGGGGCAATAGAAATGTTCTCTATCTTGATTTTGGTAATGGTTTCAAAGGAGTATACATCTATAAAACTCATTGAATTATACACTTTAAATGGGTGCAGTTTACTGTACATAAATTATACCTCAATAAATTTAATTTAAAATGCCATGAGCACAGTAAAAGTTACAAAATAAAAACTAACTGTATTTCATTAAATCTGAGTCATCAAATTCTCTTAAAAAAACTCAAAAACAAAGATTTACCTTGAGTATCACAAACAAGTCTTGAACTTCTAGAAATTCAGAACAATTTATTTGAATTTTACTCAGGTATATTATCAAATACGGACTATAAGATACATTATCTATAGATGACCACATTACCAAATTCAAGTTCAAAGAATCATGAGTTAAACAGAGGTCATGAGTTAAACAGAGAAACTCATGATCAAGTGGAAACAAGTTCAGCAGCTATTTCAAGACATTAAAACAAAGTGTTCAGGACTAGGCTGTCTCATAAACATAGTTAAATCATACACAGGCTAGCCTTCTCAGCATTCTTGAGCACCTAATACAGTGGGACACCTCAAGGTGGGATAAAACATCCAAGGTATTTGGTGTTGAAGCAGCTCATGAGACTCAAACAAAGAAATCACCTGAAAACCTGTACCTTCCAACATGCTATGACTAGTCATTTCTCTGAGGGCAAAAAACCCAATACTATTATGTACTAAAAAGGTCAGACCTTTTATATAAAAACTTAAGAAATGTAAGAAGCAAAAGCAGGCAAAAAAAAAAGTTACAGCCATTCTAATACTGAAGAGGCTATAGTCTAGATAGAAATTTCAGGAACCGCTCAATCTTCGATGTTACAGTACTTAAACGTTATAGTCCAGACAGTACAACTACAGATACAACTCTATTATTTTTAATTATGTATTTAACAAACTTAATGCTTCCTATGTGCCAGATGGTGTTTTAAATACTTTACAAATATTAATTCATTTAATTCTAATACCAACTAACCCATTAAGGCAGATATTTTACTTTACAGATAAGGAAATTGAGATACAGAGAGATTAAGTCACCTTCTCAAGAGTACACATCTAACATGGCTGTCAAGTGTCAAAGTCCATGTTTCTAACTACTAGACCACCTTATCTCTCTTTATGAGTTTTTAATTAATGAACTTTCATGGATCTGAACAAAGCTTTGCACTAGCGCGAAGTCTACTGATTCTACTAGCCACAAACAAGTAGTCTTTGTCAGTCAAATGCAATTATTTAATCGCTGCAACTGTATTATTTGTTAGATTTCTGGCAGTAATTTCAACTCGGGCTGCACACTGGAATCACCCAGAAGTTTCATTTAATTGGTCTGGAGTGGCAACTGGTGATTTATTTCAGTACTCCCCAGAAGAATTCACTGTGCTTCCAAGGCTCAAAATCACAGGTCTATGGAAAGGTTGTAAACTCAAATGCCTGGTGAAATAATGTACAGAACAATGAGATGAGGGGCAACCAGAAGAGTCAAATTTCCATGGATAAAACTTAATATAAACACAATTTGGCCCACGGTGTGTCTTCTGTGTTTGGAGCACTCTGTTATTATAAACATATTTATGATAAAAAAAAATAATTAATCCACAATGTAAAACTGAATACATTCTGTACAAGAAATAGAATTTTAAAAAGTCCATCAGTGGCATCAACATCTGTTATTCCCTTGTGAAACAACTTTACCAATATGTGTACGACCGCACAGATTGCTATTTAGTGCAAACAAAGGATTTACGAACAAGCTTCTGGGACTTAATTTCTATATAAATAGGAACAGGAATTTCTACAAAGTAGAGGAATTTCTGTATAAATGGGAATAAGCGACGAGCAGATGCCCCTCTAAAAGCTGGGAAGCAGCCATCTATTTTGAAATAACCCTTGCAATGGGCATCAGTATATCTACACTTAAAGCACAATAAATTAGTACAGTTTAGATAAGTGGATCTCATGTGTTTGGATTTTCCAACTAGTATTATACAAATTTCACCTCCAAAGTTTAGGAGATTGATATTGGGGTTGCAAAATTTTTATCTGTGAAGTTAGAGTATATAAATGTAAGTAAATATACAAACATATAAAATATTACAACCATCTTCTAATACCAACACACACAGAGACACACATTACACCATTGCAACACTGCAATATCCTTATCAGTTCTCATTTTAATTTGGCAAAATTTTATTGTTTTTAAAAATCTTTGGCTGACACTGGTACGTGGGAACAAATAGGTCAGGAAGGGGGAGTGGCAGATAAGGAGAGGAGAAACAGAATTGACGGCATACAGTAAAACAAGTTGATTCAACAAATATTTATCGAATATATGTGAAGGGCGAAGTACTTTACAGTATCTATATTCTCCATTATTTACAGTTTTATTTATAGCAAATAGAATGATGTTCACAATGATAATCTGGGTTATTTTTAAAGGGCTGTAGATCTAATATACTCAATTTAAGAAGATATGACCATATATTCATTACAAAAAAATATATATCCAAAAATTAAAATTTAAAAATTAGGAATATTAAAAGATGAGACTCAACTATCTACAAATATCCATATTTGCTTCTTTCTTTGTGTGTATTTGTGTATGTGTGTGTGTGTTCTAAATCTAGGAGGCATGGTGTTAGGTACTAGGGATACAAAGATAAAAGGCAGAGTAGAGTCCTACTCAAGGAACTAAACTTTAGTGGGAAAGACAGACAAGTGAACTGGTTAAGTGATAAATACAAGACAAGCACGACTGTGCTATGGGAGCAGAAGGTAGAAAGAGGAGCACTTACTAATGTAAAATTGGACACTACTGGTGTCTTCCAAGGAATTGTCCTTTGTGATACATTATTATCACTCCATTGGTCAGTTCATCTGCCCTCAAAGGTTCAACTTCCACAGAGAGGGCTTCCAATCCTACACTTCCCAGGTTCCAAACTAAATCATTACTACTATCCCTAGAATAAGCCAATTTGTTCATCTCCTCTCTTCTCCCTGTACCCATCTCAACACACACATTTCCAAACTGGATGGTAATGGCTACTTATACTTCCCCAGACAAGAAACGTTGGCATTATCTGATTCTTACGCTTTACTTTCAATAAAACAGCTCATTCTGACCTTCAAAAAGTCTATCTTTTTCCATTTTCATGATCATTACTATTACTTATGCTAGTGATTCTAGCATAAATCAAGTTAATATCAGTTAATATCAAGTTAATATCAGTCTCCTAGCTGATCTCCTTTCTTCGAGATTCCTTCTCTAATATATAGTTCAGTGTTCTTCAACCCCTTTGTCCATTGTATAATCTATGAAGCTTTTATGTAATAGAGATGTCTGTGTTCCACAAAGTTCTAGAGATGATACTAATGTGGAATTAAGGCTAAGATTCACTACATTTGTTGTTACTTTTTCCACAAAACAATCAAAGGATCTATACCAATACTTCTGATTTTTGTTGTATCTTTTGAAATGTAAAAAAAAAACCTAAAAAGATACCTTACTACAAAGATGACTAAAAATAACGAAATCAAATAGCTATTATTATATTGTGTGCCCTCACTGACTTGACTGCTTATCAGTCACTATTCCCTTTATCTTTTGTTACTGATTATTAAATCCTTTTCATTTTTTTTACCCTGCGAGAATGGCAGTTCAAACTCTCCTAGGACAAAGTTAACAAACCTTTCTGTGGACAGTCTTTACCTTCCCGATTTTGCTGATTGAGCAAAGATTCCAGCACAAAAAGTAGCACTTTTTGATTCTAAATCAGAATGAGTGTGACTGGGAAAAACACATAAAGAAATAAGAGTAAAATCTCACTTGAAAAAAAAGTAGGACAAAAGTAGGACAAAAGAACCTGTTCAAAGTCTTGGGATCATGGACTTACTGGTCAATATTTTAAAGTAATGTTGAAGGCCACTGAAGGAAAAAGAATTAAGGAAACTTCAATTATAAACAGTCTGCTATCCTAATTTTAAAAACAATTTCTAAACTTTGTTTTAGGAAAAACACTAACATTACATTCATTCCTTCATTTTTAGACCTTTTGGTTTTAGTTTAATTAAAATTATCTCTAATTCAAAGGTTTTTCCCTTCCCCCCAACAATTGTCTTATTTTAGATGTTTGCTAAAGCATAATCAATTACAAATGTATTTTTCAGCTCATCCTAAACTTTTCAAATTCACCATTTATCTCAAACTGAAGAAGTTGAATAATCAACAAAAATTAAACATCTAAACTTGGCTATTTAGTTGTTCAGTCTTAAAATGCTGCTCACAATTGTTAATCTTTGTAACACAATTTTTTCTGGATTTAGCCTACAGAGCCAAGCCATCCTGTGTTCTCATTTTCTTGTTCAGTATCAGTAATCTGTCTTGTTTATTTTCACTACTTTTATATTATCATTGCTATAAATAATGTGAAATTTTTTTATCTAGAAAGTAAAAATAAAGATCACCCATAATCCATGATCTTGAGAATACCACTGTTAACAGGTTAATAACATATTTTTGTTTCTCTCTGATTAACTTATAAACTGCATGGGTTTATGTGATGAAATGTTTTAATCAGTTTTGATATATAAAATAAATTCAGAGACCGAATAAACTGATGAAATTTGCTAAAGCAAAGACATTCACAAGATAGGTTAAAAAATCAAAACTAAATTGAAAGGAGATTATACTTTTATTCCTAAAAACCAGAGCCTTTATATGTTCTTGGAATTTTTACATGATTTAAATTTGGAAAAAGATGACAAACATTAAATCTGATATATTACGGAAAAAAATCTGATATATTACCGAAAAAAATCTGATATATTTAAAATACTTTTTTGTTTACACGAAGATTATATTTTTAAAATTCTGTATAGCAAAGACAGAAAACACCTATATCTGCAAGCATATTTCCATTCACATAAATTCAATCTAAAAGACTGTCCCTTATCGAGTAAGACAAAGAAACAAAAACTCACAGACACAGACATCAGTTTAGTGGTTACCAAGGATAAGGGGTGAGGGGGTTGGTAGAAGAGAATAAAAGGGGTCAAAAATATGGTGATGAAAGAAGAAATGACCCTGGGTGGTGAATACACAATGCAATGTGTAGATATTATATTATAGAATTGTACACTTGAAACCTATATAATTTTACTAACAATGTCACCCCAATAACGTTAAAAAACCGAGCATTTAATAAAAATAAATACATAAATAAATGACTGTCCCTTATCTATAAATGGCTGACACCAGAAACATCACTTGTCATCACCACTGCTAGACATTTGCCTACCATTTCCTCTTGGTAACTGCTTCAGATATCAGCACTACCTGGAACACTGACCTTTACCTCCAATTCTCACTTTACCCTATACAAACTGGCAAAGGATCTCTAAGTGGTGACACAGGACAGGCAGTGAAATGGAGTAGAGAATGGGAAAGTGGTAAAAGAAGAGTGCATCAAATGTACTTGCTAGTCTTTACCACTAGTCTATCCACTACCCCACACCAAAGACGACTCTTCAACAAATTATCAGTTGGATAAATGGATTGGTAAGGGTGGAGAGAAATCTTTCTCTACCACAGCAGAAAAATCTTATTTTTATTTTTAGTCCTGCTTCATTTTTTTTTATTAGTTTCAGGTGTACAAAGCAATGTAATAGTTAGACATTTACACCCCTCACAAAGTGATAACACCTCCCTCTACCCCCCGCAGTCTACTACCCCTCTGACATCTTATATAGCTATTACAATACCACTATCTTCTCTATGCTGTATTCCACATCCTGTGATTATAGACATATAACTAAATATATATAATTAAATATATGTGTGCATATACAGAGGGTGCCAAAAAAAATGTATACACATTTTAAGAAAGGCAAACTGTATTAAAATTGTAATACATACCGATAACAAAAGATGAATACAAGTCACATTTGACTTCTGCAGTTACAAGAGGTGCTCAAAGTCCTTACCATCAGCGTCCAGACAGTTCTGATTATGGCGAACTACTGCTTGAGGAATGTTGACCAAAGTGCCCACTTGTATACATTTTTTGGCACCCCCTGGTATATTTAATTACAGTTCACATTCAATATTATTCAACTTCAGCTTCAGGTGTATAGTACATTGGTCAGGCATCTACACAGACTACGAAATGAGCCCCCTAAGTCCAGTGTCCATCTGGCACCCTACGTACTCTTTACATTATTGATTATATTCCCCATACTGTATTTCATATCCACATGACTATATTGTGACTACTAACTTGCACTTTCCAATCCCTTCACCTTCTCCCCCTGCTTCATTTTCAATTTCACTACCAGAGATAAGAAAAAACTGTATTATCCAACCATACACTCATGATCCAGTTCTTACTCCTGTCCTTACTATCCAGTGAATTTTTTGCCTTTCTTCATTCTACCCCAACTTATTTCCTTCCCAAATCTCTCCCCCCAAAACCCACAGCTCACATAGCCTCAGCGCAGTTGATCATTCCTATCCGTGTATATCCTCTTACCTAACACAAGTTCTAGAGCTACTTCCTATTTCTCATTTTCCCTCCCATTCCAGCATCTGGAGTCACCTAATGGCTTGGAATTAGGAAGAAAAAAACTATTATTCCTATAAAATATGTACAGTGCTAATGATGAACTATCCAAACTTCAAGCAAGTTATTTTAGTATTTTGGGGATTCAACTCACTCGTGTGTAAAAGGAAGGAACTAGTTTAGGACACCACTCCAAAATCTGGCTGACAAATTTCCAGTTCCCGATAATACGAATTCTGAAAATATACATCTGAAATGGAATGCAGGAATTTTCTAAAAGGCACCCAAGATGAGTCTACTGCTCAGCCATGCTTGGGAATCACTGTTAAATGCTAAGGTTCCTTCTAATCCAACATTCCAAGATTCTAAGCTGGAATTTTCACTGCATATCCTTATAGGAATATTGTTATAAAAGGAGTATAGTTTCCAGTTATTGGTATTAGAATTCAGATATGTTACTGACTAAACAGGCCTCCCTAACCAGGCCCAGCACCTAAGCACCATTTATATTATTATTTTATGACCACAACTGACTTGCAAATGATGTGTAAAAATGTTTGCAGACTAGGGACCAACCATCAGCATTACAATAATACTAAGATCTCAAAGGAAAACACTAAAAATTATTTCTTTGGGATTATTATGTACATAATCAGTCTTTTTCACAGATGGCTTTTTCACTGATTTTTGTCAAATCACAACTAAGATTTGACCTACATGTGAGAAAAAAAGGTAGGAAGGCATGCTCATTAGGATCTTTTACTTTTGTTAGTTCACTGACTGGGCTTTGTATATCGCTGGAATAAAGGCTAGAGAATTCTAGATCATTGGTGGAATTCAAGGCATTAAAATGCCTAAAGAACAGTCTCATTCAAATGTTTACAGACTGCCAGGACTTTACCTGCCTAGAAGCACACTAGATCATTCACTTATGAACTACGTGTATCTATTCTAGCTCTGGTAACTTCCAGCTACCAATTCTCCTTATGAACAAGTGTTTCTTTGGTAAATATTCAGGCTTAAAGACGAGTTTCAACATGTGGGAACTAAGCAAGTATAAACAGCACTTGAAGACATGATACATTAGTAGTGTGTTAATTTAAGTGGAATCTATTAATTTATGAGTAAATAATGAAATTATTTAGAAAGGTAAAAATAGTAACTGAATTATATGCCTCATTTTTTTCTTTAAAAGGATGTACTTGCTTAAATTTGTACAATACAGCATGATAAATTAAAGTGTCCATTTACTTCTTCATTTCTCTCAATATATAGTGAAAATCTATAGTGAATGCCATTATGTAAGTGCATTCTCTGAATATCAAGAATGATGCAATGTTGGGAGTGGAGATAGTGGAAATGGGATGGCTCAGTGCGATGTCAGAGAGATAGTGGATGGGGGGCGGGGGGTCCACAGTGTGAGGGATATAAATGATAAACGTCTAAGTAAAAAACAAAACAAAACAAAAAAAACAAAACAAAAACTCATACAGACAATAGTTTAGTGGTTACCAGAGGGTAAAGGGGGTGTGGGGTGGGAGATGAGGGTAAGGGGGATCAAATATATGGTGATGGAAGGAGAACTGACTCTGGGTGGTGAACACACAATGTAATTTATAGATGATGTGATACAGAATTATACACCTGAAATCTATGTAATTTTACTAACAATTGTCACCCTAATAAATTTTAAAAAAATAAATAAAAATTAAAAAAAAAGAATGATGCAATGGTCGCTATGGTTAACTACTCATTCTATTGAATAAATTGTGGGCTGTGATTTAAAGCATTCTTTTAAGAAACAAATTTCAACATCTTAATTAACTATGTCTGATAAGTCTTCTATTGCTACCTACTAAACAATAACTACAGGCCATCTTTGAGAATACTATTTAAACAGCTATTTAAATAGCTAGGCGTGAGTTGCCAAGGGAAGAAAACTGAATTTAAAGTTTGAAAAATCAAACACATCAACTATGTTCAAAGGAACAAAGACAGTTTTAATCTTCTTGAGTAACTGAAAAGTGTAAATCAAAAGCAACATGATTTTATGCGTCTGTTCCATCAATTATCATAATTTTGCTTCTACTCCTAAATTAAGTATAAGACTAACACTAAAAGACTGCCTGCTTTTCAGTTTGCAATTAAGCTAAATCCAGACCAAGTAGAGAGTTATCCCTCATTTTGGTCTTTAGAAGAAATTTCTCCTGAGCATATGAAAAAATGGAATTTTCATTCAGTGTATTATAAAATAGCTCTGTAAAATAGCCTATATTTAAAAGTGCCAAGGATAATTGTAGACCCCAACTATAAACACTCCTTAGGCCAAGAAAAAGCTACTAGGGCTTCCTCCTTTGCTTAAGATCTTCCACAGCAGGGTTCCCAGCGACGGCCGGCTTCTCTCGGGAATCTGTGTCCTTAGGATGCTATTCAAAAGCTAACAGCTATTTTGAGAACCTGTTCCAGATCTTTTCCTCCTCCGTCTAAACAAACACTAAGATCGAGCATCTTAAGTGTGGTGAGTAGGGCAGGGATGGAGACCCCTCCCCTTTGGTCAGCTACAAGGCCTGCGGACTTCGCCGCCCCGGATGCCAGTGCAAGGAAGCTCGGGCACCGCCTGGCTACCCCCGTAGGAATGAGGTTCTAGGAAGGCGGTCTGACCCGGCAGCAAATCAAACAAGCTGGTCACGCGCCAGCGAGTGAGGGGGCAACTCAGGCTTCTTTCAGTCCTTCTTTCTCAGATGGATTTTACCTGCCGTCGTGTTTTACCTTCACGTCTCTCGCAACGAGCGACCTCCACAATGTCTATGAGGGTGTTCGTGTGTGTGACAATAATCTCGGCACTTGGGGCTGGGGACTCAAGTTCCTCCACAGGCCTGGAACTCTCCTGAAGGGCCCTCGAAAAAGGGGCGGGAGGAGCGCGCCTGACGCCGACGGAGGACTCGCTCGAGAAGGGGGCGTCGGGCCTGGGAGAGCGTCACTGGCAGGGGCTGACGTGCAGCTCTTTCAGGTTGTAATGGTGGCCCCTTGGCGGGAGTGGAGAGGTGACAAGGGGCTGGGGGCGATGCTGCCTCCCCTCCCCCCGCTCAGCTCGCTGTTTACCTTCCCGGTACTTCTTGCGGAGCCGCCGGTGGACGCTCTTCACCACCCCGGACAGCTTCTCCTGCTCCAGCTTCCGCTCCTGCTCCCGGGGCGGCGGAATGCTCGGGGATCCAGCGCCGTGTCCGCGAGCAGCGCTTCGGCCGCCGGTCTCAAGCTCCATATCGCTGCTGCCGCCGCCGCCCCTCGGACCCCCGCAGACGCCCGCCTGACGAAGGAAGTGGGGAAGGAGGCAGCAGCGGAGGCAGCAGCGGGAGGAGGTAGAAGAGCCGGAGCGACGGCCTGAGGCGGAGCTTACCCAAGCGCACAAGCTGGTTGGTGGACTACCGAGGGCTGGGCGGAAACGGAAAAGGCCGAGAGTCAATAGACGGAGAGCGCCGGGTTGGGGGGGTTTGCACCAGGTTGTTTGGGAAGGCGAGCAGCTGGAGGAGGCGGGGCTTGCAAGCTGAGGGGAGCTGAGGCGGTGGGAGCGCTAAACTCCACTGCTCCTGCCCCTTCCCCGCGTTCCCCAGATTCTGTGCGCAGGCGCCGTGATGCGGCCTCAGGAGACGGGCTCGGCGCCACGCGCTTGCGCGTCTAAGTTCACTTAGGTTGGACCTCTGACGTCCAGCTTTCTCACGTCTTCCATCCATTCCACCGCCTGCCAGTTAGTTACATTATGGCGTGATGAGGTCAGGATCCCCTACCTGAGCCTCCGTTGCACGTTGTCATTTGTTGGTTTCCTTTAGCCTCTGAGTAGCAATGGGAAACGCTTTTGAGATGATTTGGCAACAGTGGAATTTTACACTTTGAGGGATGCTTTCATTGGAGCAAAAAGAAGTCTGGTTTCCATGTACTGATTTAACAAACGGGCCGGCAATGGCTAATGTCTATAGTGCCAGTGCCCAGGAAAGACACAGAAAGTAGTGGAGAGGGCCAAGAAGAGCAATAGGAGATGGTGGCAGAGAGGGAAAGAAAGATGGAGACTCCACAACAGATGCTCTCAAGAGCTTTTGTGGTGGGTCGGATATTACAGGAATCCTGTCCTGTTCTAATTCGCATTAGCTTCCTTGACCTCCCTACTTTTAATTTGGCGGAGTGTGCCTAAGTGAGTCTGGCAACCTGTTCCTCCCACAGTACTCTCTTTTCTCGGGAAGTTCATAGGGAATATGGTTGCTGACTTACGTAGCAGAATGATGGAACACTGCTCTCCAAAGAGAAGCAGACTGCAAATAGCTCCTGAAGTAGTACTGAGACTGCTGCAGTATCAGAGATTCGTTGGCTGAGAGCCCTTAATGAACTCTGTTAGGTTGTAGCATACCTTTGCACTGCAATTATTGCTTACTTGACATTGTTTGTAAATTGTTGCAATAACTTTCTGATCAATGACTTTATAAATATGAATAAAGCTTGCATTTTGTAACTTTTATATGCCACCTTCCTGAATAATAAAGACCCTGAAGGATAAAGCAGTATACACACTCTCCAGAATATGGAGGAATGGGAGGGAGGAGGTGAAGGGAGAAGATTGGTGGAATTTAAAAGATGGAAGATGTGTCCCTAAAGCACAGTGAAGAGGCAGATCAAACACAGATAAACTTCAAGAGAACTAATTATAATTATGAAGAGAAATTATACGAAAGTGCTTAATAAATTGAGGATAGAGTGGTTGTGGGGACAGAGCCCCAGAGAGCAGTTTCCAGGCTCTCGGCCTCACATAGAAAGGTGCTGGCTCGGGTGGTAGATGGTCATCAGCTGTGACTAGTTGGCCATCAGCTGTTACCGGTTAGCCATTAGCCATTGATATAACTGCTGTGGCTAAGCTAGCAAAGTGGTGGTGTGGTGTGGTGGTGTGGCGTCCTGGCGTGGCATGGTGTGGTGGAGTGTGAATTGAGGATTGCAGAGAGGCGGATTGCAGTTAGCAAGTGAGATTGTTTGGCAGAGACAAAGGGACGGAGGGTTGCCGATCCTGTGGCTCCTGCTTCCTGTGTCTCCAACCCAGCTGTCAGCGAGACTAGTGGTATGACTGCTCTACCTATGGCTCCATGGGTGTTCCTTTTTGGCCTCGCCATATCCTGCGTTCTTATGTGGGGAGCGGGACTAGAGACCCCAGATGGGACCCCGCCAGACACTCCGCGTGACAGTGGTCTTACTTGAAATTTTGTTTGGGTTGAAAAAGGGGAGTTTGAAAAGAAATACCTCTTTTGGCTGTGTCCATATTTTAATATATATAGGAAGCAAAAAGAGGTGCAAATATTTGTAAGTTACAATCATAGTACAGAGAGCATTAAATTTCATTTGTACTGAACTTCTAAGAAAACTTTCCTTCATACTACTACTAGCAAATGCATTTTAAAATCCTTTTTAAAAATAAAGATGTAACTGAAGGGAAATTGGAAAATACAGAAAGGAGTAAAAAGAGTAAAAGTGCTAAGAGACTAGACCTTAAATCTCACCACAAAAAAGAAATAGTTAATTTTCTTTTAACTATTTCTTTTAACTATTGTGATCTGGTAGCTAATACTATGGTGGTAATCACTTTGCAATTTATAAAAGTATCAAATCAACATGTTTTACATCTTAAACTTGCACAATGTTACATGTCAATAAAGTGGGGGATGGGAATTAAATGTTACCTGGAAACTAACCACTGAGAGATAACAACTGTCAGCATTTTTTTTTCTTTGCTTATAAATACTTCTTTACTTATAAATATTTCAAATGGGATATTTCTTTATGGCTGTATGGCAATCTATTATATGAATAGCATATCATTTCAATAGCTACTTTCTAGCTCTTATATACTTATGTTGTTTCCAATTTTCTATATTCCAAATAATGCTGTGATGAACACCCTTAATTATACATTTCAATAAACTAAATTCCTAAAAGACAAATTTCTGAATCAAAGGGTCACACATGGTAGCAATTTATGTCACCTCCAGCAGTACTTGTGAATATGTATTTCACTGCACCCTTACCAAATATGGGTATTACAATTTACAAAGTTATGAATGAGATTTTTTTAAAGGTCTCTATTTTTAAGAAATGTGGGATTTTCTGCTATTTCTTAACTGGATATTCTGGTTGACACAATATTTAACATTAAATATTAATACTATAAGAGCAAGTAAAAATAACTTATTTAAGACTACCTAGTTGTCATTTTTCAAGCAAATTGAAGAGCTTGATATTTTGAATTTTTTTTGGTTTAACAGTTTCTTGAGAAGAACTCCAGAAATAAAAATTGCACAGCTGGAATTCACTCTAAATTTGCATGCATTAAAACAGGGCAAGGGCCAACATGTCATGAGAAACACCAAGACTGAGTTTTCTTTGGAGGACTATGGCAACTGGCCATAGACTACAGCATAAAAAGGAGTTTGTATTTATAACCTTCCTTCAGTATGATTAGTAATATTGGCAAAATTCTTCTATCTGTTAAGGTAGCAGAAAAATGGCAATGGGTTTATCCATTTAAGTAAAGTAATTGTCTTAATTACTGATAAGAGGAATTTATTGCAGGAAGAAGATTTATGTCATATTAATATCATATTAATGTGTCATATTAATGAGCATATCCTATGCCAAAGAAAACATCAGCTCCTTCCCCTGACCTCCACTATGACAACACGATTTCATTTACTGTAAATATCTTATTTTTAAAAAAAATTATTTCATTATATTTTAAATGGCTATTGGGAAAAGGGATGTTGGACTAAAACTATTCAATGAGCAGGACAACCCAGTCTGGGAGGAAGAGGCGTTTCTAATGACTGCACTAAACCCCTGATAAATAAAATTTTTAATCCTCATTCATTGCCTTATCTGACTGACTTTTGCTCCCTTCCCATGCACATTTGCTGTGTCATAGTAATTTTCCTATATCAAAGAACCATTCAGTATAGGGAAAAAGGTTTTTGGCAAGAAAAACACCTGTCCTCTTTGTTTGCAATTACATTCTTTATTAAGAAAATAAATTTCCATAGATGGTGATGAGTCCACATGTAAAAATAAAGTGCATTCTATTTTCAGTGAGAGTTCAAAAATATTAATTTGTGATGAAAAGTAAATTTTTAAAATCCATATCAAAATCTAGGTATTGGCACTGAGTTAGCCAATAGAACGATTCTGGATGCATTTTACAAAGTCTACTTTTCATTACTACATTTATTGAGTATTCCTGTAGGAAGGAGAATACTATACAGTAGAAATTGGTGTTCTTTTAATTATCTAAAGCATTGATCATTTATTTTTATTCTTCACTGAATTTTGGTATTATTTACTCCTCTTTGACCCTCTTTATCATCAAACTCTTAATTACAATTAGTTTTTTTTTTTTAAATTTATTGGGGTGACAATTGTTAGTAAAATTACAACAATTAGTTTTTAATGTTCTGTAATAGAAGTGTTAATATTAAACTTATGTTTATAAAACATGTAATGGTGTACACCAAAAGTGCAAAAAGACTTGATAAAACTTTTCATTATTGAAGATAGAGGTATATTCCAAGCTGGCCAAATCTTTGTCTCATGGTTATTTAGAAATAGAATTTTTAGAAATTCAGCTAAAATGAAATCTGGAAAAGTAAACTATATAATTTTGAAAATTTTATTATTTGTAAAATTCTTACCCATGAATATAAAAATAATCATGAAGTTTAAGTATTTTTTTCTAGTAATTCCAATTTTTTAAATGTACATGTATCATTAATTGGGCACATTATAAGAAACTGTTGAACAGCTTTTGTTTTCATATTTTATTTCAAATTATAAAAACTTTCTTTGGGCAATATGTTTAATGTTTTGATAGAAACAAACATAGTGGAAAACTACCAAGAGAGATATTTTCATTCAGCATGGCTGATTACAACTTTCAAATTCCTTTTATTTATTGAAAATACAATTATTTTCTTTAAAAATGTGTGTATAGTTACTAGTCCATTGTCTTCTCTGCAATTCTTAACATATCTGCCAATTTAAAAATCTTTAAAATAACACAGATTAGTTGTCTTTCCAGAGTTAATATGCAATATGGTATTAAGGCTAATATGAACTACAGCAAGTGACAACTATTAATTATCACTTAATCCATATGCAACTATAAAATTTACAATATTTTTGTGATATATTAAGTCGTTAAATACATTTAATTATCACAATAAGGCTAATGTAGAAAGAGATCTACGTAGAAAATGGAAAGTATTCTTCCAGGTAATAAATAGATGAGGTCCTCATAATGGATGGAAAGATTTTCTGCATCCTGATTCTAACTTTGTATTAACAATCAGAGCAAGGTGTTTGATTTCTCTGAGCCTTATTTTTTTCTCCGTTAAGTGTACAATGAAGAAGTTTGATTTGACTATTGTTTTTCATATCTTTTCTTTTTTAACTATGACTCACATTAGGAAATACATTTTCCATCAAGTCTTAAGTCACATATATCCATAAGATGCACGTAGATATGTAAATATAGACAGACATACATCATTAGGACAAAAGTTTCACCAGACAATACTTACTGAGTGCAACACATGGTGCCATTTTCAATTCTATTTAAGGTTTTAAAACTATGGAGCACACTATATTGATTTTTATGGGCTTCTAATTAGTCATGATCTAACCTTTGGTAAACACTGGCAATTTAAAAGATCCCTTTTACCCCAAACCACTGTAGTACTGTGACTCACACTGACTTCTTTCTTTTTTTTTTTAGTTTTCAAATTTGTTTTAATAAATAGTATGAATAACAGTTTTATCTTACTTTTTTTTACTGTGTTATTATTTAGCCATGATTTTCTTTTTCTTTTTCTTTTTTTAATTTATTGGGGTGACAATTGTTAGTAAAATTACATAGACAGGTGTGCAATTCTGTATTACATCATCTATAAATCCCATTGTGTGTTCACCACCCGGAGTCAGTTTTCCTTCCATCACCATATATTTGATCCCCCTTACCCTCATCGCCCACCCTCCCACCCCCTTTACCCTCTGGTAACCACTAAACTATTGTCTGTCTTGTCTATGAGGTGTCTATGAGTTTTTGTTTGTCATTTGTTTGTCTTGTTCTTTCGTTGTTTTTGGTTTATATACCACATATTAGTGAAATCATATGGTTCTCTGATTTTTCTGTCTGACTTATTTCGCTTAGCATCATACTCTCAAGATCCATCCATGTTGTCACAAATATTCCTATTTCATCTTTTCTTACCGCCGAATAGTATTCCATTGTGTATATATACCACAACTTCTTTATCCATTCATCTGTCGAAGGACATTTTGGTTGTTTCTATGTCTTGGCCACCGTAACAAAGCTGCAGTGAACATTGGAGCACACGTGTCTTTATGTATAAATGTTTTCAGATTTTTTGGGTAGATACCCAGGAGAGGGATTGCTGGGTCATATGGTAATTCTATTCATAATTTTTTGAGGAACCTCCACACTGCCTTCCATAATGGCTGCACCAGTCTGCATTCCCACCAACAGTGTATGAGGGTTCCTTTTTCTCCACAGCCTCTCCAACACTTGTTACTATTTGTCTTGTTGATGACAGCCATTCTGACTGGGGTGGGGTGATATCTCATTGTGATTTTTATTTGCATCTTTCTGATGATTAGTGATGTTGAGCATTTTTTCATATGTCTATTTGCCATTTGTATGTCCTCTTTGGAGAAATGTCTCTTCAGGTCCTCTGCCCATTTTTCAATTGGGTTGTTTGTTTTTTTGTTGTTGTTGAGTTGCATGAGTTCCTTGTATATTTTGGAGATTAGCCCCTCATTGGAGGCACTGTGTGCAAAAATCTTCTCCCATTCAGTTGGTTGCCTCTTTATTTTGTCGATGGTTTCTTTTGCTGTGCAGAAGCTTTTAAGTTTCATAAAGTCCCATTCGTTTATTTTAGCTTTTACTTCCATTGCCTTTGGAGTCAAATTCATAAAATGCTCTTTGAACTCAAGGTCCATAAGTTTAATACCTATGTTTTCTTCTATGCAGTTTATTGTTTCAGGTCTTATGCTTAAGTCTTTGATCCATTTTCAATTAATTTTGGTACATGGTGACAGATAGCAGTCCAGTTTCATTCTTTTGCACGTGGCTATCCAATTCTCCCAGCACCATTTATTGAAGAGGCTGTCTTTCCTCCATTGTATGTTTTTTGCTTCTTTGTCAAAAATTATCTGTCCATATTTATGTGGTTTTATTTCTGGGTTCTCAATTCTATTCCATTGGTCTATGTGTCTCTTTTTCTGCCAATACCATGCTGTTTTGATTATTGTAGCCCTGTAGTACAAGCTAAAGTCAGGGAGTGTGATACCTCCAGTATTGTTCTTCTTTCTTAAGATTGCTTTGGCTATTCAGGGTCTTTTGTGGTTCCAAACAAATCTGATGATTTTTTGTTCTATTTCTTTAAAAAATGCCATTGGGATTTTCATGGGATTTGCATTAAATCTGTATATTGCTTTGGGTAATATGGCCATTTTAACTATGTTGATTCTTCCAATCCATGAGCACAGAATGTCTTTCCATTTCTTTGTGTCTTCTTCAATTTCTTTCAAAAATGTCTTATAGTTTTCAGCATATAGGTCCTTCACATCCTTGGTTAAGTTTGCTCCTAGGTATTTTATTCTTTTTGCTGCAATTGCAAAAGGAATTGTTTTTTGTATTTCTTTTTCTGAGATTTCATTGTTAGTATATAGGAATGCAGTGGACTTTTGTACGTTGATTTTGTAGCCAGCAACTTTACTGTATTCGTTGATTGTTTCTAATAGCTTTTTGGTGGAGTCTTTAGGGTTTTCTATATATAGCATCATGTCATCTGCAAAGAGGGATAATTTAACTTCTTCATTCCCAATGTGGATGCTTTTTATTTCTTTCTCTTGCCTGATTGCTCTGGCAAGGACTTCCAACACTATGTTGAAAAGCAGAGGTGATAGGGGACAGCCCTGTCGTGTTCCTGAATGTAGAGCAAAGTTTTTCACCATTAATTATGAGATTAGCTTAGGGCTTGTCATATATGGCCTTTATTATATTAAGGTATTTTCCCTCTATACCTATTTTATTAAGTGTTTTAATCATAAATGGATGTTGTATCTTGTCAAATGCTTTTTCTGCATCAATTGATATAATCATATGATTATTGTCCTTTATTTTGTTTATGTGATGTATCACATTGATGGATTTGCAGATGTTGAACCATCCTTGTGCCCCGGGGATGAACCCCACTTGGTCGTGATGAATAATCTTTTTAATGCTTTGTTGTATTCAACTTGCTAGAATTTTGTTTAGGGTTTTTGCATCTGTATTCATCAGAGATATTGGTCTGTAGTTTTCTTTTTTTGTGTTGTCCTTACCAGGTTTTGGTATCAGGGTAATGTTGGTCTCATAAAATGAGTTAGGGAGTACTGTCTCTTCTTCAATTTTTTGGAAGGTTTGAGCAGGATTGGCATTAGATCCTCTTTGAAGGTTTGGTAGAATTCACTAGTGAAGCCATCTGGTCCGGGACTTTTGCTTTTGAAAAGGTTTTGGATGACTGATTCAATTTCGTTACTGGTGATCGGTCTGTTTAGATTTTCCAGTTCTTCATGGTTCAGCCTAGGAAGGCTATCTGTTTCTAAGAACTTGTCCATTTCTTATAGGTTATTGAATTTGGTGGCATATAGTCCTTCATAGTAATCTTGGATGATCCTTTGTATTTCTGTGGCATCCGTGATAACTTACCCTTTCTCATTTCTGATTTCCTTTGTTAGTGTTTTCTCTCTTTTTATCTTAGTGAGCCTAGCCAAGGGTTTGTCAATCTTGTTAATTTTTTTGAAGAACCAGCTCATTGTCAGATTAATTTTTTTCTATTGTCTTTTTGTTCCCTATTTCATTTAGTTCTGCTCTGATTTTTATTATTTCCCTTCTTCTGCTGACTTTAGGTTTCATTTGTTCTCTTTTTCTAGTTCTTTAAGGTGTAACATGAGGTTCTTTATTTGGGATTTTCTTGTTTCTTGAGAGAGGCCTGTAATGATATAAATCTCCCCCTTAAAACTGCTTTCGAGTCAGACAGAGAAAGATAAGTACCATATGATCTCACTTATTTGCGGATTCTAAAGAAAAGAATAAGTGAATGAACTAATCAGAAACAGTTTGGGAGACAATGAGGAAAAACTGAGGGTTGCTAGATGGGCGGGAGGGGTGGGGGGTGGGGGGAGGGTGAGGGGATTGGAGGGCAGTCGGTGACCACAGGATGGCCACGGGGTTTGAAAATTAATCTGGGGAACGTAATTTGGTGGTTACCATAGCGTAAGGGGGTTGGGGGGGGGATGAGGGTGAGGGGGATCAAATGTATGGTGATGGAAGGGGAGCTGACTCTGGGTGGTGAACACACAGTGTGACTTATGGATGATGTGATACAGAATTGCACACCTGAAATCTATGTAATTATACTAACAATTGTCACCCCAATAAATTAAAAATAAATTAAAAAATAAATAAATAAATAAAAAAAACCTGCTTTCATTGCATCCAAAAAATTTTGGTAGGATGTATTTTCATTGTCATTTGTTTCTATGTATGTTTTGAGCTCTCCTCTAATTTCTTCTTTGACCCAGTCATTCTTTAAAAGTATGTTGTTTAATCTCCATATATTTGTCTTTTTTTCTGCTTTCTTTTTGCAGTTGATATCCAATTTCAAAGCCTTGTAATCAGAACATATGCTTGGTATGATTTCAATATTCTTAAATTTGCTGAGGTTAGTTTTATGTCCCAATATATGGTCTATTCTTGAGAATGTTCCATGTACACTAGAAAAAACTGTGTAGTCTGATGTTTTAGGATGAAGTGCTCTATAAATGTCAATTATGTCCATTTCATCTAATGTGTCATTTCGGGCTGCTATTTCGTTATTTATTTTCTGTTTGGATGATCTATCCATAGCTCTCAATGATGTATTTAGGTCCCCTAGTATAATTGTGTTTAGGTCAATTTCTCTTTTTAGTTCTGTTAGTAGTTACTTGGTATATTTTGGTGCTCCCTGATTGGGGGCATAAATATTGATGACTGTTATGTCTTCTTGTTGTATAGTCCCCTTTATCATTATGAAATGTCCATCTTTCTCTCTTGTTACCTTTTTCACCCTGAAGTCTGTTTCATCTGATATCATTATGACTACACCTGATATTCTCTGGATACCATTTGCTTGGAGTGTCAATTTCCACCCTTTCACTTTGAGTCTATGTTTGTCCTTGTAGCTGAGATGTGTCTCTTGGAGACAGCATATGATTGGGTTTAGTTTTTTGATCCAATCTGCTACTCTGTGCCTTTTTATTGGTGAGTTCAGTCCATTTACATTTAGGGTGATTATTGATATGTGAGGATTTCCCATCATTCTATCTTTAGTTTTCTGGTAAGATTGTGTCTCTAGGGTTTCTTTGCCTTTTTGTTGTTGTCTGTTATTTCTGTGTGGCGGTATTCTATGATTTTTCCCTCTGTTTCTTCTTTTATTACAGTATATATTTCAGTTCTGGATTTTTTTTTGAGTGGTTACCCTTAAGTTTATGTAAAAGAAAGTTTGATATTTAGAGTATTCCATTTTCTTCAGCATGCTTACTTTCTCCATTCCCATATTCCAGTTCAGGCCTTTACTCTCCCCCTTTTGATGTTTTGGTTGCCACAAATTGTCCCTGTTGATGGTGGTCGAATAGCCTCCATTAGTATTTCTTGTAGTGCAGGTCGTGTATTAGAAAATTCCCTCAGCTTCTGTATGTGTGGAAAGGTCTTTATTCCCCCTTCATATCTAAAGGATATCTTTGCTGGGTATATTATTCTTGGCTCATAGTTTCTCTCTTTCAATAGTTTGAATATTTGATTTCATTCTCTCCTGGCTTGTAGAGTTTCTGCTGAGAAATCTGATGATAATCTAAATGGGCTTCCCTTTGTAGGTTACCGTCTTCTTTTCCCTGGCTGCCTTGAGGATTCTTTCTTTGTCATGGATTTTTGACAGCTTCAATACAATGTACCTTGGAGAAGGCCTGTTGGGGTTAAGGTAATTAGGTGTTCTATTTGCTTCTTGGATTCGAGGATCCAGTTCTTTCCACAAGTTTAGAAATTTCTCATCGACTATTTGTTTCAATATACTCTCTGTTCCCTTCTCTCTTTCTTCTCCTTCTGGTATGCCCATTATTCTTATATTGCTCTTTCTGATGGAGTCAGATAATTCTTGTAGAGTTCTTTCATTTCTTTTAAGTCTCAAGTCTCTTTGTTTTTCCATCTCTGTCATTTCCAGATTTCTCTCTTCGATGTGACTGATTCTTTCCTCCATCTGGTTAACTCTACTTCCTAAGCTGGCTTTTTCATTCTTAATTTCTTCTATTGAGTTCTTAATCTCCAGAAATTCTATTTGGTTCTTTTTTAAAATTTTGATCTCTTTGGTAAAATGCTCATGTTGTTCTTCTCATGTTGTTCTTTGATTGTGTTTCTGAATTCATTAAACTGCCTTTCTGTATTTTCTTGCATCTCGTTGACTTTTTTCAGAACTGCAATCTTGAATTCTCTGTCATTTGAGTCACATATTTCCATATCTTCAACTTCATTTTCTGGAGACTTTTCACTTTCTTTCTGAGCTGTCTTGTTGCCTTGGTTATTCATGGCAATTAATGATTTATTATTTCTCTTCCTAGACATCTACAGGAGTTGCTTCTGCAACAGGTTGATAGGAAGAGGTCTTTCTTTTGTTTTTCAGTACATGTTGGTAGAATGTTTTGTTTTCTCTCCGACTGCAGCCCTTTTTTCTCTCTGACACTGTAGTGTTATGTTTTCTCTGCCCTATTCCAGCTTCTCACACAATGGGTGGATTCCCTGGAAGGCGGGCTTCTCCTCTGTTAACAATTCACCTGGGTTTTAGGGCGCTGTGTCCTTGTTGGGATGTAGAGAGCTTTTGAAGTTCCAAAGCTCTTCCTGCACCAGATTCACAACCCGTGTGTTTCAGCAGTTCTGTTTACTCCTACAGGGATCCGCTCAGATAGGTGGGGACAGGGGCAGGGTGGGTTTTGAGAGGTGGTCCAGAGCAATGGCAGCGACCACCACCACAGCCAGTCCTGCTTCCACAGCTCCCTCCCCTTTGCTGGAACTAGTTGGACTGTGAGTCTGTGTCTGCTGACCACAGTTCTCAGAACAGCAAATATTCTGTTCTTTTGATCTGACCTGCTACTGTTCTGCTTCTAGCAATGGGCAGGTGGGTGCGGGTCGAGCTCTGGGAGAGTAGGGAGGGGGCGGCTAGTGTCAGTGCCTAAGTCTTCTGTTCTCTGCAGCAGTGAGGGCTTAAACCACCGTTTTTAGCCTTCTTCCCTCAGTCTTTGCTCTGAGGTCTCTGCCTTGAGCACTGGGTTCAGCCGTGTTATATGCTGCCCCCTCAGCCCTGTGGGCCATAAGCGGAGCCCTAGCAGTCCGAGTTCTTCCCTCTGCCGCAGCTGTGACAGTTCCGGGATGCAGTGAACTCAGAGCACTGAACCAGGTCTTCGTCCTGCGCCCCTGCAGCTCTATCTCTGCACTTCTCCTTCCCCTCCTCCCCTGCTCACGCAATTTGCCCACCTGTAGGTGAATTCAGTAGTGAGCCTCTTCGTCTTGCCTGTCTGCTGTGCAGGGAGTCCTTTGTGGAGTTATAGCTGTTTAATTTGTTGTAAATTCCAGGGGAGATTTCCAGAGGCTCACCTCACGCCACCATTTTGATGACGTCTTATACTAATATGATTTTAATCTCTTGTTTTCTTTATGTGATGTATCACATTGATAGATTTGCCTATGTTGAACCATTCTTGTGCCCCTGGGATGAACCCCACTTGATAATAATGTATAATATTTTAATGCATTGTTGTATTCGATTTGCTAAAATTTCTTTAGGATTTTGCGTCTGTATTCATCAGAGATATTGGTCTGTAGTTTTCTTTTTTTGTGTGTTATCCTTACCAGGTTTTGGTATCAGGGTAATGTTGGCCTCATATAATGAATTAGGAAGTATTGCCTCTTCTTCAGTTTTTTTGGAAGCGTTTGAGGAGGACAGGTGTTAGATCCTCTTTAAGTGTTTGATAGAATTCAATAGTGAAGCCATCTGGTCCTGGCTTTTGGGAAGTTTTTGGATGACTGATTCAATTTCCTTACTGTTGATCAATCTATTTAGATTTTCCAGTTCTTCGTGATTCAGCCTAAGATGGGTATATGTTTTTAAGAACTTGTCCATTTCTCTAGGTTATTGAATTTGGTAGCATAGTATTCTTGCATGATCCTTTATTTTCTGTGGTGACCATGGTAAATTCTTCATAGTATTCTTGCATGATCCTTTGTTTTTCTGTGGTAACCATGGTAACTTCTCCTCTTCCATTTCTGATTGTGTGTGTTTGTGCCTTTTCTCTTTTTATATTAGTGAGTTTAGCCAAGTGTGTGTCAATTTAACTAATCTTTTCAAAGAACCAGCTCTTCGTCGCATTAATTTTTTCTATTGTCTTTTTGTTCTCTATTTCATTTAGTTCTGCTCTGATTTTCACTATGTCCTTCCTTTTGCTGATTTTGGGTTGCATTTGTTCTTTTTCTAGTTCTTTAAGGTGTAACATGAGGTTATTTATCTGGGATTTTTCTTCTTTCTTGAGATAGGCATTTCTTGAAATGATATAAATTTCCCTCTTAAAACTATTTTTGCCGCATCCCAATAATTTTGATAGAGTGTATTTTCCTTCTCATTTGTTTCTTTGTATCTTTTGATCTCTCCTCTTATTTCTTCTTTGACTCAGTCGTTCTTTAAAAGTATGTTGTGTTTGTGGTTTTTTTTCCTGCTTCTTTTTGCAGTTGATATTCTATTTCAAAGCCTTATGGTCAGAGAATATGCTTATGTAATTTCAATATTCTTAAATTTGCTGAGGCTAGTTTTATGTCCCAATATACGGTTTATCCTTGAGAATGTTCCATGTACTGTAGAAAAGAATGTATAGTCTGATATTCTAAGATGAAGGGCTCTGTAAATGTCATTTATTTCTATTGGTCTAATGTGTCATTTAAGGCTGATATTTCCTTATTGATTTTCTGTTTGGATGATCTATCCATGTTTTATTTAGGTTCCCTAGTATAATTGTGTTTTGGTCAATTTCTCCCTTTACTTCTGTTTAGTAGCTGCTTTGTATATTTTGGTGCTCCCTGATTGGGGGCATATATATTCATATGTGTTGTGTTTTCTTGTTGTATTGCCTCTTTATCATTATTAAATGTCCATCTTTGTCTTTGGTTACCTTTTTTATTCTGAAGCCTGTTACATCTGATATTAGTATGGCTACACCTGCCTTTCTCTGGATACCATTTGCTTGGAGTATTATTTTCCAACCTTTCACACTGAGTCTGTATTTGTCCTTGTAACTGAGATGCATCTCTTGGAGGCAGCATATGGTTGGGTTTTTTGTTTTGATCCAATCTACTACTCTGTGTCTTTTTATTGGTGAGTTCAGTTCCTTTACATTTAGGGTGATTATTGATATATGAGGATTTTCTATATCCATTTTGTCTTTTGTTTTCTGGTGGCTCAGTGTCTCCATTGTTTCTTTGCCTTTTTGTTGCTGTCTGTTATTTTAGTGTGGTGGTATTCTATGATTTTTCCTCTATGTCTATTTTTTTTTTTTATGTTATATATCTCAGTTCTGGATTTTTTTTTTTTTTTGAGTGCTTACCATTATGTTTATGTAAAAGATAGTTTTGTATGTTTAGTATTCCTTTTTCTTCAGCATGCTTCTTATCTCTATTTCCTTTTGGAGATTCAGATGTTTACTCTCTTCCCTTTTATGATTTTGTTGTTGCAAGTTATCCCTACATGTGCTGTGAGTTGATTCCTGAATTGCAGTAGCAAGTTGTTTTTATCTTCTTTTCCCTTTATGTTATGTTTAAGTGTATAGTGCTCTATATTGTGTAGGGGTTGCTATTTCCTGCTTCTTTCTGTCTGTTCGTAATGTTGTTCATGGTTTTGTATTCTTTTGTTTTTTGGTGTGTCAGGTTGAATAACCTCCTTCAGTATTTCCTTTAATGCAAGTTGTGTGTTGGAAAATTCCCTCAGCTTCTGTATGTCTGGAAAGGTCTTTATTCCTGCTTCATATCTAAAGGATATCTTTGCTGCATATATTATTCTTGGCTCATAATTTCTCTCTTTCAATAGTTTGAATATTTGATTTCATTCTCTCCTTGCTTGTAGAGTTTCTGCTGAAAACTCTGATGATAATCTAATGGGCTTTCCTTTGTAGGTTACCGTCTTCTTTTCCCTGGCTGCCTTGAGGATTCTTTTTTGTTGATTTTAGACAGCTTGAATACAATGTGCATTCGAGAGGGCCTTTGAGAGTGAGGTAATTATGTGTTCTATTTGCTTCTTGGATTCAAGGATCCAGTTCTTTCTACAAGTTTGGGAAGTTCTCATCAACTCTTTGTTTGAATATACTCTCTATTCCCTTCTCCCTTTCTTCTCCTTCTGGTATACCCATTATTATTATGTTGCTCTTTCTGATGGAGTCAGAAAGTTCTTGTAGAGTTCTGTCATTTCTTTTAACTCTCAAGTCTCTCTCATCTTCCACCTGTGTCATTTCCAGATTTCTGTCGTCAATATCACTAATTCTTTCCTCCCTCTGGTCAGCTCTACTACCTAAGCTGTCTGTTTCAGTCTTCATTTTTTTCTATTGAGTTCTTCAGCTCCAGAATTTCTATTTGGTTCTTTTTTAAAATTTCAATTTTTTTGGTAAAATGTTCATTTTGTTCTTTGATTGTGTTTCTGAGTTGATTAAACTGCTTGTCTGTGGTTTCTTGAATCTTGTTGAGTTTTCTCGGATATGCAATCTTGAATTCCCTGTCATTTAAGTCACATATTTCCAAGTCCTTAAGTTCCTTTTCTGGAGAGTTCATTTTCTTTGAGAGCTGCCTGGTTACCTTAATTATTCATGGCGATTAATGAATTATTATTTCTCTTCCTAGGCATCTACAGTAATGGGTCTGCAGCAGGTTGATATAAAGAGGTCTTTTGTTTTCCAGTAGGTGTTTTTGGAATGTTTTATTTTCCCTCCTGCTGTAGCCTTTTATTCTCTCTCATGACGTAACATTTTTTTTTTCTCTTGAACTGTTCTGGCTTTTCACGTGACAGGGCATTCCCTGGAAAGTAGTCTTCTCCTCTATGAGTACGTCACCTGTGTCTCAGGGCACTGCTCTCTTGGGGGGATATGGAGGGTGATAGAGTTCTCAGTTTCAGCAGTCCAGTGCTGCCCCTGCAGCCTGATGCAGAGTCTGTGTATCTCAGTGGCTCTTGGTTGCCCCTACAGGGATTCACCAGGAAAAGCGAGGGTCAGGTGGGCTGTGAGAGGTGGCTCTGAGCAATGGTGACTACCAACCCACAGTTGTCTTGCCCCTACAGTTCCTTCCCTTTTGCCGGAATTAGTTGCACTGTGAGTCTGTGGCTGCAGGACCATTGCTCCAGTTCTCTGGGCTGTAAATATTCTGTTATTTAATCTGACACTGCTACCATTTCTTCTGGAGCCCACTTCTTACACTGAGACAGTTGGAACAAGCTCTGGGAGGGTTTGGGGGAGTTGGCCAGGCTCTATGTCTTTGTTTTTTGTTTTCTGCCTGGCAGTGATGGCTTAAACCACAGTTCTCACCCGAGGTCTCTGCCCAGACCACTGGGTTCAGCCATATTACATGCTGATCCCTCAGGCAGGACTGTGGTCAAGAAGGGAGTGCACCTGCAGCTTGGATTCTTCCCTCTCTGAGGCTACAACGAGCTCCAGTCTGCAGTCTGTGTCCTGCAGCCCATAGCCTGCTTCTCTGCATTTCCCCCAATCCTCCTCTCCCACTAGCCTGATTTGCTCACCTTCAGGTGATTCAATGTGTGGGTCTCTGAGACATGCTTGTGTGTTGTTTAAGTTATCCTTTGTTGAATTATAGCTGTTCAATTTGTTGTAACTTCTAGAGGAGATTTTAAGAAGCACTCTTCACGCTGCCATTTCTGTGACATAATCTGGAATTATTTGTTTCTAAGGGGGTTGAAAAAGTGAAATTTTCCTGGATGCAGGAAACTAAATTTAGACTTTCTCTTATTGAATGTACATTAGTCTCTTTTTAGATTTTAATAGTTTGTCACTACCTCACCATTTTTATTCTTTTTCTAAAGGTTAGAACATGCTCCAAAGATTTTTTTATTAGGTCTGAAATGACAAGGTTTTACGTGTCAAATTATGAGGTGATCACTACATAGTTCCTAATGTCAACAATATTTCATAAATTTCTTGTAAGATAATTATAATAATTGTTTTTTAAAAGCCAAATAAAAATATCCTACCATAACATTTTAATAAACATATTTCTAATTTACCTAGAGCTTCTGAAAATTCTTTATTCCAAAACTGAACTCCCCCAAATCTTTTTTTCAATAAAAATGTATTCAGCCAAGAGTTAGAAGACTCAATATTGTTAAGATGTTAGTTCTTACTATATTAACCTAAAGATTCAAAGCAATTCCAGTCAAAACATGAGCAAGATGTTTTGCAGAAATTGTCAAGCTAATTGTAAAGTTCATATAGAAATGCAAAGAAACTAGAAGATCTAAAAGAATTTTGAAAATGCAGAACACACTTGGAGATTTCAAGATTTAGTATACAACCTCAATAATCAATGTAATGTGGTATTGGCATAAAGACAAATGGATAAATGAAACAGAAGAGAACATTCAGAAATAGACATGTATATACAACAGGTTTTTCCACAGATTTGCAAAGGCAATTCAGTGGGATAGTTTTTCAAATGATGCTGGAATAGCTGGACATCCATATGCAAAATAATGAACTTCAATTCATGTCTCATGCCATGTATAAAAATTAACTCAAAATGGAATACAGACCTAAATATAAAACATAAAACTAAAAAAATTTCAAGAAAATCTTTATGACCTTGGGTTGGACAAGTATCTTTTAGATATGACACAAGTACAATCCATAAAAGAAAAACTTAATCACTTGAACTTCATCAAAATTAAAAACTTCTGCTTTTTGAAATACACTGTTAAGGAAATAAAAAGACAAGCTGCTGAGTGAGAGAAAATATTTTAAATCATATGTCTCATAAAGACCTTGCATCCAGAACATACAAAAAACTCTCATAACTCAATAGTAAGAAAACAAACAACTTCCTTCCCTTTCTAAATAGGAAAAAGATCTGAAATACTTCACTAAAGATAATGTGCAGATGGCAAAAACTATGTGAAACAGTGCTCAATATCATTAGTCATTAAGGGAAAGCAAATTCAAACCACACTTATGCTAATGTCTAAAATTAGAAAGACTGGCTATGCCAAGTATGGGCTAGGATATGCAGGATGGGGAACTCTCATACAACGTAGGTGCAAATGTTAAATGTACAACCGCTTTGGACACTTTGGCAGTTTCTTAAAAATTTAAACACACACCTCCCATGATCCAGCTATCTTATTCCTAAGTATTTACCCAAGAGAAATGAAACTGTATATCTATATAAAGGCATACACATATGTTCACAGCAGCTTTATCTGTAACAGCCCCAAACTGGAAACAACCCAAATGTCCAACAAATATAAACGGATGAATAAACTGCAATATATCTATACAATAGGGTACTAATCAGCAATAAAAAGATATAAACTATTGATTCACACATGAATTAATCTTAAAATTATGAAATGAATAAATGAAGTTAGAGAGAAAAACAGTACATACTGTATGATTTAACTTACATAAAATTCTAGAGAATGCAAACTGATCTAAAGTGCCCGAGAATAGATCAGTGGTTATGATAGGAGGGATTACAAAGGGGTGTGAGGAAATTTTGAGGTTAATGGATAGGTTTATTATCCTGATTTTGATGATGGTTTTATGAGTTTGTACGTATGTGAAAAATTTTCAGACTGTATACTTTAAATGTGTGCACATTATCGTATATTAATTATAACTCAATAAAGCTATTAAAATAATGTATTCAACACCTATTATATGTCAGACATTCTGCTAGGTATTATTGCTTCAGTGGAAAAAAAAAGACATTGTATCTTCATAAGTTATGCAGTTACTAGTAAGAGGATGCAGACCAGTGGAATTCTTATTTATTTGCTATTTATAAAATTAAGTGGAAATTTGATACAAATTGGTTATGTCTTTAGCTACCTAGATCAACTTAGTGCGAAAGTAGCAAGGATTTAGCATATATGTTAACTAAGAAGATATATAAGAGTAAATGAGAAACATCAAACAATTCTTGAATGTTAGTCTCTTATCAATATCCATGGCTTTAAGATAGAAAATAATAGGCAAAGTTTTAAATTCTTAATTTGGTCTAACTCCAAATAGTTAGTATTGGTAGGGACTGAAAACATTACATGGACTCTCATATTGTATTAAAATATGTGCTGCATAGTTTTAGGAGAATATGTTTTTTAAAGAAATTTTCCCATTGAAGAATCAGACCAGTTAAAGAGAAGTAGTGGTATACTAATTGAAGAGAAGTCTAGTACAGTTCGTTGTTGTTGTTGTTTTGTCTTGTTTTAGTCTTTGTTTCACTTTACATGTTTTAGGAAAAGCATCAGATGGGAAAATCTTTTGTTTGTTAGTTATTTAAATATATTTATCTGCCAAGTTGATTTTAGCCTATAATTGGCAAATGAGGTTTATAAAGCAACCATCGTTATTCATTAACTTTTCTCAATTGAAGAATCCAACTACAATAAGTGACATGGTACTTATAAGCAGAGAAAAAAGCAAAGAAAACTTGTGAGTTAGGTAAATTGAAGCAAAGTAGCTTAAATTGGATGTTTTTGGCTTCTATGTGGTGAGGGTTACATGTTTTTCTTTCTTCCTCATTACATAACTCCCACCCCCATCCTTTTCAGCATTTATAGCTTAAAGATTCCCATCTTCCTTTGATGAAAGATTTATAATATTAAAAGAGACTCTGAATATTCAAAAAACCCAAATTAACTAGTAATCATATGACATGGATGTTAAGGAAAACACTTATGGTAAGTGGAAGAGCACATGACGTTGGAAAGGGAATAATAGTGAAGCAAGAGGTCCTAACAAATAAATTATGCTTATGTCATAATTTTAAACCATATCAAGAAAAAAAGCACTTATTCACCCTAAAATTTAATGATTTAAAATAGTACAGATTACTCACATGTGGCCAGCCTTGAACCCATGCTGCAGTTTTCTCTAAAATCTCTGAAAGGACCACAAATCCCAAATGAGCAGCGGTTGTACCTCTTGCTAAGTGGCCCCAGGCTGGCACTAGTGGCAGCTAGCCTCCATTTGCAGCATGGCCTCTTGCAGGAGCCTCCAAGCCCAGCACAGGGAGCTACTGACCACAGATCACTTTATAGCTCCTGCCAGTGGCTCACCATGTAACATGTGCTAAGTAAGTGCTTGATAGCCAGGGTGGTTGTATACTGGGACATTTTACTCCTTTTTAAGAGATATTATTCCAGTTGGAGTGATGTATGTCTTGAACTTATATAGATGCTTTGAAAAATCTATTTGAGATGTTTATCTGTACTACTAAAGAAGAATTTAAATTACTCACTAGGTGTAACGAGTTCAGATAATTTATTTTATTACTTTTTAAATCTTTTTTTCCCACTTCATATCTCTTGGCCTTTCTTACTGATCCAAAGAAGCAAAGTCTTTTTATGTTTAGCATCAGTGAGGTAAACCTAGAAATGCAAAGATAAAACTAGTTAGTATGGAAATAATGAGTAGAAATGTTTATTAACCTAATAGTCTTCAACTAGGGAGAGAACTAGAGGACAGTTACTAGTATTCCTTTTTTGAGCCATGTTAGCTCTAGCAACACAGAGCTGTGATGAACACATGAACTGATTTTGTCCTTTACTGCTCTGTATGTTTGCCTCTATTATGACTCGGAGAGTAATAAATGTACCATTACAGTGAGGGAGGAAAACTGGTGCAAATAGGAACTTGACAAAGAATAAGTTGGAACTGTAAAACAATTAATTCAATCCCAAAAATGTCTTGGCTTACGGATATGTCAGCATCTTCAAAAGTACTTTATTTTCAGGACACTGCGGTGATTTCAGTTTGAAGAAGTTTCTGAACTTTTAACTCAAGGAAATGAGCCAGTTAATAGGAGACTGGGTTTTGTGTAGGAAGCAATTGCACCAATTGATAGGAAACCTGAGAGAATGTGAACATAAGCTTTAATGAGATTGGTGGAAAGATCACGTGTCTGAGAGCTGAGAAGTTGTAAAAAGGAATGATGGTGGGAGAAATCATTTAAGACAATGCCATGAATACCAGTGAAAATAAAGATGATACAATATCATTGGATCTAATTGATCTCTAGATATTTGGGAGTCAGGAGTTCATGGTTCAATTGGAATTTGTCAGTGATTTAGTTTTAGTCCAGCCCAATACAGTGATAAAATTAAGTTTTAATAAAATAAATCATTATATGGTGATATACATTTTAGTTTATACACAACGTTTGAAAAGAGCAGGTCAAAGGCACACTTTCCACTTCCTCTTCTCTCAGTCACTTCTCAACTCACTGCAATCTGGCTTCCACCCCCTCCACTCTACTGAAATCACTTTAGAAAGGTCAGAAATGATGTGATTGTCAAGTACGTTAGTCTCTTTCCAATTATCTGCCTTTTTTTTCTCACAGCAGAATTTGATATTTTTGATCATTTCCTTCCTTGTAAAGCTCTTTCTTGACTTCGTAGACACAGTTATCTCTTTTTCTTTCCATATGTCTCTTATTGCTCTTTATTTTTTTCCTAGTTTCATCTCTTCTACTGGAGTTTTCCGAGGGATCTCTTATCTTCTCTCACTTTACATGATCTTCCTGAATGATCTCATGCAATCCTAAATTTCCAATTCTTACCTATGTGTCTCTCAAATATTGATTTCTGAGATCTTAAGCTTTAGCTCTGTCATTGGACTTACCGTAATTCTTCAGGTTCTACATTACCACTCAGTGCTTGATTCCCCCCCCCTCCCCTTATCTCAATTATCACCAGTCCTGTTTACACCATTGCTTGTTGCGGCCCGCAACTAGGAGGGCTCAGCCTGAAGGGTAAGGGTGAGGAGATTGAGGAAAGACACAGAGACAGGAAATCTGGGATCAGGAGGTCCACCATTCAAGGATGGCAGAACAGTGGCGCAATCTTTATTTCACAGACAGTTTTTATACAGTCTTAGAATAGTTGTCTATACAAACAAGTATTAGCAGAACAAGCAGGCTTTACCATGGGGATGACCTTGCAGCTGCAAGGCCCCTGTCAGCTCACAGCCCGCTCCCCACAATTGCCCAAGCTAGAGATCTTGGAGTAAACTTTTTTCTTTTCTTTTTTTAAACCTTTTCTGACTGCCTATACCTGTTTAAATCTGGTTCATTCAACCTCTGAAACATATGATATCTGTCCATGCCTTCCCATTGCTGCTACTGTTGTCCCAATCCAGGTGATTATAATTTTTGCTTACAATTTTCCTTAGTGGTTTGTTTCCTAACTGAACTTACCTCTCTAAATCTGGTTAGTCTTTGTTCCTATCTATTCTTTATATTGCTGCCAAAGTTGTTTTTTTAATGATGGATTTGATCATGTTGCTTCTTTTTTCAATCTTTTTTTTTAATTTAAAGTTTATTGGGTGACAATTGTTAGTAAAGTTAGATAGTTTTCAGGTGTACAATTCTGTAATACATCATTTATATATCACATTGTGATCATGTTACTTCTGTATTTAAAAACAATCTTCCTATGTCTTCATGATTTGAGGACTGCCTGCCTAACTTCTGAAAATATTCTGTGGCTTGGCTGGAGGAATGGGCCTCCTGAACTTGTATTTATTCATATTCAGACCCCCATTGTCCAGTCATAGTTGATTTGATTGAAACATTAGTAGACACCTGAACTGAGCCAATCATTCTCCCTCCTGCAAAAACTAAGCTATGGGGGTCACTATCTTTTAATATGTGAAGTGGAGAAAAAGTAAACAAACTGGGAAAGCAAAGGAGAAATGAGTGACAAAACACTAACAGAATTCCAGCCGTTTCTCAGGCTGCTGCTGCTTTCCTACCCTTGGAGTCGAGAAGACATTTGTATCCTAATATTAAACGCCCCCATTCACTCATTCATTCATTCAAGTTCACCCACATAGATATCTGTTATTTGCAACACAAAGAATCTTTTAAAAATTATTTAATCACATTTATTGAGGTGACATTGCTTAGTAAGATTATATGTTTCAAGTGTACAATTCTATATATATCATCAATGTATTGCATTGTATATTCACCACTCAAAGTCAATTCTCCTTCCATCATCATGTATTTGACCCGTTTTACCCTTCTACCTCCCCTCACTCCCACCTCTGGTAACCACTATACCGTTGTCTGTATTTATGAGTTTTTTTGTTTGTTCATTTATTGCTTTTTGTTTTTTTATCCGACGTATGAGTGAAATCATATGGTTCTTGTATTTTAACATCTGACTTATTTTGCTTACCATGATATTCTCAAGACCCATCCATGTTGTCAAGAATGGAAGTATTTAGGAGGGTGACGTCATAGGAATGGCGGCAGCAGGGCGCACTTTCTGAGTTCTCCTCCGGATCTTCTTGCAAACAAGACCTATAACCCATCAAGGAACTTTTTGCTCATCGCACAGAACAGCGGGGAGATTCGTGGTTTACTTGAAGCTAAGGAATACTTGAAGTTGCGCTAATAGGGCGAGCAGGGGAAGGAAAAAGAGGAGCGGAGTGAAAGCGCCCGGCCGGCAGCGGCGGGAGATCCCAGCCCGCAATGGAGCCTCGGCTGGCGGGGGCGAAAACCGAGAACCGAGGTGAGACCCGCTGTGCCGGGCACGCACAGGAGCCCAGGGCGGAGCGGAGAGCGCAGAGACCGGGAGGTGGGCTCTTTCCCTGCGTCCCACGGCTGATCTCTCCCGCCGGGAGGGCGGATGGAGTCGCCCGAGGGCAGACAAAGAACACAGTCTCCATACCTGGGCCCCTCCCCCGCCCCGCTCTTCCAGTCCTACTCGCCCTTCCAGAGACTTGAGCCGGCCCCTGAACTGAGGAGTGGCAGCAGATTGCAGAGGAGCCGTGAAGCTCAGACTCTGGGAGGCCTGGCGGGCAGCCCTGGCCCAGGGAGACTGGGAAGTGTGTGTGATTTTGGCTGCGGTGGGAGAGAAGAGACTCTTCCACCCCCAACCACCACCTTTTCTGGCCTGCGGGAAGAGGGCCACACGCGGCTGGGTTGGGAGAGTGAAGACCCCTCCATTCCCAGCCCCCACCCTTTCTGGCCTGCCTAGGGCGGGGCGGGTGCAGCTGCAGAGACACACCCGGAGATCAGCAGTGAGGCAAGCGCAGCTCTGGGTTTTCAGCAGATCAGAAATCTCCCGCCCGCACTCACACACACACACACTGAAGAAGGGCCTTAAGTCTCAGGACTTCTGGACACGGGGCCGGTGGTGCCACTCTCAGTTTGCATATGTACAGGCAAGGGCAGAAACTGCACTGATTTTGTAAAAACTATCATCCAGACCCCTCGGGCCCACGCATTTAAGTCTGCAGTCCCAAAGTCTCTCTGGGCACCAGGTGACCGGCTCTGCCTGCGCAATAAGCAGGGGGCTCTTTGGTACAGCAGAGGACAACCTGGATATTGCTTGGTGGGCTTAGGCCTGGACTGTCGCTGCTTCTTGTTTTGCTTTGTTTTGTTTTGTTTTGCTTTGTCTTTATATCTTCGATATCTTTGCCTGTGACGAGTAGGGGTTATCTGGTGGTTTTGCATGTGAATGTATTTGATTTTTTTTCTTTGTTGTTGTCGTTGCTGTTGTGCTTGGTGATTTGCTTTGTTCTGAAACTGCCCTGCCGGGGCTCAGCTTGTGAGGCACGGTCAGCAGATCAGAAATCTCCCGCCCGCACCCATACACACACACACTGAAGAAGTGCTCTGAGACTCAGGAGTACTGGACAAGGGGCTGGTGGGGCTACTCTCAGTGTGCATACGTGCAGACAAGGGCAGAAACGGCACTGACTTTGTAAAAACTATCATCCAGACCCCTCAGGCCCACGCATTTAAGTCTGCAGTCCCAAAGTCACTCTGGGCACCAGGTGACCGGCTCTGCCTGCGCAATAAGCAGGGGGCTCTTTGGTACAGCAGAGGACAACCTGGACATTGCTTGGTGGGCTTAGGCCTAGACTGTCGCTGCTTTTTGTTTTGCTTTGTTTTGTGTTGTTTTGCTTTGTCTTTATATCTTTGATATCTTTGCCTGTGACGAGTGGGGGTTATCGGCTGTTTTTTGCATGTGAATATATTTGATTTTTTTCTTTGCTGTTGTCGTTGCTGTTGTGCTTGGTGATTTGCTTTGTGCTGAAACTGTCCTGCTGGGGCCCAGCTTGAGAGGCACGGGATTCAGCATATCCAGGGGCCAACTCCAGACCAAACCGAGTGCTGCCGGGTTTGACCTCCAGGTCACACACCCAGAGGGGGTTCTCTGCAGGCACTGGAACCCATAGAGGCCAAACCACATTTGGGTGGTCAACCCTCACGAAGCAGAGCGCCCTGCGGGGGGCAGAGCCAAGTCTCACAACGGGTCAGCCCAGGAGTTAACCCCACCTACTCACAAGCAAAAAGCAATTAAAGATCTTCTTGAACGGGACAGTGTACACAACACAAGAGTCACCTTTGGAGCACACACAGAGGAGGACGACGCTGTGCGAGTCAAATATAAAAGACACATACTACATAAGATAACCTAGTAAGAACTAAGAACTCTAGGGCATCTACCTAATATATCAAAATAAACACAGTCAGCCAGAATGGGGAAACAAAGATACACGTCCCAAATAAAAGAACAGAAGAAGCCTCCACATCTGGAACCAAATGAAGCAGACGTAACCAACCTTTCAGAGACAGAGTTCAGAACACTGGTGATAAGAATGTTTAAGGAGCTTAGAGAAGACATAAAGAAGGATGTAGAAATCATAACGAACGAGCTTAGAGAAAACATAAAGAAGGATGTAGAAATCATAACGAACAACCAGTTAGAACTAAAGAACACAATTACCGAAATTAAGAACTCACTTGAAGGAATTACCAGCAGGCTAGATGAAGCAGAGGATCGAATCAGCGACTTAGAAGACAAGGTAGCAGAGATCACCCAAACGGAACAACAGAAAGAAAAAAGAATAAAAAACAATGAGGATGGCTTAAGAGACCTCTGGGATAACATCAAGCGCAACAACATGCGCATCATAGGAATACCAGAAGGTGAAGAGAGTAAGCAAGGGATTGAGAACATATTCGAAGTAATAATCAGGTTCCCCAACCTGATGAAGGAAACCAACATACAAGCCCAGGAAGTGCAGAGAGTTCCAACCAAGATTAACCCAAACAGGTCCACACCAAGACACATTATAGTTAAAATGGCAAAGCTTAAAGACAAGGAGAGAATCCTAAAAGCAGCAAGAGAAAGACGGAGGGTTACATACAAGGGAACTCTCATAAGACTATCAAATGATTTTTCTACAGAAACATTGAAGGCCAGGAGGGAGTGGCAGGAGATACTCAAAGTGATGGAAAACAAAGGCCTACAACCTAGATTGCTTTATCCAGCAAGGCTATCACTTAAAGTTGATGGAGAGATAAAGAGCTTTCCAGAAAAAAATAAGCTAAAGGAATTTATTACCACCAAGCCAGCATTGCAAGAAATACTAAAAGGACTTCTGTAAATAGAAGAAAGATCAAAACAACCTAACTACAAATTTAAAAATGGCAATAACTATGTACCTATCAATAATCACTTTAAATGTAAATGGATTAAATGCTCCAATCAAGAGACATAGGGTGGCTGACTGGATAAGAAAGCAAGACCCTTGTATATGCTGTATACAAGAGACTCACCTCAGAACAAAAGACACACACAGGCTGAAAGTGAAGGGTTGGAGTAAGATATTTCATGCAAATGGAAACGAGAAAAAAGCTGGAGTTGCAATACTTATATCTGACAAAATAGACTTTAAAATGAAGAACATACTAAAAGATAAAGATGGACACTATATAATAATAAAGGGATCGATCCGAAAAGAGGACATAACCCTAGTAAACATCTATGCACCCAACATAGGAGCACCTAAGTATATAAAACAGGTACTGACTGACATAAAGACAGAGATCAACAGTAACACTATTATTGTAGGAGACTTCAACACACCTCTGACAACAAGGGACAGGTCTTCCAGACAGAAAATCAATATGGAAACAACAGCCTTAAATGATACATTGGACCACTTGGATTTAATCGATATTTTCAGAACATTTCACCCCAATGCTGCAAAATACACGTTTTTCTCAAGCGCACATGGAACATTTTCCAAGATAGACCACATGTTAGGCCACAAAACAAGTCTTGCTAAATTTAAGAAAATTGAAATCATACCAATTGTCTTCTCTGATCACAATGCTATGAAATTAGAAATGAACTACAGGAAAAAAACTGGAAGACACACCAATTCATGGAGGCTGAATAACTTTTTACTAAATAATGAATGGGTCAAGCAGGAGATCAAGGAAGAAGTCAAAAGATATCTCGAGACAAACGAAAATGAAAACACGACGACCCAAAATCTATGGGATGCCGTGAAAGCAGTCCTAAGAGGGAAATTCATAGCATTGCAGGCCTATCTAAAGAAACAAGAAACATCACTAATCAACAGTTTATCTTCACATTTAAGGGATTTGGAAAAAGAACAGCAAAATAAGCCCAAAGGGAGCACAAGGAAGGAGATAATAAAGATCAGAGCAGAAATAAATGAAATAGAAACCAGAAAAACAATACAAAAGATCAATGAATCCAAGAGTTGGTTCTTAGAGAAGATAAACAAAATCGACAAACCTTTAGCCAGACTCATTAAAAAAAAGAGAGAGAGGACCCAAATTAATAAAATCAGAAATGAAAGAGGGCAAGTGACAACGGACACTGCAGAAATACAAAAAGTTGTAAGAAGTTACTATGAGCAACTATATGCCAACAAATTTGACAATTTGGAAGAAATGGACAATTTTCTAGAGGTGCACAACCTTCCAAGGCTAACTCAAGAAGAAACAGAAAACCTGAATAGACTGATTACCACCACGGAAATTGAATCAGTAATCAACAGTCTCCCAACAAACAAAAGCCCTGGACCAGATGGCTTTACAGGTGAATTTTACAAAACGTTCAAAAAAGAATTATCACCTATTCTCCTCAAGCTCTTCCAAAAAATCCAGAAGGAAGGAAGACTCCCAAACACTTTTTACGAAGCCACTATCACCCTGATCCCAAAATCAGACAAAGACACCACAAAAAAAGAAAACTACAGGCCGATATCTCTAATGAACATAGATGCAAAAATCCTCAACAAAATATTAGCGAACAGAATTCAGCAATACATTAAAAAGATCATACACCATGATCAAGTGGGATTCATCCCTGGTATGCAAGGGTGGTTCAACATCTGCAAATCAATTAATGTGATACACCACATTAACAAAATGAAAAATAAAAATCACATGATCATATCAATAGATGCAGAAAAAGCATTTGATAAAATCCAACAGCCATTTATGATAAAAACCCTTAAGAAAGTGGGAATAGAGGGATCATATCTCAACATAATAAAGGCCATATATGACAAACCCACAGCTAACATCATACTCAATGGGGAAAAGCTAAAACCATTCCCCCTAAGATTAGGAACAAGGCAAGGTTGCCCACTATCTCCGCTTCTATTCAACATAGTGCTGGAAGTTCTGGCCACAGCAATCAGACAAGAAAAAGAAATAAAAGGCATTCAAATTGGTAAGGAGGAAGTAAAATTATCATTGTATGCAGATGATATGATACTATATATAGAGAACCCTAAAGACTCCACTAAGAAACTATTAGAGCTGATAGATGAATTTAGTAAACTAGCAGGATACAAAATTAATATTCAGAAATCAGTTGCATTTGTATATACCAATAATAAAACATCAGAAGGAGAAATTAAAAAAACAATCCCATTTACAATCGTTCCAAAGACTATAAAATACCTGGGAATAAATTTAACCAAAGAAGTAAAAGATGTGTACTCAGAAAATTATAAAACACTGAAGAAAGGAATGAAGGAAGATATAAATAGATGGAAACACATATCATGTTCATGGAATGGAAGAATTAATATAGTTAAAATGTCCATACTGCCTAAGGCAATATACATATTCAATGCAATTCCTATCAAACTACCAACGTCGTTTTTCACAGAAATAGAACATATAATCCTAAAATTTATATGGGACCATAAAAGACCCCGAATAGCAAAGGCAATCTTGAGAAATAAGAACAAAGTGGGAGGTATAATAATACCTGACTTCAAATTATACTACAAGGCTACAGTAATCAAAACAGCATGGTACTGGCATAAAAACAGACACATAGATCAATGGAACAGAATAGAGAGTCCAGAAATAAATCCACGCCTATATGGCCATTTAATCTACGACAATGGAAGCAAGAATGTACGATGGAGTAAAGACAGTCTATTCAATAAATGATGCTGGGAAACCTGGACAGACACATGCAAAAAAATGAAGCTGGACCACCTCCTTACACCATATACAAAAATAAATTCAAAATGGCTTAAAGACTTAAATGTAAGATCTGAAACCATAAAATACCTAGAAGAAAACATAGGAAGAAACTTCTCAGACATTACCCGGAGTAAGATATTTACTGATATATACCCTCGCTCGAGGGAAGTAAGAGAAAAAATAAACATGTGGGATTATATTAAACTAAAAAGTTTTTTCACAGCAAAGGAAACCATCAATAAAACAAAAAGGGATCGTACTGAATGGGAAAAGATATTTGCCAATGATATATCTGATAAGGGATTAATATCACAAATCTCTGAAAAACTCACTCAACTCAACTCCCAAAAAACAAACGACCCAATTAAAAAATGTGCAGAGGACTTGAAGAGACATTTTTCTAAAAAGGACATACAGATGGGAAACAGACATATGAAGAAATGCTCAACCTCACTAACCATCAGAGAAATGCAAATAAAAACCACAATGAGATACCACCTCACCCCACTCAAAATGGCTATCATCAATAAATCAACAAACAACAAGTGCTGGCGCGGATGTGGAGAAAAGGGAACGCTTGTGCACTGTTGGTGGGATTGCAGACTGGTGCAGCCACTATGGAAAACAGTATGGAGGTATCTCAAAAATCTGAAAATGGAACTACCCTATGATCCAGTAATCCCACTCCTAGGTATCTATCCGGAGAAATCCAAAACTCCAATTCAAAAATCTTTATGCACTCCTATGTTTATTGCAGCACTATACACAATAGCCAAGACATGGAAACAACCAAAATGCCCATCGGTAGATGACTGGATTAAGAAACTGTGGTACATTTATACAATGGAGTATTACGCAGCCATAAAGAAGAAAGAAATCTTACCATTTGCAACAACATGGATGGACCTAGAGAACATTATGTTAAGTGAAATAAGTCAGACAGAGAAAGATAAGTATCATATGATCTCACTTATTTGCGGAATCTAAAGAAAAGAATAAGTGAATGAACTAACCAGAAACAGTATTGGAGACAAAGAGGAAAAACTGAGGTTTGCTAGATGGGGGGAGGGGGGCGGGTGAAGGATTGAAGGGCAGTCGGTGACCACAGGATGGCCACGGGGTTTGAAAATTAATCTGAGGAACGTAATTTCGCGGTTACCAGAGGGTAAAGGGGTTGGGGGTGGGAGATGAGGGTAAGGGGGATCAAATATATGGTGATGGAAGGAGAACTGACTCTGGGTGGTGAACACACAATGTAATTTATAGATGATGTGATATAGAATTGCACACCTGAAATCTATGTAATTTTAATAACAATTGTCACCCCAATAAATTAAAAAAAAAAACACATTTGGGAAAAAAAAAAAGAATGGAAGTATTTAATCTTTTCTCATGGCTTAGTCGTGTTCATATATTATGTCGTTACATATAATATGCACCACATCTTCTTTATCCAGTAATCCATCAAAGGACACTTAGGTGGTTTCCATGTCTAGGCCACCATGAATAATGCTGCAATGAACATCAGGGTACATATGTCTTTACAAACAAATGTTCTCAAATTATTTGTGTAGATACTCAGAAGAGGGATTGCTGGGACATGTGGAACCTCTATTCTTAATTTTTTGAGGAATTTCTAAACTGTTTCTTGCAGTGGCTGCATCAATTTACATTCTTATCAGCAGCGTGAGAGGGTTCCTTTTTCTCCCATCCTCTCCAAAACTTGTTATTTCTTTTCTTGTTGATAAAGCCATTCAGACAGGTGTGAGAAGGTATCTCATTATGGTTTTGATTTACATTTCCCTAATAGCTAGGGAAGTTGAGCATCCAATCATATATCTCTTGGCCATTTGTATGTCTTCTTCGGAGAAGTTTCTGCTCAGGTCCTCTGCTGATTTTTAAATTGGATTTTTTTTTTTTTTTTTGCTGTTGGGTTGTATGCATTCTTTATATATTTTGGATATTACCTCCTTATCAGCGGTGTTGTTTGCAAATATCCTCTTCCATTTGATTGATTCCTTCTTTGTTTTGTTGATGGTTTCTTTTGCCGTGCAGAAGCTTTTTAGTTTGATATAGTTTCATTCATTTATTTCTGCTTTTAATTCCCTTGTCTTTGAGGTCAAATCCACAAAATCGTTTCTAAGACCAAGGTTCACAAATTTAGTAGCTATGTTTTCTCCTATACAATTTATTGTTTCAGGTCATATGTTTATGTTTTTGATCCTTTTGAGTTAATTTTTATGTATAGTGACAAATAGCAGTCTAGTTTCATTCTTTTGCACATGGCTTTCCAATTTCCCCAGCACCATTAATTAAAGAGGCTTTCTTTTCCCTATTGCATGATTTTGGCTCCTTTGTCAAAAATTATCTGCCCTTATATATGTGGGTTTATTTCTGGGTTCTCAATTCTGTTCAATTGGTCTGTATGTATGTATTTCTGCCAATACCATGCTGTTATAAATATTATCGCTTTGTAGTATAAATTCAAGTCAGAGAGTGTGATACCTTCCGGCCTTTGTCTTTCTTTCTCAGGATTTCTTTGTCTATTTGGGGTTTTTTGTGGTTCCATACCAATTTGATGATTTTTTGTTCTATTTCTTTAAAAAATGCCGTTGGGATTTTTATGGGACTTGAATTAAATCTGTATATTGCTTTGGGTAATATGGCCATTTTAACTATGTTGATTCTTCCAATCTATGAACACTCAATATCTTTCTATTTCTTTGTGTCTTCTTCAATTTCTTTTAATACTGTCTTGTAGTTTTCCTTTGTTAAGTTTATTCCTAGGTATTTTATTATTTTTGTTGCCATTGCAAAAGGGATTACTTTTTTCATTCCTTTTTCTGAAACTTCATTGTTAGTACATAGGAACACAACGGGTTTTTATATATTGATTTTGTATTTTGCAACTCTGATGTGTTTGTTTATTGTTACTAATAGCTGTTTGTTGGATGCTTTAGGATTTTTGATACAAAGAATCATCTGCAAAAAGTTATAATTTTACTTCTTTATTTATAATTTGGATGGCTTTTATTTGTTTCTCTTGCCTGATTGCTCTGGCGAGGAATTCTAATACTGTTTTGAATAACAGTGGTGTCAGTCAGCACCCTTGTCTTGTTCCTGATCTTAGAGGAAACGCTTTCAGTTTTCAACCGTTAAGTATATTAGCTGAGGGTTTATCATACATGTCCTTTTATGCTGAGGTACTGTTCTTCTATACCCATTTTATTCAGTGGTTTAATCATAAAGAGATGTTGTATCTTGTCAAATGCTTTCGATGCATCTGCTGATACGATTATATGATTTGTATCCTTTATTTTGTTTATGTGGTATATCACATTGATAGATTTGTGTATGTTGAACCATCCTTGTGCCCCTGGAATGAACCCCACTTGATCGTGGTGTATTATCTTTTTAATGTGTATTTTATTCGATTTGTTAGTATTTGGTTTAGGATTTTTGCATCTATATTCATCAGAGATATTGGTCTGTACTTTTCTTATTTTGTGTATCCTTGCCAGGTTTTTGTATCAGGTTAATGTTGGCCTCATAAAATGAATTAGGAAGTATTGTCTTTTCTTTAATTTTTCTGAAGAGTTTGAGAAGGATAAGTATCAAATCCTTTTTGAATATTTGGTAGAATTTATTAGCGCAGCCATCTGTTCCTGAATTTTTACTTCTTGATAGGTTTTGATGATTGTTTCAATTTTCTTACTGTTTGTTGTCACACAGCATCCTAACCGTCTGTCCCTTCCATCCTTTCCTTAGGAAAGAGGGTTGCGAGGTTGTCTCCCCTAGGGGTTGATAAGTCTCTTCTCTTGGTCCCAGTATGCTGGGTCTGCAGTCAAAGACGAGTAAGTTTCCTCAAGGGAGGGACGACTTAAGCTAGACGGGACCCCGGGGACCCCCATGACTTTACCTTGACACTAAGAGGAATACCCCTCCTCCAATGCTTTCTGGGAAGCTGCTGACGCATGCTTCAATTGTCCAGCACCCTATTGTGCTAGGAACGTTAATTGAGCGAAACCAGCTCGCTCCCTGCTTAGCTCATGGGAAAATTACCTTGAGAGACCTACTCCCCCGGGGGTTGTACATACCGCACCTTGGTCACATGGGGACAGTATGCACAGGTTGCTTTGGGACACTATGATTAGGTATTGGCTATATGCTAATTGTATTAGTGGTGTAAGAGTTTTACAGACACTGCCCAGAATCATGTGATGCCTATTGTAAAAAGCTAATAAATACCCACAACGACCCGATTCAGGGCTCCAGTCTCTTGAGGCTGTGAGTCCCTTGGTCCTCTGTGGTTTCCTTGCAACTTGTGTCTTTGTCTTTATTTCTCTTAACTTAGCCCTCGCTGCCTCCCTTTCTTTTTCCCATTGCTTGTGTTGTACAGGACGCAACAACTGTTAATTGGTCTATTTAGATTTTCTAGTTCTTCGTGATTCAGTCTAGGAAGGTTATACATTTCTAAGAACTTGTCCTTTTTTCCTAACTTATTGAATTTCATGGTGTATTGTCTTTCATAGTATTCTTGTGTAGTCCTTTCTATTTCTGTGGTGCCCATTGTAATTTCTTCTCTTTCCTTGATGGTTTTGCATATTTCCGTCTATTCTGTTTTTCCTTAGTGAATTTAGCCAGAGGTTTGTCAATTTTATCTTTTCGAAGCACCAGCTCTTTGTTTTATTCATTTTTCTATTGTCTTTTTCTCTATTTTATTTATTTTCACTCTAATTTTTATTATTTCCTTCCTTCTACTGACTTTATGCTTTGTTCTTTTTCTAATTTCTTAAGGCATAGTGTTAGATTGTTTGAGATTTTTCTTGTTTCTTGAGGTAGGCCTGTAATGCTATAAACTTCCATCTTAGTACTGCTTTTGCTGAATCTCCCAAATTTTGGTATATTGTATTGTCATTCTCACACGTCTCTATGTATTTTTTGATCTCATCTTTTATTTCTTCTTTGGCCCAGTCATTTTCTTTTTTTTTAGTAGAGTGTTGTTTAATCTCCACATATTTGTGATTTTTTCTCCCTTTCTTTTTGCAGTTGACTTTCAGTTTCAAAGCATTTTGATTAGATAATATGCTTGGCATGATTTCAATCTTTTTAAATTTGTTGAGGCTAGTTTTGTGCTAGTTATGGTCTGTCCTTCAGAGTGTTCCATATGCACTAGAGAAGAACATAAAATCTGTTGTTCTGGGATGAAAGGCTCTGTAATATCAGTTATGTCCATTTAATCTAATGTATCATTTAAAGCCAATATTTTCTTATTGAAATTTCTGTTTGGATGATATATCCACAGCTGTCAATGGGTACTTAGGTTCTCTACTATAATTGTGCTTTTGTCAGTTTCTTATTTTAGTTCTGTTAGTAGTTCCTTTATATAGTTTGGTGTTCCCAGATTGGGGGCATATATATTAATAAGTGTTATATATTCTTTTTTTTTTTTTTTAAGATTTTTATTGGGGAAGGGAAACAGGACTTTATTGGGGAACTGTGTGTACTTCCAGGACTTTTTTCCAAGTCAAGTTGTTGTCCTTTCAGTCTTTGTTGTGGAGGGCGCAGCTCAGCTCCAGGTCCAGTTGCCATTGCTAGTTGCAGGGGGCACAGCCCACCATCCCTTGCGGGAGTTGAACTGGCAACCTTGTGGTTGAGAGCCCACTGGCTCATGTGGGAATCGAACTGGCAGCCTTCGGAGTCAGGAGCATGGAGCTCTAACTGCCTGAGCCACCGGGCCGGCCCCGTGTTATATATTCTTGATGTATTATCCTGTTTATCACTATAAAATGTCCATCCTTGTCTTTTGTTACCTTTTAATCTAAAAGTCTATGTAGTCTGATATAAGTATGAATACAACTGCTTTTCTATGGATGCCATTTACCTGAAGTGCCATTTTCCACCCATTCACTTTGAATCTATGTTTGTCCTTACAGCTGAGATGTGTCTCCTGAAGGCAGCATATAACTGGGTTTTGTTTTTTGATCCAACCCGCATCTCTGTACCTTTTTATTGGTGAGTTCAGTTCATTTATATCTAGGATGGCTATTGGTATATGAGAATATCCTATAGCCATTTTATCTTTTGTTTTCTGGTAGCTCTGTGTCTTCATGATTTCTTTCCCTTGTGTTTCTGTCTGTTATTCTAGTCTGCTGCGATTTTATGATTTTCTTCCTCTGTTTTTTCCTTTTTTATTTTATATGTTACAGTTCTAGATTTTTTTGTATGTGGTTGCCATTAGGTTTATGTAAAACAAAGTTTCATATATAGAATCTGGTGAAGAAGGTGGAGTAGGTAAATGCTGTTCTCGCCACCTCCCATGACCACATTAAAGTTACAGCCAAATTATAGAACAATCAATCTAGAGAAGCATCTTAAGACTACCTGAACAGAAGTCCTATAACAACAGGCAAAAAGAAGAAGACATTGAGACTGGTAGGAGAGGCAGAGACGCAAAACGCGCTGGCCCCACACCCACTTTTGCGGTGGTTGAGAATCAAGGGGGCTATCTTGGCTGCAAAGGTCCCCCAGAGGAACAAATGACCTTAGGCCCACACTCGGCTCTCCAGCCAGAGTATCAGTGCTAGGAAGAGGAACCTCCACAACATCTGGCTATAAAAAATAGTGGGGATTCCATCCATCCAGGTAAGATAGAAGGCTGCTGGAAACCCAGGTGTCCTCTTAAAGGGCTCGTATACAAACTCTCTCACTCCCAGGCACTCCCCCTGAGCTCTGGCAGAGGGAAGGAGGAAGCAGAAGTACCAGAGACATAGAGGGAGAAACTGAGTAGTGTGGCAGCAGTTAGAGGGCTGGTGGGACAGCCACAATTAACCCCTGTGTTGAGCCCTCCTCCCACACAGCTAAAACTCAGTCTGCATTGGCCTGGTGATATCTGCTCCCTCCACCCTGGTGACTCCCTGGAACCTTGCCCCATTCAACTCACACTGCAGGAGGCTCATTCAGCAGTAAGAAGCCAGCTGTGGCTCATGCACCACAAGAGGCACTTTCAATGGCAGGCAGCCAGCCCCAGTCCAGGCTTCAATGTTTTGTGGAAAATGTTTTGGGTGTATGAGGGCTCCAGGTGGTTGACAGCTGGTCTCGTTTTTCTCTGCACCTTTTGCTAAGTGGCCTCAGGCTAGCACTGGCGTCAAACATGAATCTGTGTTAACCTGGCAAATACAACTCACCCTTCCCCCCCCACCCCATGAATCCCTGAGAAACCACCTTAGCCACCTCCCATATGGCTCAATTTCTTTCAGCATCTGAGACTTATGGGCAGATGGCAGGCAGCAGTAGGTCTTAGGGTGCCCTGTGCCTTTTGCTGAACTGCCCCAGGCCCAGTATACATGGCTGCCAGCTTTGATTCATATCATGGCCTCTCCCACATACTTCCAGGTCCAGCAAAAGCAGCAATCAACTGCAGATTACTTTTTATCTCCAACCAGGTAGCCCCAACTGGTGACATCCAGGGGATGACTTTGGCCTTCATGGAATCCCCTCCTAAGAGACCCAAGAACCAACACACCAGAGGTTTGTTTCAGACCACAACGGAGCACCACCCAGTTAGCTCCCAAAGGGTGGTCTCAGCTGACACCATAGCCTCCTGGGGCTAATCCCACACCATAGGATCAGCCCCACTAGAGAAGCTCATATGCTGTGGGTATGGTCAATGTTTACAACCAGTCAGTCTAAGGGTCATTCCTACACACTGACATGTTGACAGCAATCATAGCTCAATTATAATAGGAGGGCAAACACAATCCACATAAGAGACACTATTGGAACACCCTGCTCTCATGAGCAAGGAGATTGTGCCACTGGGCCCCACAGGCTACCTAATACATACACCCACACGGCCAATACTGGGAGATGTAGCAGATTTACCTACTAAATAGAAACAAACACGGGGAGGCAGCCAAAATGAGGAAATAGAGAAACTGTCCCAAATGAAATAACAGAAAAATAAAAAAAAAAACAAAACAAAAATGGAAAAAGAACTAAATGAAATGGAAACAAGCAATCTACCACATACAGAACTCAAAATATCGGTTACAAGGGTGCTCAAAGAACTTAGTGAAAACCCCAAAAAAGAGATAGCAAGCATAAAAAATGACACAGAAACCATAAAAAACAACCAGTCAGAAATAAAGACTATAATAAAACAAATGAAGAATACATTAGAGGGAATCAAATGAAGATTAGATGAAGCAAAGGATCAGATCAATGATTTGGAAAATAAGGTAGCAGAAAACATCCAATCAGAACAGCAAAAGGGAAGAAGAATTTTTTTTAAATGAGCGTAGTTCAAGAGACCTCTGGGACAACATCAAGCATACAAATATTTGCATCATAAAAGTACATGAAGGAGAATAGAGTGAACAAGAATTGTATTTGAAGAAATAATGTCAGAAAACTTCCCTAACCTGGTGAAAAAAATATACACAGAAGCTCAGGAGTGCAGAGAATCCCAAACAAGACGAACTCAGAGGCCCACATCAGGTCACATCATAATTAAAATGCCGAAGATTAAAGACAAACAGAATCCTAAAAGCCACAAGAGAAAGGCAAATAGTTACTTAAAAGGAAGCTCCCATAAGACTGCCAGCTGACATCTCAACAGATACTTTGCAGGCCAGGAGACACTGCAATGAAATATTCAGTGATCAAAAGCAAGGACCTACAACCAAGATTTACCTACACAGCTAAGTTATCATTTAGAGTTGAATGACAGATAAAGAACTTCCCAGATAAGAAATAGCTAAAGAAAATCATCACCACCAAACCAGTATTACAAAAAGATTTTAAGGGGATTTCTTAAAAAAGAAGGGAAGAAGAAAAAGGACATGAATATGAATAATAAAATGGCAATACTTATCAATAATCACTTTGTAAATGGACTAAATGAAAATGGGTTAAACATTACAATCAAAAGACACAGGGTATTTATTATGCTGAGGTACTGTCCTTCTATACCCATCTTATTAAGTGTTTTAATCATAAATGGATGCTGTATCTTGTAAAATGCTTTTTCTGCATCCATTGATATGATCATGTTATTTTTTTATCCTTTATTTTGTTCATGCAGTGTGTCACATTGATCATTTTGTCTATGTTGAACATCCTAGAGTCCCCTGGAATGAACCCCACTTGATCATGATGTATAAGGTGTGGTCAAATAATACAGTGAATGTTTAAATAAAAAAGAATATTACGGTAAAAGATGTCTTGCCATTCATACCCCTCAAAATACTCCCCCTCACTTCATACACACTTATCCCATCATTCTTGCCATTTTCTGAAGCAGTTCTGGAAGTCCTCTTTCGTGTCTTTAGTTGCACTGTCATGGCTGCCTCAATGTCTTGAATCATTTTGACTTTGGGGAAGAGCCAGAAGTCTTACGGTGCCAGATCCAGTGAATAAGGTGGATGAGGACATGCTATAATATTTTTACTGGGCAGAAATTGCTATACCAGAAGGGATATGTGATATGAAGCATTGTCATGATGGAGGATGATTTACGGCACACTTTAAAACACACCTTCTCTAACCATAGCTCACACCTGAATGACTGCACCAAACAAGTTGAAACTTGTCACATACTGTTATTAAGGTTCCATGCACTGCTTCCTGTATTGAAGATCCCCACTTTTCTGTTGGATGGCACTCGGCAGTAGCATTCACCATGTGTTTTGATCACAACAGAAAGGCTCACACATCACTTCTGGTACATTATTTCTGTCAAATAAAAACATTATGGTACGTCCTCATCTACCTTATTCATTGGATCTGGCATCATGCGACTTATGGCTCTTCCCCGAAGTCAAAATGACCATGAAAGGTAAACGTTTTTTTTGAATTGATTCAGGACATTGAGGTAGCCACAACAGCACAACTAAAGAATTCATGAAAGAGGACTTCCAGAAATGCTTCAGAGAGTGGCAAGAACGATGGGATAAGTGTGTTCGAAGCAAGGGGGAGTATTTTGAGGGGGATTAATGGCAATACGTCTTTTACTGTAATAAATTTTTTTTATTTAAATATTGACCACACTTTGTGATCACACCGCATATAATCTTTTTAATGTATTGTTGTATTCATTTTGCTAGTATTTTGTTTAGGATTTTTGCATCTATATTCATCAAAGATATTCATCTGTACTTTTCTTATTTTGTGTTATCCTTGCCAGGCTTTTGTACCAGGGTAATGTTGGCTTCGTAAAATAAGTTAGGAAGTATTGCCTCTTTTTTATTTTCTTGGAAGAGTTTGAGAATAGTTATTAAATCATCTTTGAATGTTTGGTAGAATTCACTACTGATGCCATCTGGTCTGGGTCTTTTGCTATTTGAAAGATTTTGATGATTGTTTCAATTGCAGTGTAGGCGATTGGTTTATTTATCTATTTATTTATTTTAGTGGTTTTATTTTCTTATTTTTATTTATCTTTAATTAGTTTCAGGTGTAGAAAACAACATATTGATTAGACATTTATACCCCTTACAAATTGATAAACCCCTTCCCAGTCTACTACCCCTCTAACATTGTGTATGCCTGTTACTATACCATTGCAGTTTTTGGGTCACTATCCACCACCAAAATTACCCCAGGCCATTGCGGATTGTCTGCTGCTATAAAAACACCTCCTCCCCCGCTTGTGGGGGTGGGTCTGGCTGCCTATGCTCCCAGAGAGCCCCTGGCAATGCAGCTCTAGGTGGCTGGGTGGGGTTCCAGGGAGCTAAGGGGTGTGGTCACTGGTTTCTACAAATTCAGAGTAGTCTTGGCTTCTGCATAGTACTGGGTCCATGACCACTCCACAAAAATGCCCCAAAACGTTACGGCCAGCCACTGCCCATCTCAAGCTTGCCATGCTACCTCTTGTCTATGCTGCTGGCAGGTCTTGGCTTAATGCCCTCCAGCAAACATTTCCTGGGCACCACAAGCCCTCTGCCCTCTTTAATCCACAGTCTGCGGGGCAGGACCAGCAACCCAGCACTCAAGAGTTTCCAGGGTGGATGTGGCCACTTCTTTATATTCTAGTCATTGGGGTTCTGTTCAGCTAATGTTCAGATGATTCTTAAGGTTGATTGCTCTATAATTTATTCTCATTTTTGGTGTGATTCTGGGATGCAGCAGGAACAACATTTACCTAACCTGCCATCTTCCAAATATCTCAGATAGGTCTATTTAGATTTTCCAGTTCCTCATGATTCAGTCTAGGAAGATTATATATTTCTAAGGACATGTCCATTTCTTCCAGGTTATTGAATTTGGTGGCATATACTCTTTCATAATATTCTTGTATTATTCTTGTATTTCTGTGGTGACATACAACAAACCCTCAACTAATTTCATACATAATGGTGACAAACTGAAAGCTTTTCCTGTAAGATAAGGAACAAGACAGAGATGCTCTTCTCTTACCACTGCTTTTCAAGATAGTCTTAGAAGTCCTAAATAGAGCAATCTGGCAAGAAAAAGAAATAAAAGGCTACCAAATTGGGAATGAAGAAGAGCCAAATTCTCACTTTGGCAGGTGACAGGATTCTTTATATAGAAAAACCTTAAAGACTCCACCAAAAAACTATTAGAAACAATAAACAAATACAGTAGAGTTGCAGGATACACATACCCCGCATACCCCACAATGTACAAAAATCCATTGCATTCTTATATATTAACAATGAAATTTCAGAAAAAGGAATGAAAAAAAATCGCTTTACAATTGCAACAAAAATAATAAAATACATAGGAATAAACTTAGCAAAGGATGTGAATAACCTATACACTGAAAACTACAAGACATTTAAAAAATTGAAGAAGACAAAATGAAATGGAAAAATATTGTGCATTCATGGATTGGAAGCATCAACATAGTTAAAATGGCCATATTACCCAAAGCAATATACAGATTTAACTCAATCCCCATCAAAACCCAAATGGCATTTTTTTGACATTCAATATTATTTTATGTTAATTTCAGGTGTACAGAATATTGGTTAGACATTTATATAATTTAAGAAGTAATTCCCTGACTAGTCTAGTACCCACCTGGCACTATACATAATTATTACCATATTATTGACTATATTCCTTGTGCTTTACTTTACATCCCCATGACTATTTTGTAACTACCAATTTGTGGTTCTTAATGCCTTCACTTTTTTCACCCTACCCCCCAACCCCCCTCCTATCACCCCAATAAATCTAGTACCCATCTGACACCATACATAGTTAATACCATACTATGGACTATATTCCTTATGCAATACCCTATATCCTCATGACAACTTTGTAACAACCAATTTGTCATTCTTAATCCCTTCCCCCTTTTCATCCACCTCCCCATCCCCCTCCAATCTGAACCATCAAAATGTTTTATGTAACTATGAGTTTGTTTGTTTATTTACTTTGTTCTTTAGATTCCACATATAAAAGAAATCACATTGTATCTGTCATTCTCTGTCTGACTGTCACATACCACTCAGCAGAATATCTTCCAGGTCCGTCCATGCCACCACAGATGGCAAAAATCCATTTCCTTCCCTGGATGAGCAATATTCCATTGTATATATTTACCACCTACTCTTTATCCACTCACCCATTCACAGACACCCAGACTGCCTCCACATCTTGGCCATTGTAAACAATGCTGCAATAAACATGGAGGCACATCTCCTCAAAGTAGTGTTTTGGGTTTCTTCAGATAAATATCCTGAAGTGGGATTACTGGGTCCTTTTTTGTCTCCTGGTATAGCCTGTGTTTTAAAGTCTATTTTGTCTGGTATAAGTATTGATCTGTCAGGTTGTTTTTGTTTGTTTGTTTTCATTTTCATGAATTATCTTTTTCCATCCCTTTGCTTTATGTTTATATGTCTTTCAATCTGAAGTGAGACTCTCATAGGCAGCATGTGTAAGGGTCTGGTTTTCTTATCCATTCGGCCATCCTATGTCTTTTGATTGGAGCATCTACTCCATTTACATTGAAAGTAATTTTTGATAGATATGTAGTTATTGCCATTTTATTATTTTTATTATTCATACTTTTGATTATTTTATTGTCTTAAAGAAATCCCTTCAACAGTCCTTGAAATTCTCCTTTGGTATTGATGAACTCTTTTAGATTCTTTCTGTCTGGGAAACTATCTGCCTTTTGATTCTCAATGACAACTTTGTTGGGTAGAGTAATCTTGGTTGGTTGTAGGTCATTGCTTTTCATCACTTTGAATATGTTTGTAATGCCTTCTGGTTTGCAAAGTTTCTGTTGATAATCATCTCATAGTATTATGAGAGCTCTGTTGTAGGTTAACAAACTGCTTTTTTCTTGCTGCTTTTGAGAGTCTTTCTTCATCTTTAACCTTTGGCATTTTAATCATGATATATCTCAGTGTGGGCCACTTTGGGTTCTTCATGTTTAGGACTCTCTGCACTTCCTAGTTTTCTATGTCTATTTCATTTACCAGGTTCTGGAAGTTTTCTGTCATTATTTCTTTAAATAGTTTTTCAATTCCTTGCTCTCTCTCTTCTTCTGGTACCCCTATGATGTAAATGTTGGTATGCTTGATGTTGTTCCAGAGGCCTCTGAAACTGTCCTTAGGTTTTTGGATTCTTTTTGCTGTTCTGTTTTGGTGTATTTTGCTACCTTAACTTCTAAATTGCTGATTTGATCTCATACTTTATCAAATCTACTGTTGATTTCATCTAATATATTCTTCATTTCAGTTATTGTATATTTTGTTTCTGAATGGTTCTCTTTTGTTTTCTATCTTCAATTTTGTTTCCTATCTCTTTGTTGAAGTTCCTCCTGAGATCATTGAGCATCCTTATAACCAGTGTTTTGAACCCTGTGTCTGGTAAATTGCTTGTCTCCATTTTGTTTAGTTCTTTTTCTGGAGCTTTGTTCTGTTCTTTTATTTGGGACATGTTTCTTTGTCTCCCCATTTTGGCTGCCTCCCTGTGTTTGTTTATATGTATTAGGTAGAGCTGGACTTATGTAGTAGGTGTGCTGTGGAGCTCAGTGGCACAGTCTTCTCCTGAGTTGGGTGCTCCAGGTGTGCCCCTTGGATGGGTTTTGTGTGCCTTCCTACTGCAGTTGAGCCTTGGTTGCTGTTCACACAACTGTGCAAGGGATTGACTCTCTGGCTGAGTGGTTGTGAGGACCGGCCATGATTACAGTGGAGGAGATGTTGTGCCAGGGCTGACCCTACAGAACAGGATTCACTTTAGCAGGGCTCTACTGCCTTTCCAGTGCACCCTTTCCCAGAGGCAATGAGGTGATGCTCTAGTGGGATCTGAAGCTGGCCACTAGGATGCCAGCCCCTAGGCCTCCTGGGTGGGGCTGCACTGCAGGCCAAGTTTAGTCACAGCCTGTGCCCTGCCTGGGGCCACCTGGCATGAGCCACAAAGAAATCCACAGATGACTGCTATTTGTGCTAGGCTGTAAGGTACCTCAAAAAGCCACTTGTGTACCAAGGCCACCTGTCATTAATGTTGGGTTTAGGGCTGCTCAGTTCTGGGACATGCTGAAGCCAGATGCTGCTTTTCTTGGCCTTTGTGAACCATTGAGAGATTTTGGGAAAGTCCACAGCATGAGCGAGGCAGCCCATTTATATGGAAAAGCCATGGGAAGTGGCATGGGTAGGCTTGAAAGGTGGGGTGTGTGTGTGAAAACTCAGTATATCAGGGCAAATGAACGGTGTTAGCCAGGTTAATGGAGACTCAGATATGGCAGCCACATTTTCTGAATGCTTAGAGTGGGGAGGGCTCAACAAAGAAACAATGGCCTCCACCAGCAAATATGTCTGGGAGAAAGCTGCCTCTCCAACCCTCTTCATGAAGCCATACAACTCAGTTCCACCCCATATGTCCCTGATGCCTTTCCAGCTGCTGCCCCAGTGCTGCAGCTTAGAGCAAGTGAGTCCATCAGCAAGTAAGTTTGTGCATGAGCCACACTTGTCTCACTCTGCCACAATCTCCCCTGTTTTTCACAGCCAGAAGTTATTCAGATTTCTCTCCCCGAAACTAAAACCCTGGTCTGGGGAGCCTGATGTGGGGCTGGGATCCCTCACTCGTCTGGGGGGATCTCTGCAGCTGAGGTATCCCTTCCTATTTTTAATGAATCACACACAGGTGTGGGACAAACCAACCATGTCTCTTCCCCTCCTACCATTCTTGAAATGGTTTCTTCTGAACCATCTTGACATGGTTCAGCTAGACTTACGAGAATTCTCAATGATGGTTGTTCTGTAGTTTAGTTGTAATTTTGATATGGTTATGAGAGGAGGTAAGAACAGAATATCTACTCCACCATCTTGGCCAGATCTCTCCCAGTGGTATTTTTTTAAAGAAATAGAACAAAATTAATCAGATTTGTATGGAATTACAAACGATCTTGAAGTGCCAAAGCAAACCTGAGAAAGAAAAAAATAAGGCCAGAGGTATCACATTGCCTGACTTCAAATTATACTAAAAGTGACAATAATTAAAACAGCAATATATTGGAAGAAAAACAGACACAGACTCATAGAATAGAAATGAGAACACAAAAATAAACCCACATATTTGGGCAAATAATTTTCAACAAAGGAGCCAAAAGCATACAACGGAGAAAGGACAGCGTCTTCAATAAAGGGTACTGGTTAAATTGGAAAGCCATTCGCAAAAGAAAGAAACGAGACTGCTGTTTGTCACCATACCAAATTTAACTCAAAATTTATCAAAGACTTAAGTAAAAGACCTAAAAGAATAAATAGCATGGAAAAATATATATATATACTAAACTTATGGAACTTGGCCTTACAGAGTATTTTATGAATTTGACCTTAAAGGCAAGGGAATTAAGAACATAAAGAAATGAATGGGACTAAATAAACTAAGAAGCTTTTGCACAGCAAAGGAAATCATCAACAAAATAAAGAGGCAACAAATCAAATAGGAATAAGGATCTAAAAGAGACAAAAAAGGATATTACATAATGATACAATGGAATATTATTCAGCCATGAGAAAAGATGAAATACTGACATTTGCAACACCATGGATGGATCTTGAGATTATCATGCTAAGCAAAAATAAGTCAGGCATAAAAAATCAAGAACCATATGATTTCACTCATGTGTGGGTTATAAAACTGAAAGCCACAAAAAATAACTCAAACAACCAAGAACTCACACACAGAAAACAGTTTAGTGGTTACAAGAGTGTAAAGTGGAAGGGAAATGTTGAAGATGGTACAGGGGCTCAAATACGTGGTGACAGAAGATTTGATTTTGGATGATGAACACACAGTGCAATATATAGGTGATATATTATCAAATTGTACACTTAAAACCTATATAATTTCATTAACCAATATCACCTCAATAAATTTAATGACAAAAGAAAGACATGGATAGCTGAATGAATAAGATTACAAGACCTATACATATTCTGTCTACAAGAAACCCAGTTCAGAGCACAATATACACACACACTGAAAGTAAAGGGATGGAAAAAAATATTTCATGCAAATGGAAATAAAAAAAAAATCTGGGGTCATCATACTTATATCAGACACAATAGACTTTAAAATAAAGTCTCTAATAGACAAAGAAGGATATCACATAATAACAAAGGGATTGATCCAACAAGAAGATATAACACTTGTAAAATTTATGCACCCAACACAGGAACACCTAAATATATAAAGCAAATATTGCTTAACATAAAAGGAGACCTGACAGTAACACAGTCATCGTAGAAGATTTTAACTCATTATTGACACAAATGGATATATCTTCCAGACAGAAAATCAACAAGTAAACAACAGTCTTAAATGATACAGTAGACCAAATGGAATTAACTGATATTTTTAGAGCATTTCATCCCAGAGCAGCTGAACATACATTGTTTTCAAATACGTATGGAATGTTAGGACACAGAAAAAATCTCAATAAATTTTGAAAATTGAAATCATACCAAGCATCTTCTATGACCACAATGGTATGAAACTACAAATTACTTAAAAGATATAAACTGAAATACATACAAACATATGGAAGCTCGATAACATGCTACTAAATAATAAATGGGTCTACAATGAGATTAAGGGAGAAATCAAAAAAGACCTTGGGAAAAGTGAAAAGGAAAACACAATGACCCCAAAATCTATGAGACACAACAAAAGCAGCCCTAAGAGGGAAATTCATAGCAATACAGGCCAACTTCAAGAAACAAACAAAAAGCAAATAATCCTACTTAACATGTACAGAAACTAGAAAAAAAGCACAAAGTAGAAAAAAGGAAGTGATAAAAATCAGAATGAAAATAAACAATATATAGTGTAAAAAATACAAAAGATCAATGAAATCAAGAGCTGGTTCTTTGAAAACATAAACAAAATTGGTAAACCTTTAACCAGATTTACCAAGTGATAAAGAGAGAGGGCTCAAATGAATAAAATTAGATATAAAATAGAAGAAGTAAAAACTGACATTGCAAAAATACAAAGGATTATGAGGAAAATACTACAAACAATTTACACTAACAAATTGGATAATCTGGAAGAAATGGAAATTCCTAGAAACATGCAATTTTCAAATACTGAATCAAGAAGAAACAGAAAATCTGAACTGACCAATTGCTACTAATGAAATCAAATTAGTAATAATAAAAAAAAAACTCCCAACAAGGAAAAGTCCTGGACCAGATGGCTTCACAGGTGAATTTTATCAAACATTCAAAGAAGAATTAATACTTATTCTTCTCACATTATTCCAAATTTTCAAGAGGAGAGAAGGATCACAGGCTTATTCTATGAAGCCACCATGACCTTGATTCCCAAACCAGACAAAGACATTACAAAAAAAGAAAATGATAGACCGATATTCTTGATGAACATAGATGCAAAAATCCTCAACAGAATATTAGCAAACTAAATTTAGCAATATATTAAAAAATCATACACCACGATCAAGTAGGATTTATTTCTTGGATGCAAGGTTGGTTCAATACCTGCAAATCAATTAATATGTTACACCACATAAACAAAATGAAAAATGAAATTCATGATCATGTTGATAGGTGCAAAAAGCATTTGACAAAATCCAGCTTCCACTTATGATAAAAACTCTTAGTAAAGTGGGAATAGAGGGAACATACCTCAACATAATAAAAGTCATATGTGACAAACCCACAGCTAACATCATTTTCAGTCGGGAAAAGCTAAAAGCATTCTCCTGGAGGTCAGAAAAAAGGCAAGGATGTTCATATTCACCACTTTTATGCAACATAGTTTTGGAAGTCCTAGCCACAGCAATCAGACAAGTAAAAGAAATAAAAGGCATCCAAATTGGAAAGGAAGAAGTAAAACTGTCATTATTTGCAGATGACATAGTACTACATACAGAGAACCTTACAGATTTCACCAAGAAACTATTAGATCTGATAAATGAATTCAGTAAATTAGCAGGATACAAAATAAATATTCAGAAATTGGTTGTATTTTTATACACCAATAACAAACTATCAGAAAGAGAAATTAAGAAAACAATCCCATTTACAATTGCATCAAAAATAAATAAATAAATAAATAAATAAATAAATAAATAAATAAATAAATAAATAAATAAAATACTTCAGAAGAAATTTAACCTAGAAGATAAAAGAGCTGTACTCAGAAAATTATAAAACATTGAAGAAAGAAATTGAAGAAGACACAAATATATGGAAACATACACCGTGCTCATTGATAAGAAGAATTAACATTGTAAATGTGCATTGATCTATAGATTAATTCAATCCCCATCAAAATTCCAATGGCATTTTGCACAGAACTAGAACACATAATTCTAAAATTTATATGAAACCACACAAGACTTTGAATAGCCAAAGCAATCTTGAGAAAGTAAAACAAAGTCTGAGGTATAACACTACCTGATATAAACTATCTTACAAGGCTATAGTAAACAAAACAGCATGGTACGGACATAAAAACAGACACATGGATCAATGTAACAGAATTAAGAACCTAGAAATAAACCCACTTTTAATCTATGATTTAATCTATGACAATGGAGGCAAGAGTGTACAATGGGGTAAATACTCAATAAATGGTGTTGGGAAAACTAGAGAGATATATGCAAAAAATGCAACTGGATCACTTGCTTGCACCATATGTAAAAATAAATTCAAAATGGATTAATGACTTAAATATAAGACCCCAAATCATAGAACTCCTAGAAGAACACATGGGCAGTAAACATTCTGACATTGCTCTTAGATCTATACCTATGTCTATGTCATTATATCTATATCTATATCTATATCTAATCTATATATTTATATCTATATCTATATACACAATATATCTCCTTGGGTAAGGGAATCAAAAGAAAAATTAAAAAATGGGATTACATCAAACTTAAATGTTTTTGTACAGCAAAGGAAACAATCAACAAAGCAAAAAGACAACCTACTGAATAGCAGAAGATATACACCAATGATGTATTCATTAAGAAGTTAATATCCAAAATTTATAAAGAACTCATACAGCTCAATCCCAATACTACTACTACTAATAATTTAGTTAAAAATATGTGTAGAGGACCTAAATAGACACATCTTCTAGGAGGACATACAGATGGCTAATAGACAAATAGAAGTTCAACATCACTAATCATCAGAGTAATGTAAATTAATACCACAATGAGATACCACCTCACTCCTGTCAGCATGGCTGTTATCAATAAATCAATAAATAACAAGTGTTGGTGAGGTGGGGAAAAAGAGAACCTTCGTTCACTGTTAGTGGAATTGTAAATTGGTCCAGGCACTATGGAAAACGTTTTGAAGGTTCCTATAAGAATTGAAAATAGAGCTACTTTTTGACCCAGCATTCCACTTCTGGGTATTTATCTAAAGAAATCCAAAACACTTATTCAAAAGGATACATGCACCCCTATGTTCATTGCAGCACTATTTACAATAGCCAAAATATGGCAGCAACCCATGTGCCCATCAATAGACAATTGGATAAAAAAAGTCTATGAAATGAAATATTACTCAGTCTTAAAAAAAAGAAATCTTATCATTTTTGACAACATGGGTGGACCTAGAAGGTATTATGCTAAATGAAATAAGTCAAAGTGAGAAAGACAAATATCATATGATCTCACTTATATGTGGAATCCAAAAAACAAAATGAATTAAGAAACTAAACAGAAACAGACTCATAGATGCAGAGAACAAACTTATGGTTGCCAGAGGGGAGGAGAGGTTGGAGAGGTGGGTTGAAAAGATGAAAGACAAATACAAATCGGTAGTTACAAAATAGTCACAGGGATACAAAGGTCAGCATAGAGAATATACTCAATAATGTTGCAGTAACTATGTATTGTTCCAGGTGGATACTAGACTGATCAGGGGGATCATTTCATAAATTATATAAATGTCTAAGCTTCAAGTGTCATCTCTTCACTGCCTCTACTCTCTGTTACATCCTCCTCAGAAGACAACACAGCATTCTCTCAACTTTATGTTTCCATAGGATTATACTCTTCCTTTCCCAAGTAGGCTTCCTTTTTAGATGCTCAAGTATTCATTGATCTTTCTATCTTTATTTATAGCTTTGTTTAGCTTTTATTACACTGCAATCCTCTACTATACTCTCTCCCCTCCTTCTCCTTTTTAGACTCCATTGGCCAGAACTCTCTCGAGGACACGCTCAATTACCATCCTCCTTCCTCAGACTTCTTTATTTATACTCCTTTCCCTGACCCATCAATCCCTGTCTATACTAGAGTATTCCCATTGATGTATTATGTTGGTGCAAAAGTAATTGCGGTTTAAAATGTTAATAATTGCAAAAACCGCAATTACTTTTGCATCAACCTAATACAAATATGCTCTGGTATCTCATTTTGATCTAATAATTTTCTCCACCTTCATTCCATTTTCCTAGTTCCCTTCAAAATTAAACTTTTTGAAAATGTTGTCTACTTCTGCTTCCTCAATTGCTTCCATTCTCGTTCACTCTTCAGTCCTCTCTAATCTGAATTTTATTCCAACAATTCTACTGAAAGTGCTTTAATCAATATCACCAACAACCTTCATTTTGCCATAACCTTATCTGACCTTATCTGACCTCTTTGCCTTTCTGACCTTATCTTAGCCACTTAGCACCATTGAATATATTTGATCACCTCTTTCTTCTTGAAATACTCTACTCCTTTAGAGAGATTCTTACATTCTGATATTGCTTATGCTCTAGTTTTCCCCTTGCTCTGTTGTTACTCCTTTTCATTCTCCCGGGTTCCTTTTCTATCCAAACTTTTTAAATATTGGAGTTGACCAATTCTCCCACATCTAAGTAGACATTTCTTCAATACTCCCATTCTTGTAAGTCAGAAACCTGGAGGTCATTATTAATTCTTCCCTCTCACTCATATTCAATACCTCACCAAGTCATCAAATTGCTTTCCAGATATATTTAGAGTTGCTCAATATTCTCCATCTCCATTGTAACTTCTCTCATTTATTGTCTCTATTATCTCTCACCTGAACTTTTGTCCAAGCTTCCTAACTAATCTCCAAACTTCCACATTTGTCCATGCTCTAATCTATTTTGCATTTGGAAAAAAGGAGTAATCTTAAAATATATAAATTGCATCATGCCATTTCATTGCTTAAAGACACTTAATAGAATTATATTGCACTTAGAATGAAATTCAAAGACTCTACCATGGCCTAACATACTGTAAATATTTTCTTTAATTTTTAGAACCTTTCTATTTTTATTTTTTTCCAGTTACAGTTGACATTCAATATTATTATATATTAGTTTCAGGTGCACAGCATATGGGTGAGACATTCATAAAATTCATGCAGTGATCCCCCATTAGTCCAGTAGCCACCTGGCACTACACATACCGTATTTCCCTGAAAATAAGACCTAGCCAGACAATCAGGTCCAGTGCATCTTTTGGAGCAACAATTAATATAAGATGTGATATTATATAATTATATTATATTATATTACTTATATTATATTATATTTATTATATTATATTATAGACCTGATCTTACAGTAAAATAAGACTGGGTCTTACATTAATTTTTGTTCCAAAAGATACATTAGAGCTGATTGTCCAGCTCTTATTTTCAGGAAAACACGGTAGTTGTTCCAACATTATTGACTGTATTATCTATGCTGTACTTTACATCTCCATGATTATTTTGTAACTACCTATTTGTATTTCTTAATCCTTTCACCTTTTTCACCCAGCTCCCCAAATCTCCTCCCCTCTGGCAACCATCAATTTGGTCTCTTCATCTATGAGTCTGTTTGTCTTTAGTTTGTTTATTTGGTTCTATAGATTTCACACATAAGTGAGATCATATATTTGTTTTTCTCAGTCTGACTTATTTTACTTAGCATAATACTCTCTAGGTCCATCCATGTTGTTGCAAATAGTAAATTTTCATTCTTTTTTATGACAGAGTAATATAACAGTGTATATATGTACCATATCATCTTTATCCAATCGTCTCATGATGGAACTTGGGTTACTTCCGTATCTTGGCTATTGTAAAGAGTATTGCAATGAATATAGGGGTTCATATATCTTTTTGAATTAGTGTTTTAGATTTCGTTAGGTAAATACTCAAAAGTGGAATTCCTATTTTCAATTTTTTGAGGAAGCTTCCAGCCATTTTCCATAGTGGCTGCACTAATTTGCAATTTCATGTTGTATGAAGATTCCTTTCTATCCAGATCCTCGCAAACATTGTTGATTCTTTAGTAAAAGGCGAAAGATTTATGCAATCTGAAGAGAAACCAGAGTATATACATTGTTGATTCTTAATTTATTGGTGGGTGAGAGGTGATATTTCATTGTGGTTTTGATTTGCATTGCTCTGATGATTAGTGGCACTGAACATTGTTTTATATGTCTGTTGGCCATGTATATGTCCTCTTTGGAGATATATCTGTTCACATCCTATGCCCACTTTTTAAAAGGTGTTTTTTGGTGTTGAGTTGTATGAGTTCTTTATAAATTTTGGATATTAACTCCTTGTCAGGTGTATGGTTGGTGAATATCTTCTCCCATTCAGCAGGCTGTCCTTTCATTTTGTTGATAGTTTCTTTTGCTGTGCAAAACTGTTTTAGTTTGATGTAGTTCCATTGTTCATTTTTTATGTTGTTCCCCTTGCCCAAGGAGATAGATCAGAAAAAAATATCATTAAGAACAATGTCTGAGAATTTACTGCCTATGATTTTTTTCTAGAAGTTTTATCATTTCAGGTCTTACACTTAAGTCTTTAACCCATTTTGAGTTTATTCTTGAATAATATATGGAGTAAGAAAGTGGCGCAGTTTCATTTTTTTTTTTAATGTATCTGCCCAGTTTTCACACCATTTATTGAAGAGACTGCATTTACCCCACTGTATGTTCCTGCCTTCTTTGGTATAGATTAAATAACCATATAGGCATGGGGTGTTTTCTGGGCTCTCTGTTTCTTTCCATTGACCTATGTGTCTGTTTCTGTGCCACTACCATGTTGTTTTGATTACTATAGCCTGTAGTATAGTTTGATATTAAGTAGTGTGATACCTTCAATTTTGCTCTTCTTTCTCAAGATTGCTTTGGCAATCCAGGGTGTTTTGTGGTTCTATATAAATTTTAAGATTATTTCTTTTAGTTCTGTGAATAATGCTATTGGTATTTTGATAAGGATGCATTGAATCTCTAGATTGCTTTGGATACCATGGACATTTTACCATGTTAATTCTGCATATCCATGAGAACAGTATATGCTTCCATTTATTTGTATCTTCTTCAATTTCTTTCTTCAGTGTCTTATAGTTTTCTGAGTAGATGTGTCTTACCTTCTTGGTTAAATTTACCCCTAGGTAATTTTTTGATGCAATTGTAAATGGGATCGTTTTCTTAATTTTTCTTTTCTTTCTGACAGTTCATTATTGGTGTGTAAAAATACAACTGATTTCTGAATATTAATTTTGTGTCCTGCTATATTACTGAATTTATTTATCAGTTCTAATAGTTTTTTGATGGAATCTTTTGGGTTATCTAGATATAGTATCATGTCATCTACAAATAATGACAGTTTTACTTCTTCCTTTCCAGTTTGGATGCCTTGTATTTCTTTTTCTTGTCTGGTTGCTGTGGATAGGACTTCCAGTGCTATGCTGAATAAAAGTAGTGAAAGGGAGCATCCTTGTCTTCTTCCTGATCTTAGATGAACGCTTTTAGCTTTTCCCTATTGAGGATGATGTTAGCTGTGGGTTTGTCATATATGGCCTTTATTATGTTGAGGTATATTCCTTCTATTCTCACTTTGCTGAGAGTTTTTTCATAAATCGTTCTCAGCACCAGTACGCCAGTATTGGGAGCCTCACAACTCCAGAGGGAACCTCCATGTCTGAGATATCCCTCCCAATTCCTAATCGCCACATGGAGGTTTGGGGCTGGCTTTTTCAGCATCTCCAATCCTTCTACCAGTTTTGACTTGGCTTCTTCTTTATATCCTTAGTTATAAAACTTCTTTTCAGCTAGACTTCAGATGATTCTCCAGGTTGATTTTTCTATAATTTAGTTTTAATTTTAATGTGGTCACTGGAGAAGGCAAGCACAGCATTTATTAACCTGCCATCTTTGATCCTTCTACCATGCTGTGAATTTAATAACCCCATCTATTATTCCACTTTCCATTTGTTTTACTTTCCATTTATGCACCAGACATTAGATTCTTTCAGGTCCTTTAACATGCCATGTTCTTTCCAACCTTAAATATTTTAAGCATATGATTTCCTCTGCTAGAAATCCTCTATACACTTTGTATTCTTGACTTCTCATCATTATAGTCGCAACACAAATGTTTTGTCCCTATAGAGGTATTTTCTGACTATTCAAAACAAAATAGTGTTCTCTACTTGACCAAAATTCTCTATCACATTATCATGATTCACTTCATTACATTTATCACAAATTGTAACCACACATTTTCATGTTTATTATCTTTCTCCTTCACTAGAGAGCAAGCTCCTTGAGAACAGGTATCATGTTTGTCTTTTTTGACACAGCATATCATAGCACATATGTTCCTGGCACATAGTAAGTGCTTAATAAGTGTGTTAAAGTAATGAATACGTCAGCAAATGTTTACATGGTAGTCTTTCTATTTACCACTAATCCCTAACAGGTTGGGAGCTTCTCAAATGCAGGACCATGTCTTATTCATATTTGTATACCTTAACACTGAGCACAATGCCTGAGCCATAGGAAATACTTGATAAATGTGTAGTAGTTTTCAGCTAAAATTAATACAAATAATCAAGTATTTTTTTAAAAAATAACTGCTTCACACTGCTGTGCTCTGCATCAACTAGAGGAATCCTGCCATTATGTATAAGACCAAAATTTTTGTTTAGCTTATAATTTATCCCTATTCATTCATTCATCAAATACAGAGAGCCTACTATGTGTGAGGCACTGTTCTAAGCTCTGGGGATATAAGAATGAATAAAACAGAAAAACAAAATTCCCACATGAAGTTCATGTTTTAGTGTGAATAATACCTCAAAGATTCTGCTTTAATTAGTGAGGCTTAAGCCTCGGTATATAGTATTTTAAAATCTGCCTAGGTGATTTTAATGTGCAGCTAGAGTTGAAAACTATTATTTTAGGATGACAAACTCCTTATTGACTTAAAAAAGATGTACCTCTAGTGACAACTTTTTCTATCACAGTGTGAGTTAGTTTTCAATATGTCACTATTCACTTTTTAACTTCCAAGATTTTAAGATAAAGTGAATGTGAATATAAAATGCCATGATATAATGATTTACTCTGCTGAGCTAGACACAGAATCCATTCCAAAGGAGTGGACAAATTCTCTCCCACTGCAAATGTAAATTTGAATCTTGAAGGCAAAAAGAATTTTAATAAGGAACAAAAATATTGCTATAATTTTCCTTTTCAAAGTAAGCACTGTTTTGTAAGGTTGAAAATTTACTTGTTCCTTTTTTGGTATTCTCATTGCTTTCTATACTTAGCATTTATATTTAATTACATGGAGAACTATATGCAGTTAAGATTCTTCATGGAGAATAATTATATTCAATAGGTCCATATTCTCTAATAGTATTGCAGAATTTAAATTTTATAAGTGAAATTTTATGTTGATTGACATTTTCTGATACCGTTTATAGTGAGGTAAAATATATGTACAATTTCATGGATTACAATAGACGAATGCAGCCATGTTAGTATCAATTAAAACAAGATATGGACATTTTCATTGCACTGTGCCCCTTCTAGTCAATCTCCACTCATCATATGCAATTCATGGTCTGATTTTATCACCATAGGGATGTTTTGCCTGTTCTGTGCTTCCTATAAAAGGAATCATGCAGTATATTCTCCTCTGTGTCTTTCAAAACAACATAGTATCTTTCATATTTATTCACATTGTTACACATTAGTACATTCTTTTAAATTGCTGAGTAGGATTCCATTCTATCACCTGCTGATGATCATTTGTATTGTTTCTGTTATTTGTTTCAAGTATTTGCATGGACATATGTTTTCATTTCTCTTGAATAAATACCTAGGAATAGACATGCTAGGTCTTTGGATAGGTGTGTATTTTACTTTATAAGAAACTGCCAAAAATTTTTTTCCAAAGTGGGTGTATCATATTATACTCCTACTGCCAATGTCTGAAAGTTCTAGTTTCTCTACATCTTTGTTAACATTTGATATTGTTATCTTTTAAATTATATTTTCCTAAGGATGAGAAATAGCTTTTCATTGTTTTTAATTTGCATTTTTTTTTATGATAAAGAAGTTGAACACTTTTCATATACATACTGTATTTTTCAATTCTAGAATTTCCATTTGGTTCTTTTGTATAGTTTCATTTCTCCCCTGAGATTTGTCCATTGTTCACTTATTTTGATCATCTTTTTCTTCTTCATAATTTTAACATCTAGTTCAACTTGAGATCTCTCTATTAACTCTTTTTTTTTTCTTTTGACTAGGGGTTATGCTCTTCTGTTTCTTGGCATGTCTAGAATGTTTCAATTGCATATTGTATATTGTACATGATGCATTGTAAATACTCTGGATTTTATTATATTGCTCCGAGAAGTATTGATTTTTATGTGACCCGGCAATTAATTTACTGGCTGATCACCATGAACTTGTGTAGGCTTGGTTTTTATACTTTGTTAGGGTATGTTTTGCACAATCTTAGGGATTAATTTTGCCTTTAGTCTTAGAATACATAATTTATTCCTAGAAAGTAGTAGTCTTTTTATTAACAATTATGCTTGCTCTGGGATTTCAGTGGGAATCTGTGGGGACAGAGCCCCAGAAAGCAGTTTCCAGGCTCTCGGCCTCATGTGGAAAGGTGCTGGCTCAGGTAGTAGATGGCCATCAGCTGTGGCTGGTTGGCCGTCAGCTGTAGCCCTTGAGCCATTGGCCACTAATATAACTGCCGCAGCTACGGAGGGAACTCGAGGAGAGAGGAGGAGACAGGAGGAGACTGAAGGAAAGTGGAGGAGAGTCGGTCAGTAGGCAGCAAAGCGGACAGCAGGTCGCACGTCGTGTAAACCCAGCCTCCAGTGAGACCATAGTGGTATGACTTCCCTACCTATGGCTCCGTGGGTGTTCCTTTTTGGCCTAGCCATATCCTGCGTTCTTGTGTGGGAAGTGGGACCAGAGACCCTGCAGGCCGTCCTGCATGACAGAATCTCAAGGAATTTATCACACTCCTTCAACTTGACTGGACTCAAACTCCAAACTCCATTTTTCCTGAGGTAAGTCAACAGCTGGATTCCTTGCACGGCTTTTTGAAACTTTTAGCTGTTGTTCTTTCCTGGTCTCCTTGGCATCTGCCCTAGACATGTACAATTTGAGGGTTACCCAAAGGTTTGAAGATAGTTTGTATCAAGACTCTGGGGCTTGGCCCTCTATGGCTGTCTCTTTATGGGATTTACCCCATAAATTTCCACTTACTTTGGAAGCCTCAAATTCTGTCTTTTGATACGTAGGGAATAAAGACTGTAGCTTTTTGCTTGTATTTTCAATTGCTTCATATCGCCGGGGAAAATTGTATAAATATGGATCTCATTGGGTGCAATTTACTTCTTCTTCCAAGGGTTGATTGAATTATTCCCTAGTTCCTGCTTGTTTTTTTCATTACTCTAAAGTGCCTTAAAATGTGTGTGTGTGTGTGTGTGTGTGTGTGTGTATTTTTTCCAGAATTTGTAATTAATATCTGTAAGATATTTAGTCTGATACTAGCTACTCTGCTATTACAGTATGGTTGCCATTATTATAGGGACAAATTTCAGTATACGTACCCTCTTCTTATAATCCCTTTTCATGACATAATAAGAATTAAGGAAGGCATGGTTCTGGTAAAGGGGACTGAGATTATTTAAAGAAGAGTGTAGACAAACTCCCATTTCAACATAAATGTGCTAACTAGATTGTGTTATAATGTTCCTGTATTGTTTTTCCTGGGGGTAAAGAATATAATCATAACATAAGAATGCTGAGATGTTCTTGTTAATTAAGAATAAATTTTGTGATTGTCACAATTAGTAAACATATTATGCCAATTATTGTTAGCTTGACCTAAACTAGAAAAACCAACATTTTGAGGGACTTCCAATGGATGCCAAGTATTATCAACTGAATTTTGTCCCCACAAGATTCTTATATTAAAGCCCTAATTCCCAGTGTGACTACTTGGTGACAGGGTCCTTAAGGAGGTAATTAAGGTTAAATGAGGTCCTAAGGGTGCGACTATAATCCAATAGGACTGGTGTCCTCATAAGAAGAGGAAGAGACAGCAGAGTTTCTCTCTCTCTTTCTCTCTTCCCCTCTCACTTTCCACCCACACAGAGAAAAGACCATGTGAGGGCACATTAAGAAGATGGTTCTCTGCAAGCCACAAAAAGGGCTTTCATTAGAAATCAAATTTGCCAGCACCTTGATCATGGACTTCTACTGTGAGAAAATAAATTTCTGTTGTTTAAGTCACTTAGTCTGTGGTATTTTGCTATGGCAATCCTAATACATTAAGGTTGAAATCTTCTTGACTATTCAAATATTCTTAAACTTGATGTTAATTACTAGGAGTTATAACGAATAACTATTTAGAACTCTTGGATCAGATAATATTGTTTTCTTCTTAAACTTTCTCTTCCTGTCTCTAATATATATGTGTATTTAAATTTGTGTGTATTTAAATTTGAAAGCAGTCACTGTTTATTAATGGGCCAGATTACAAAAATACCCAGGATGGATAGTTTAGTTCATCCTTTCAATAAGCCTCTTGATCTGGTCTTCCCTGTTGCCAGTATCTCCACCTTCTACAAGATGGTAGTTTTTCTCTTCATTCCACTTCATGGAGAAGATAATTTGAAGGGCCACAGGAAGGTGTTTTCTTCTTTGAAGCATTTCCCAACAGTATAGAAATCATGAGTCAGATCCTCCATGCAGATGGTACCATATTTATCAAGAGATTGAGCAATCAATGTGTTATTTGTCAGGGCAATTCACTTTTTATTGATTTTGCCATTACCACACTCATAGATCAATTCATTTACTGACTTCCGGTTTGGGTACTCCCATGCAATGTATGGTGCCACAATCCTCAGCATGTGAATTGAAGCTTTGTTGCTCTTAACAAAGGTGCCATTGAAGATCTGGCAAAGGTGAAAAAGCTGCAGCGCCTTTCAGACCTTTGGGTCACACCATTGGTGCCTCTGATCCTCATGACAAGTGCCAATCTGGGTTCTGTAGGTACATAGAATTGCCAGCTTTTCTTCCATCCTCACCATTCGAATCTCAGTTATGTACATCTGCTTAAATCCTTTGTGATAGTGCTAAGTTTTTTCATAGAAAAGCTTCCTCCTTGCCTTTCAAAGCATCTTTTGGGCAAACTTCTTTCTCAGGTACTTGATCTTCAGCTCTGTGAAATTCCTTCTGTTTTTCTTAAGGGTTTCTGGCATAGCAGGAACCTTCGTCTTTTCTTCTGCACCTTCCATGGTTATGGCTGGAAAAGAGGGTTTTTTTAAAAAATATTTTTGAGATCATTCCTATTCATAAATAAGGAGACAGGACTTGATTCTTAAAATTTCTTAAATGATTTTGAAACTTTCTAGAAATATGGAAAACCTGACAGTGAAGTGGAATCATTATATTTCAAAAAGTGGCATCAAACTTATTTTGACTTCATACAATGTCAGATGTACCACTCAAGATTATCTTCAGAGGTAGGCATCACTGAAATCCAAACATTAGACAGAGTAAGGAATCTTTCACTATCATTTATGTGTTTATTCTTGATAGGATGAGGGGATATTTTTAGTTTTTTCAGTTTAGTTCCTATGACAATATTGCTAGTGTTGCCAAGAAAAATAAACATTTTATCACAAGAATCTATAACTCAACATTATAATTGATCTTACATAATTTTATAGTAGTAATATATGATATTTTACTTACTCAGTGTTACATTACGTTGTGTAGCATAATGCTGATTTATTGCTGGATTTTATTCAGTTTTAGGCTCACAAAAGAAATAGTTTAAAATCTAAGGGGGAAAAACATTTAAATGTATTAGACAATTGAAACTTTAGAGAATGTCCACCGTATTTCACCTTTAAAATCCTGATTATTTGGCAGTAAGTTAACTACACCTACCACAATGTCTATCATATTACATGTGTTGTGATTTTATAATTAAAGAGATATGGCTTTATTCTTCTGTAGACCTGCCACCATACTAGAAAAATCTCATAATTTGACCTTTACTGGCTTGTTGGAAATGAATGTTTATTAAAAACTTGAGTTTAGGAATGCATCATAAAAGCAGAGATGCATTTTCTGGCTAACATCTTGCTGTGCCACATTATTACATGATTATATTACAATGATGTGTCATGAGAAAGACATTAAAGTGTCTATTTACATTTCCTATAGTTTGATCTTAGATTATGTATTTTAGCATCCCTATTTCATAAATGAGGAAAGAAAGGTTCATAGAACTTGATCACTGAAGTTTCTCAAAGAAGTGAAAAAACATATTTGAAAGTGGATGTTTTTCATTTCCTCTTATCTGAATTCCGTTGTAAACATACCTTTTTGATAATCATTTCTTTAGGTGTATCATGTCCCATGCATGTAGAAACACAGATAGAGCTCTCTCTTTGCAAATGTTAAGTGTTTATTTCTGGTACTGGAATTTTTTTAAAAAAGAACTATACTATGAGAATGAGAAATGAGAACTAAAAATGGGAAATGGGATTGCCTTGATAGTGTAGATTGGATAGCAAAAACGCCCTTGGATTTTTAGAGATGGGTACTAAAAATATCAACAAAACATATGGTTAAAGAAAACAAGAAAATGCCAAGCTAAATCTTTTAAAATTTAATTGGCAATATTCAACAATATCTAAACATTTATAAGTGATTGTATATATTAACCAAATAAGTTCTTTTATGTGTGGAATGGCTATAACAGATGTTAGATTTCATACATGATTTGGTAGATATAAAACTCTTGCTTTTTTTCTGAGCAGCATATATCATATTATCTCCATACTTTTTGATGCTCTGGAGTCAGTTATTCATTTGGATGCAGTGCCACGTAGGTTCTTTGCAATTACCAGAAAGCATTGAATGTGTATAAAGGAAAAAAGATCACCTTGGCTTCAGGATGGGAGAACCCAGTTCACAGTTTCACTTATTTACAGACCTATCTGTTCATCCTTTGTTAATTCATGCAAAGTTGAAAAAAAAGGATAGGGAAGGAAATCACCAGTTTTAGGGTTAGAAGCAAAATTATTACACAAAGAATGGAATGTAAAAATGATGCTTTAGGAACGTCTCAATCAAAACAAGATCATAAGGGTTTCAAGTTTTATATGATGACTTCAAAGAGATAAAAGAGAAATAAGACCATCTTCCTTCCTAGCTCCTGTAATCTGAGAATATATGAGGAGAAAGTATAAAAGAGATAGGATTTTTGTTGTTTTTTAAAAATGCAAAGAACTAATGTTGTTATTGCTTAGGGTATTTAGATCTAAACAGTGGAACTTAAAATTTCCATGTAGATTTTATTTCAACTTCACCACACTTTCTGCTGCCAAAATGTTGTTTTTTCCAGATTTTTTAGGGAAAAACCTTACTGAATCAGGCAATTGAATAAGGAAGTGGTGTGGTATCCCTGGGAGAAATTGCCTAAGGAAACCAGGAAATCTGCGTTCTGGATTCAAATTTGACACTAACTTGCTAGATAACTCTGAGCAGCTTGCTAAACTTTTCTGGGAAACACAGTTTACCTCCTTAATGAGGATATTGAATCAGATAGCTCTAAAATTTTATCAGGTTCTGTGTTTCTAATAATTGTTAGACCTCTGTTTTCATAGATGTTTGGTGATCTGAGAACATAGTTAACAATTCATAGCAAGATGTAGTGTGAACTATTTTGAGATGAAAAGAATTAAATTTGGTTGGTAATTTTTTTTCCAACCAAAGAACTAATTCACAATGTAGAAAGTGGCATCTTGTTTGAAGACTAAATAATATCACACTAACATGTTGAGTTTGAGTTTTGTTAAGTGACATAGGGATCATATGAGACTGAGAAATTCTGAATATAATTTAAATTTATAATGCTAGAGTGATACGAGACTGAAACCATCCACCAAGTACATGGAAGATACAGATTTGCAAAAGCAGGGTATTAAAATTTGTGATGGAAGGAGAACTGACTCCAGGTGGTAAACACACAATATGATATATATAGATGATGTATTACAGAATTGTATACTTGAAACCTATGTAACTTTACTAACAATTGTCACCCCAATAAACTTTAATTAAAAAGAAAATAAAATACAATCTTTGTGAATTATTTTTGAGATTACATTAGATTTTAAGAAAGAACATCTTTTTTAACTGATCTTAGTGGGATGAAACTCTGAGTTGATTAATAAATGATTCAAAGGATTAGATGACAATTTTTTGTATGAGGAGTTAAAAAGTGGCACATGCCACTTGCTAAACTCATTATATATATAATATATGTGATATATGTCTGGGAATAATATAAAGAAATTTTACTTCATATTTGTGACTCTGCAAAATATTTTGACAAATAAATTATCTAGTTCTGTTTTAAATATTTACAGACATGAGTGAAATAAAACAAATTCATGCTAGGAATAGTACACCAAATAGAAAAATAAAACAAAACAACTTCCTTAAAAACTAGCAAAAAAAAACAAATATACTATGCAAATATGGAAAAAAATAGCCTGCTTATAAAAGTGAAGAAGAATGATATTCTGCCTTAAGTTTTGTGATCCAAAGAGCCTTATTTTTAAATAAGTTGTTTAGAGCAGTGTCCTATTATTCAGGTATTATTTAGGAAATCATTTGGTGAGTTGAGATTAGACAGATTTTTGTAATATATAAAAACTCCATGTTATCTTCATCATTGTTAGGATGTAAACTCTGGGAATACGTTTTGCTCATTTATTGCTTTATCCACGGAGTGCATCATAGCAAGGAAAACAGTGCTTGGCACCTAACAGGCCTTTAGACGTAAATGAACCAGCAATATTTGGGAAAACATACTTAACTATGATTTTATCTATGTGAACTGAAAACTGATTCACAGTAGCATTTAATTTATATGTTTTTTTGCATAATTAAACACCAGGCTCTTACTGTCAGTTTTGCTTTTTTAAAGCCAATTCATTTAGGCTGTTTTAATCATTCTATTATTTAAAAATAAAATGCATATCAATTATATGAATTCCATGTAGTCATATTCTAATACCTTAATTTTCTCATTGGCTAAGTATTTACAGAACACAATTTCAGAATTTGCAAAATAAAGACAAAAGTGACAGCAATGGCTAACATGTACATGTTGTTTACTTATACCATGAATTGTTTTAAGCCTTTACATGTGTTAACTCTAATCTGTATGGGCTTCAATGTGTCCATTTCAAGATTCGGACACCTCACAGTTTTCTTTGCAGCTATGAATGGTCATGTGTTTCAGTTCTGGCCAATGAATTATACATAATCAGAAGTCATTAGACAGGGAGTCCAGGAATGGCTCAGACTCAGAGGACAGTGCCTGAAAGGGCAGTAGCTTCACTGAGAATATGAGCAAGGCACCCCACATTATTGGAAAAGTAAACAAAAAATGTACTAAGTAGGACTGCCTACTTTACATCAGAAAAATTACTCACAGTAGGCATGTTTCTGTTATGTGCATCTGAACTCTAAGTCCTTAACTGATTCAATTGATAACGGAAACATTTCTCTATTGGCAATTCATTCATCTTTTCATTCAACAAATATTTTTTGTACACTTATTATGTGCCAGACACCATTCTAGGTGATAGGGATATAACATTGTACAAAACAAAGATATCTGCTCTTAAAGAGCTTATATTGTAGAGATAATGGATAAGGAATAAAGCATAAGCATAATAAATAATCTAATTATTTAGCTTATTAGAGGATAATAAGTGTTAGGAGAAAGAGAGTCATAGCAACATAAGCAACTACAATATTGCCAGGAAGAGGGTAAAGTTTCCATTAAAATAGGGTGGTCATATAGCTTTATTGAAGAAATGATTTGAGCAAAGAACAGACTAATGTTTTATTTTTAATTATTTTTTAAATTGATTTGGTTTTATTTTTTTAAAGATTTTTATTAAAATTTAGCTAATATACAATATTATATTAATTTCAGGTGTATCCCATAGTTATTCAAAACTTATATAGCTAAAGAAGTGATCACAATGATAAGTCATCTGACCAATGATCTGACACTGTACCACGCTACCACAATATTATTGAATATATTCCCTATGCTGTAGATTACAACAGGTGGACAGCATAGTGGTTTGACATTCATATAATTTAAGAAGTGATCCTGTCACCCCAATAAACTTTAATTAAAAAAAAAGTGATCCCCTTGACTAGTCTTGTACCTACCTGGTACTATACACAGTTATTACCATATCATTGACTATATTTCTTATGCTTTACACCCCCATGACTAATTTGTAACTTCCAATTTGTACTTCTTAATCCCTTCACCTTTTTCAACCTGCCCCCAACTCGCCTCCCATTTATCACCAGATAAATCTGGTACCCATTTGACGCCATACATAGTTATTGCAAGATTATTGACTATATTCCTTATGATGTACCCTACATTCCCATGACTACTGTGTAACAGCCAATTTATACTTCTTAATCTCTTCCCCTTTTTCACTCACCCTCAACCATCCTCTGGTAACCATCAAAACATTCTCTGTATCTATTTGTTTCTGTTCTGTTTATTTGTCTATTTTGTTCTTTAGATTCCACTTATAAGTGAAATCACATGATATTTGTCTTTTGCTGTCTGACTTACTGTACTCAGCACAATGCCCTCTAGGTCCATCCATGTTGTTGCAGATGTCAAGATTTCATTCTTTCTAATGGCTGAATAATAGTCCATTATATATATGTACCACCTCTTCTTTACCCATTCATCCATTGATGGACACCCAGGTTTCCTCCATATATTCACTGTTGTAAATAATGCTGCAATGAACATATGGATGAGCACGTCCCCTTGAAGTAGCATTTTGGGTTTCTTCAGATAAATACCCAGAAATGGATTACTGGGTCCTTCTTTGTCTCTTGTTACAGGCTTTGTTTTAAAGTCTATTTTATTTGGTATAAGTATTACTACCCCAACTTTCTTTGCTTGTTTGTTTTCATTTAGCTACTGTACCATCTTGACTGGAATCTCCTCATGTTTTAAAATGACGTCTGTGGCTTCTGTGTTGAGGACAGACTATAGGGGCAGTGGACAGAACAACAGCAGTTTGGAGGCAATTGTAGTAAGCTAGTGTGTACTAATTCATGGTGGCCTACATAAATGTTAGCACTGTGGAGGGATGGGGTCAGGAGCAGTGAGAAATGGTCAGGTTCTGGATATATTTTGAAGGCAGAGCCATTAAGATTGCCTGAAAATTAAATGTGGGCTGTAGGAAAGGGAGAGGATCAAGGATCACTCCAAGGGAAATGATGTTTGGCTTTTTAAAAGAACTTACCTTCTTTAGCTCTTATAGCTAATATATTATAAAAGCCTGTTACCTTGTCTGGAGCTTCATAAAACATTGTCTCCAGGACACAGAAAATTCCAAGGGTTAGAAAGTCCAAGCTGAACAAGTAAATCTTGGAATTAATGATTCCCTCAATTAATGTTTATATGTCTACACTTGCTAAATAAGCTACCTAACTTGAGCAAGGCCAATTTTGCAAAAGTCTTCTCTTTCACCAAAAATGGAGCTGACTGATTGTGGGCAATGGTTATAGTGTTGCCTAAAGACCATATTATTATCCAGCTGTAGTCTTCACAAAGGCTTATAACCATAGTCTTGAACAGAAAGAAGTAATGTAACCCACTGAAAATTAGAGGCAGTGTATTGAACGCTAGAGTGAGATGATTTCAGAACCAGGAAGAAGAAAGTGAAATTCTAAAAGTTAAATTATTAAAACAGTCATATCATTGATTAAATTAGCAAATCTATGGATATTTTATTGGTCAAATTTGGAAGAATTGGGCCTAGAAAAATATTTAAAATATGATTAAATGGGAAAGAAGGTGGAGCCTAATTAATGATATTAACACATATTTAAAGACAGATTGTCTTACAGATGAGGGAAAATCTGAAGAGGTCTGGAGAACTGGAACATGAGCAAGAATCTGTATGTGTCAACTCTAACACTCTGCTGACTTTGATCAGAGCATGGACAGAGTTTTACAATTGCTTGTATGGGAGAATGGTTTCTCACTAGCTTGAGGAATAACAACTAGTTTACCTAAAACCTTCCTTGCCTACACGCGTTTCAGCCAAAATGAATACTCTATTCAGAGCCCTTGTAGAAGAAAAAGATACGTGTATATTTGGCTATTAAATGCATTTCAGATTTCATAGACTCTTGTTTCTTAACCCTGGTCCTAAAATGGGATTAAGCAGAGTGTATTCTTACTCAGGACAGCCTGGTCTGACAATGGATGTGATGTTCATCACTCCATTGAATGATTCTTTAGTTTTCTGAACCACATGTTCCTCTGTGTTTATTCTGGGTTCCTTGGAGAATATCTTGTGAAATCTAATCACAACTATTTGCAGTTTGGCCAAACTAAGTTTATCAATACCTTGAACACAAATTCATAATCATCTAAATGAGTTTTCTTTCCAAAATTTTTAAACTTACCTTTGAAATGGTGAAATCTTCATGAAGGAGCAATACTCACTATATATTTACAATTTCCTTTCCTCCTGTATTTTGCTTACCTTCTAGGTCTTACCTCTCTTCCTATGTTCTTAACCTCAGTACTGGTTTATGTTTTCATTAAATGTTTATATGGCATTTATTTTGTACAAGCTACTTTGCCAATCCTGGAAATATAAAGCTAAACACAACATGATACTTGCCCTTAAAAATCTCACAATCTAGAAGGAGGTACAGACATATATGAGATAAACTACAATAAAAGATGCTAAGAGTTTAGAAACAAGTGTAGAGGAAGACCTAGGGAATCACAGATAGTGCAATGAGTGACTCAAATGTTGTTAATGAGAGCTTCATATAGGACCTTTGAGTTGGTCTTGAAAAATGATTATGAATCTGACAAAGGTGAAGAAAAAAACCCAATAGTATTTCAGGCAGATGGATATAATAGTGGGCAGGGAAGGTTTAGCATCAAATGAGGTTGGAGAAGTAATTTTTCCCCTATTATAAGAAAATTACGACTTCCAGTTTGCTGTTGAGGATCTCCACTGGATCTTCAATTAGCTGAAATCACACACACACACACACACACACACACACACGAAAATTACAGTTTTTCATGATGAATAAAGGAAAACATCAAAATAAAAAATGTTTTAACAATACAGAAGAACATTGTGCTGAGTGTAATAAGTCAGACAGAGAAAGACAAATGTCATACGATTTCACGTATATGTGGAATCTAAAGAACAAAAAAAAACAAATAAACAAACAGAAACAAACTCATAGATACAGAGAACATTTTGATGGTTGCCAGATGGGAGGAAAGTTGGGGGTGAATGAAAAGTGGAAAGGTATTAAGAAGTACAATTTGGTAGTTACAAAATAGTCATGGGGATGTAAAGTAAAGCATAGGGAATATAGTCAATGATATGATAATAACTATGTATAGTGCCAGCAGGGTACTAGACTAGTCAGGGGGAGCACTTCTTAAATTATACAAATGTCTAATCACTATGCTGTACACCTGAAATTAATACAAAATGATAGCAAATGTCACTGTATTTAAAAATTGAAAAAGAGAGGGAGTGAAGGGGAATAAAAATATCAAATTTCAAATGATAGCAAATGTCACTGTATTTAAAAATTAAAAAGAGAGGGAGTGAAGGGGAATAAAAATTTCAAATTTCCAGGTATAAAACAAATAAGTCTTGGGGATGTAATATACAGCATAGAAAATATAGTCAATAGTATTGTGATAGTGTGGTGCGGTGTTAGATTGTTGCTGGACTTATCACTTCTTTAGGTATATAAATGTTGAATAACTATGGTGTACACCTGAAACTAATATAATATTGTATGCTAGCTATATTTTAATAAAAACTTTTAAAAATACAGAAAACATATTGTTTACTTATTATTTTTATACTCTTTAATTTTATTATTAGGTGCTGTCTGAATAGGAATTTTAAAACTAATTTAATTACTGAAAATAAGAATTTATGTTTAATCACTGAAAATATCTTGAAAGTTAGTGTGGGATCACAAATATTTTGTTTCCAAATACGAAACATAGTCTTATCAAAAGCTTAATATAATCATATCATTAAATAATATGATGAAATTTCTGATTATAATTTGTTTTGTAGGAGCACTGAGTTAGGAACGCTTTGTAATAGATTAAATCTGGATTTTTTAGTAAACTGTGAGGATGGTTTAATTGGTATAGAGAAATAAACAATTTCCTTTATGTTTGTCTAAATGTATGTTATAGACTGCTTTGAGATGAAAAGGATATATCCTCTTAAATACCAACAAAAACAAGTAGATGTATAGGTGAGCTAAGCCCTGCTATACCCATTCCTAAGGGAAAATACAACGTGAACTTAAGTGTACAGTGCAAATTTGGATTTAAACAAGCCTTGGAGGCAAAAAGGGAGAAGAATGAGCATGAAAAAGAAACATGGTCAGAAGAGGAAATTTTTCTCCTGATTTGAAAAATACTGTCACATGGAAATTATACTGGGCAGTATAGGGCATATTCAACTTTTGTCTCTGTCAAATCCTATAAGGAAGGAAAAGTTGGAACTCTGAGCAAAGGTGTTACTGGAGAGCAGGCCCTTCTTGGTGTGGCGTCCAGATTCCTGGCATCCCGAACAAAGTATTGAGCGGGACACCAAAAAGCAGTGGTGAAAGAGCAGTTTCTTAGAAGCGAAAGTACACCCCAAAGAGATAGGAACGGGCCTGAGCAGCAGAGTGGCTCAAAAGGCACCAATTGGCAAAGACTTGGAGTTTTTCTTTTCTATAGAATGGGCTACTCCTCTCTAGGTGTGGGGTCACTTTATCGGCACTGTGATTGACAGGAGGCTGTTACCTCATCTTTTTAAACTGTGCATGTTCCTTACCAGAATTCAGTCTGTTTTAATGATATTAATACGTTTCTGGGCATATGTATGATATTACAGTGATGGTACCGTATAATGAGGCCCAGGTGAAATGAAAGTCATTGTGATCTTTTCTGCACAGGTGTGAGTGACCGGTCTGATCTAGTTAGGTATTTTGTATCCTTTAGCTTCCTCATAGTGGTTGATGGTTATAGTAAATAAGGGAAAGATTTGGGTGTGGAGGGGAGGTCTTCTGGACAGTCACTTTCCATAGACCACGTGGAACATGCAGGAATGACTGGAGACTGCCTGATTTATGTCCCCCTTGAGAGATGTGATCCCCATAAATCTCTATGGGAAGTTAAGGGACAGGAGACCTCTTCTTCTTATCTGCTTCCTGCTGAATGTGGCTGTTGTCCCTGCCTATCAGGGATTCACGGAACTCTTGCCCTATCTGATCTTAAATGACAGGAAGGGGTCTCGAGATCTGCCTGGAAGACTGCGTCAGCCTCCTTGTTCAGAGTGTACTGGAAGTCTTGTTGGGTCATCATTTGTGTCCCATCAGCCCTTAGATGAGGAGAGATAGATTTTAGTTAAACAGAGTTAAAAGTGTTGGCCCAAGAAGCAGGACCCAAAGCCATCAATGCAAGGTGGCTGTGGCCTTTTCCTCTGGTTTAACTGGTCATTCAGGTGCCATTGATACTAGGGAAAAGGAGACTTAAAATTCCTATAGTGTGGGGCTCTCCCATATCATTCCCCCCCTGACAGTTGTGGGGTCTCATCTCTATTACACCATTGGAAAATTATGAAATTCTCACCCTATGAGGTGTAGATGTGAGAGCAGGACTTCTGAATTAGTTCGACTGATAGAATTGGCCTAAAGCAGGGGTGTCCAAACTGCGGCCTGCAGGCCAACTGCAGCCCATGATCCATTGTTAATTGGCCCATAGCAAATTCCAAAAATATATTTAGTTTACTTAAATAAACCAGGTGAGGCAATACGTACTTCACCTCGAGTGAGTGGCCCGGCTGTTTGTGTATTTTTACCACATATGGCCCTTGGTGAAAAATGTTGAAAAAAGTTTGGACACCCCTGGCCTAAAGCATTATTGGAGTATCATTTGGAACTTCAGGGTTGCTAGGCGGAAGAAATAAATTTTGTCAGGAGGTTTAAAATACAGGGTCCGAAGATAAGGATTAAAATAATCATTAATAATTATTAATAATAGTCCTGCAAGGGGAAGAAGCCATGATGCCCAGCCCCAGATCTTAGACAAAGATCCCCAAGATTCACTTAATGGTTGGTGGATCCTGGAGGCTCTGTCTTTTAACGTTTAAGCAGCATCTCTGACTATGCCAGACCAATTAACAGTCTTCTTCTAAACAGCAGTCTTCTTCTAAAAATAAGCATAGCCCCCTTTTCGACAGTCAGGAGGTCTAGTCCTCTGCGATTTTGAAGGACAACTCCTGCCAAGGAGTTGAATTTGTTTTGTAATGTAATGATGGTCCTAGAAATGTCCCACCAAGTCATTGAAAGTGATTGGTACCCATTTTATGGGTCAAGAAGTTCAGCGCTGGGCTGCCAGGATAGACGTACAATGCTTGTTTCATACCCCATACAATCCACAAGCAGCTGGCATGATTGAACGCTACAACAGCCTTTTGAAGCAAGGCCTCCAGGTGTCAAAACACCCTCCCACAATGCGTGACTGGCCTCGCGTCTATGGGCCGTCTTGAGAATCCTGAATGACAGACCACGGAAGGGAGGACCCGTACCAGTAGAAGCTCTGCTACATTGAACGGCCGCTCCCATTCGATTACAAGTTACCACAAGTGAGACTCTGTTAAAGCCAGGCTATGGCAGAAATGGAAACATTTTGCTGCCAGCATCCACGTGCTTGAAAGCAGGGGAACCACAGCAATGAGACTGGGCCCTGGTGGGTCAAAAGCCCCCACTGTTGGTGGTTGGGCCTGATAGCCCATGGGGGATGGTTTGACTAATGATTTGTAAGTGACACCAGGGGTGGTGGCTGAGTGGCCACTGCAAGTGACTGTGGTAGATGGAGGTCCTGATGCCGGGACGATTTTGCAGGGAACCTATGTGCTCTTGCTATGGCCTATTATGGGGTCCCCTGTTCTGTTATATATTGAAACTATGCAAGGGACCTCAAGCACTGCCATAAAGGTCTGGCACCACAAACAGGGAAAGGTATCGGTGGCAGCGACCCTTCTGTCCCAGGACAAAAAGCTGGCGTGTATCCTCCCAGATGGAAGGGATTTACCATTATTGGTTCCTAGACTGCTATTTCTTTCCGCCCGTAGGTGCCTATAGGTTAATACGACACAGGGCCCCTCACGGAAAATTCTTGTCACGTAGATTGCTCACAATCTGTGGTGACGGAGTCCCAGAGAGCAGTTTCCAGGCTCTTGGCCTCGTGTGGCGGTGGGTGCTGGCTCGGGTAGTGGATGACCATCAACTGTGATTGGATGGTCGTCTGCTGTGAGTGGTTGGCCGTTGGCTGTAGCCGGTTGGCCAATGGGCTGCTGATGTGACTGTCATGACTGCGTTGGTTGTTTGGCTGGTTGACAGGCAGAGAAGGGGATGGCGGATTGCGGATCATGTGGATCCTACTGCGTGTGTCACACCTGGCCACCAGCGAGAATATAGTGGTATGACTCCCCTATCTATGGCTCCGTGGGTGTTCCTTTTTGGTGTCACCATATCCTGCTTCTTATGTGGGGAGCGGGAGCTGAGACCCTGCGTGACACACTGCATGACAGCAACACAAACCTTCAGCCAATAGAAATAGTATTGACAAAATGTTTTTCTGTCTGACAGGCTTCAATAAATGGTTTTTCAAACCTTATCCTGGGCAGTGGACAAATAATTGTGTGGTTAACTGTGGGAGGTCAGGGCGGGTCATCATTGTGGATGGAGGGATTGAGGAGAGAGAGCCTTTAACCAAAGTTTATTTCAGTCATTATATACATAATCACTTGTGGTGCTAATACTTGCTTTAGTATTTGAAATAAAAAGAAGGAAGGAGAGGAAAGAACAGAAGATGAGGGGAATAAAAGGAGATTATTTTTTCTCACTGGATACTTTTTTCAGTAGCCCACATTATTTGTGGTGTCTACCACCTTCCTTTATGACCCATCTTCCTTTGACTTCCGAGACCCTTTTGTAGTTCCCAAACTTATAACCTCTCTGCTATACAAAGACCTCTTCAGTTCAACATCCAGTTCTCCTGTCAGCACACATTTACAAACGGTACCCTTTTTCTCTCCTCAGCAAGCCTGATTCTAGCTGGGTGTCATGAGGACATAAAATTAAACAAACATATACTAAGCTGTGAATAGTGGACAGTACTTTGCCCTCTTAAGAGATATTTTATATTTTAAAGAAAGATGTAAACCAAAAGACGATCTTTTTTTGTAGAATTCTATGGTATGTAATAATTGAAGTGCAAAAAACCCCCCAAACAAACCAGGAAACCTTTTGGGCATGCAGGACAATACTTAGGCAAGAAGCTCTGTTTAGGAATCTGAGTGTAGGGTCTGTTCACAGTTTTCACAATTTTTTCCTTTACTCTTCTGAATGCAGGGATTATTTAAAAATATCCATCTACCTGTACTCTTTTCTACACCCCACGATAATAGTTCTTGTACTTTCGTGTGGGGGCGATGGTGTGTTCAAATGATGGGAGAAGGGGTGAGATAGGAGTCAGGAAAGAAATTTGTCAATCATTAATTAGTAAATGGTATTTCTCTAAATCAGAAATTGCTTGAACTGAAATGCAGCATTATTTGACATTTGGTCAGAAGTTTCAATAATTAATTTTTTTAAATTATAAAAGTAACATGATCATTTTAACCAATTAAAAAAAAGTAACATGATCATTTTAACCAATTTAACAGAAAATACATGATATAAAAGTGATAATTCTCCTCTTTCCCCACCAGTAGATGATGGTTGCCTGTATCTTATTTAGGCAACTACTGTTAGCAATTTGGGGTATACCTTTCATGATTTTTCCATGCTCAGCTAATTTTGGTTCTGCATAATCCTGACATTTAGGTTTTCTAGCATTCTCGTGGCCTAGCTGGTGCAAAAAGGTAGGTCAGATTTACATCTGGGCTATGGCACATAATATTTAATAAAGGACAATAGTGCTGTAAAACAGAAAGTTTTTCATAATATTATTTTAAAGAGAGTCAGCTATTGAACATTTTGTTCTTTGTACCCATATAATGGCTTGTCATCTTCCCACAAAATTGTTGCTTCTAAACATGGGTATGCTTAAACTACTAATTTACATGTTTCTGTTTTGTTCTTAAATCATCTTAATTTAGGTCTCTCTTCATGTCCCTTTTCTTTGCATTCTGTTTATTGGGGGATACATTTAAAATGGAGAAGTGGAATACTGGTTATAGCACAGGATGCAAACCAAACAAAAACCCCCTCAAATTCAAAAAGTTTTCTATTCTTTTCCCCTGTATTGATAAATGATTAAATATCACTTCAGTTTTTTCATCTATAATTGAGAATAAATTTTTGGACAAATTTGCTATTTGTTATATGTTTTAGTTTTTTCTTTTTCAATTACAGTTGACATTCAATATTATTTTATGTTAGTTTCAGGTGTACAGCATAGTGGTTAGAAATTTATATAATTTATGAAGTGAACCCCTAGAAAGTCTGGTACCCACCCAGCACTATATATATTTATTGCAATATTATTGACTATATTCCCTATACTGTACATTCCAGTGACTATTTTGTAATTATGAATTTATATTTCTTAATCCCTTCATCTTTTTTACCCAGCCCCACAACCCTCCTCCATCTGGTAACCATTGGTTTGTTCTCTGTATCTATAAGTCTGTTTTGTTGTTGTTTGTTTGTTTGTTTTGTTCTTTAAAGTCTTCATATAAGTAGACTACATATAAGTGAGATCATATGGTATTTGTCTCTCTCTGTCTAACTTACTTTACTTAGCATAACACCCTCTAGGTCTATTCATGTTGTCCCAAATGGTAAGATTTCATTTTTTACTGGCTGAGTAATATTCCATTATATATATGTACCACATCTTCTTTATCTGATTGTTTATTGATGGGCATTTTGGTTGCTTCCATAACTTGGTTATTGTAAATAGAGTTTCTGTGAACTTAGGGGTGCATATATCTTTTTGAATTAGTGTTTTGGATTTCTTCAGGTAAATACCCAGGAGTGGAATTGCTGGGTCATTAGGTAGTTCTATTTTTAATTTTTTGACAAAACTCCATACCGTCTTCCATAGTGGTTGCACCAATTTGCAATCCCACCAACAGTGCACGAGGGTTCCCTTTTCTCCACATCCTTACCAACACTTGTTGTTTATTGATTCATTGGTGATGGCCATTCTGACAGGAGTGAGGTGGTATCTTGTGGTTTTTATTTGCATTTCTCTGATGACTAGTGATGTTGAGCATCTTTTCATATGTCTATTGGCCATGTGTATGTCCTCTTTGGAGAAATGTTTATTCAGGTCCTCTGCCCATTTTTTAATTGGATAGTTTGTTTTTTTGGTGTTGAGTTGTTAATAAATGTGTTGAATTCTTAATAAATTTGGATATTAACCCCTTGTCAGATGTACCATTGGCGAATATCCTCTTTCATTCAGTAGGTTGTCTTTTCGTTTTGTTGATGGTTTCCTTTGTTGTGCAAAAATTTTTAGTTTGATGTAGTTCCATTTGTTTATTTTTTCTTTTGTTTCTCTTGCCTGAGGCAATAGATCAGAAAAAATATTACTGAGGGCAATGTCAGAGTTTGCTGCTTGTTTTCTTCTAGGAGTTTTATGGTTTCGGGCCTTACATTTAAGTCTTTACTCCATTTTGAGTTTATTCTTGTATGTGGAGTAAGAAGGTGGTTCAGTTTTTTTTTTTTTTTTTTTATATATCTACCCTCTTTTCCCAGCACCATTTATTGAATAGACTGTCTTTCACCATTGGGTATTCTTGCTGCCTTTGTAATAGATTAAATGACCATATATTATTTATGGGATCTCACTTCTGTTCCATTGATTTTTGTGTCTATTTTTATGCCAATACCATGCTGTTTTGATTACTATAACCTTGTAGTATAGTCAGACTGCATGATATCGCCTACTTTGTTCTTCTTTCTCAAGATTGCCGTGGCTATTAAGGATCTTTTGTAGTTCTATATGTAAATCTATATATAAATTTATATATATAAATCTTAAGATTACCTGTTTTAGTTCTGTGAAAAATGCTATTGGTATTTTTTTTCATTTTTTTAAATTAAATTTGGTGGTTACCAGAGCGTAAGGGGGTTGGGGGGTGGGGGATGAGGGTGAGGGGGATCAAATGTATGATGATGGAAGGGGAGCTGACTCTGGGTGGTGAACACACAGTGTGATTTATGGATGATGTGATACAGAATTGCACACCTGAAATCTATGTAATTTTACTAACAATTGTCACCCCAATAAATTAAAAATAAATTAATAAAAAAATAAATAAAAAAATAAAAAAATAGCAAATTGGCAAAAAAAAAATTAAAATTTATTGGGATGTGGTATTTTGATGAGGATTGCTTTGAATCTATAGATTGCTTTGGGTAATATGGACATTTTTACCATGTTAATTCTTCCTATTAGTGAGCACAGTTTATGGTTCCACGTATTTGTATCTTCTCAATTTCTTTCTTCAATGTCTTATAGTTATCCAAGTACAGGCATTTTACCAACTTGGTTAAATTTATTCCTATCATGTTTCCCTGAAAATAAGACCTAACTGGAAAATAAGCCCTTGCATGATTTTTCAGGATAACATCCCCTGAAAATAAGCCTTAATGCATCTTTTGGAGCAAAAATTAATATAAGACTCAGTATTATTTTCAGGGAAACATGGTATTTTTTTTAACGCAATTGTAAATGCATTGTTTTCTTTATTTGGTATATAAAAAAGTACTGACTTCTGAATATTACTTTTGTATCCTGCTACTTTACTGAATTCATTTATCAGTTCTAATAGTTTTTTGTAAGTGTTTTTAGTTGCGCTGTCATGGCTGCTTCAATATCCTCTTTTCAAAATGTTTTCCTTTCATGGTTGTTTTGACTTTGGGGAAGAGCCAGAAGTTGCACGGTGCCAGCTGGATCCAGTGAATAAGGTGGATGAGGACACATTGTAATGTTTTTATTTGACAGAAATTGCTGTACCAGAAGAGATGTGTGACATGGAGAATTGTCATGATGGAGGATGAGGTAAAGACACTCAGGAAAGAGGACTTCCAGAACTGCTTCAGAAAATGGCAAGAAGGATGGGATACATGTGTTTAAAGCAAGAGGGAGTATTTTGAGGGGGATTAATGGCAATCTCCTTTACTGTAATAAATTTTTTTAATTTAAACATTCACTATCTCTTTTGATCACACCTTGTATATGGCCTTTATATTGTTGAGGTATGTTTTCTTTATTTCCACTTATTTAAGAGTTTTTATCGTAAATGGAATCTGGATTTTTCAAACACTTTTTGGATCTATCAATATGGTTATATTTTATTTTATATTTATTGTTATATTTTATTATTGTTTATGTGGCATATCACATTCCTTGATTTGCTGATATTGAATTAACATAGCATCTTAGAAATAAATCCCACTTGATCATGGTGTATGATCTTTTTACTGTATTGCTGAATTCGGTTTGCTAATATTTTCTTGATTTTTGCATCTATATTCATGAAGGATATCAGCCTATAGTTCACTTTTTTGGTAATGTCTTTGTGTGATTTTGAAATCAGGGTAACAGGTGGCTGCATAGAATGAGCTTTGGAGCCTTCTCAACTCTTGAATTTTTTGTAATAATGTGGGAAGAATAGATATTAATTCTTCTCTGAATGTTTGGTAAAATTCACCTGTAAAGCCATCGGCTCCAGGAATTTTGTTTGTTGGGAGTTTATTGTTATTATTACTAATTGAATTTCATTAGTTGTAATCAGTCAATTCAGATTTTCTGATTATTTTTGATGCACCCTTTGAAAATTGTATTCTAAGAATTTATCCATTTTTTTTCAGATTGTCCAATTTGTTGGTGTATATTTGCTTGTAGTATTGTCATATTATTTTATATATTTCTGTGGTGTTAGTTGTCACTTCTCTCTTCTATTTCCTATTTTATTTATTTGGGAGTGAGTCTGTGTGCAGCCCCCTTGAGAGGATGTCTGGGTTTCCAGCTGCCTTTGTCTCACCCAGTGGGCAGAATCTTTGCTGTTTTTCACAGCCTGATTATGGGGACGCCTCTACCCAGCACTGTAGCCCTGGGCTGTGGAGTCTGGTGTGAGGCTGGGATCCCTTGCTCCGCAGGAGGTTACCTCTACTGCTGACATTTTCCTTCTGGTGATCAACCACTACCTGTGGGTGAGGGGTTAGCTGGTTTCACTTCTCTGTCCCCTGTTAAACATTTCAGAATTGTCCCTAACATCTTAAATCTGTGATTGTCTTCCTTTTGCTTTCTTTTCTCCAGATGAAATCTTAACTTGTTTGCTTATCTGTGATAAAAATATTGAAGTTTTAGACAGTCAATTGAGGCTGTGTAATTAACATAGGACCTAAAAGGGAACTTCAAAGGGATAAAATAATTATGCTTCTTATCTATTACCTATCATCTATGTCTGTCTGTCTGTCTGTCTGTCTGTCTGTCTGTCTGTATCTATCTATCTATCTATCTATCTATCTATCTATCTATCTATCTATCTATCTATCATCTATCACTGTTAGAAACAGCAATCAAAAGGACCTTAAGAGATATGGGGCTTTAGGGGCATGATCAGGAGGGGGTTTCTAGTCTCTAATGTTATGTTTGAATCTACAAAAATAAGAGTCTGTAGTTAACAATACTGTCAAAAGGAGGAAATTAGTTTTCTTTTTAAATAAAACAGTAAAGTTTGACCTTTATTAATATGCATGCATTAGCATTACCTGATTTACATAGACATTAGCCCAAGTGCTTGAAGAGCAACCAGGAGAATAACCTCAGATCATTATAATACTGGAGACATATCTTCTGTTTCTCTCTGAGGATTTTCAAATAAACATTAATTATGACGGTACCAATTTAGGAATGGCTGATTACAGAATTTCAGCAGCCCTGTCATTATCCATAATTATTTCATGAAATACATAAAATACAGTATTTTTTATAGCTTCTTGAAGATACTCTTTTCTCTGGAAAAAAAACAAAAACAAACACATCTCGATTCCTTAAATAATTTTCTGGTCAGGCAAATACTACTTGTGGAGCATAGACTTATACCTATAATTTCAGATATCATGGTTAATCTTCCTGGCTTTATATTTTGGTACAATGTGTCAGGAACTGCTAAATGCTTATCTGATGACAGACTTCCTCTCTTGCATTATGTGGGGAGGGACAAGATGACGTGATGATGACATATGTGTAATGCAGCACTCTACGGTTCAATGTCCTGCAGTTTCTTTGTGTCCTTCCTGCATGGTATGTAAGTTACTTTTAGGCATCCTGAAAAACCACTGATCATGGAGAATTTAAAAGTAACACTGTGAGAGTACTGTGCTGAGAAAACAGCGATAGCCCAGTGAAAGTCACGTTCAGTTCATACTTAAGGGCTCTTCACAATATTACCTCAATTTTATGGATGAAAAATGTGAAGAAGAGAGAAGTCAGAAGAAGACAATGCCAAACTAATGCTAGAAGTGATCAGCTAATCAATGAATTTATTCATACAAGGAATATTTCAAAGTACCCATTATATGCCAGGCATAGTATAGGACACTCATGGGAGTGATATAAATACACTGTTCATGCTCTCAAGAACCTTAAAAATAGTCTATGTGGTGCAAGAGTTCCCCAACTTTAGCGTTGGAGAGCTTACTCAAGCACAGATTGCTTAATGTTAAGTGTGCAATGAGGGATACACTTCTTTATGTCACTGTACATGCACATAGTCAAAGTACAAGCAATGACTTAGAGTGATCAAGAAAGATTCTAGTATATTACAAATGAGTGTAGAAATAGCAGGAGTGGCTAAAAGTAAGCAAAAGGTAGGTTATGTGACATCCTTTTTCTGAAGATCTCAAAGAATATTGACAATTAAAACTCATAATGCCACTGAGTGGTGGTAGCCAAGCATTATTTGTGTTGCTGTATGTTTAAGATGGATATTTTCAAGGTAAGAAATGTCCAAACCTGTAGAGAATTTTTATGAGTTTATTTGAGCCAAATTGACAACAATTGCCAGGAAGCAAAATCTCAATGGATTAAGAAAATGCTCCCAAGAATGACAGTTTTGAAGTTTATTTTATACATTAGAATCAAAAGAAGAGATGTAAGGAGTCTTACATGATATCTACTGGTGCTAGATTAAGGTGGTGGGAGAAAGCAAAGTGGGGAAATCTGGGATTGGATAAAAAATAAAACGGAGAGAGGCATACTTCTTGTACCTTGGTGAGTACATGATGGTTAATAGTTAACATTTACAGCACATAGAGACGGTATTCAGGGAACAAAATAACAGTACATAAGAGGTTCTGTGGTCTCCTGCTCTGGGGGTGGGTTGTGCCCTGAGGGGTCCAGAGAAAGGGATTACTCTCTGACATTCCCAAGGGTATATTATCTTAGATGCAAAAAGACAAGAAAGCTACAGACCCAGGATGTGACTACCCTCCTTCTTTTAGTTAGGAATTTTCATGTTCAGACCATTCTTTGTAGTTAATTTTGGTCTCTGAGTTTGTGGGGTTTGGTCATGATTAGTATGTGGCCTCTTTTTTGTCTAGAACGTATAGAGACATGGAGATTTCCTGATGCCTGCAAGGCTTGCTACTTAGAGGAAAAGTTAAGAACAGTACTCAGGTTTTGTTAACAAAGTTTGTTTAAATTTACTTTGTTTTGTTTATTTTTATTTAAGTTTTAGTCTAGCTTTAAACACCAGACCATATTGTTTTCTTTATGTGAGTTTTCTAGTAACCTGTATTTGGGAAGGATTTCCAGGGATTCAAATTTGTTAATTTCTACATAGCTGGGTTCATCTTCATATGCAGGTGCTGGAAGCAGGCAGGCAAGTTTCACCACATGACTTGGGTCACTATCAAATCTCTCACTTAGTGGCATGTGAGAGTACTGGCCTTCTTTCCTATTTTTGCCTGATACTCTTATGCCAATATAGTCAATATTACAGAATGGTGACATGGGTATGATAGGATGGGTAGATAGATAAAAATGAGCAGGAAAAGGAGAGACTTAGCCCTGATTAGAAAGCCCCTTGCTGCAGCTCCCACCTGGGTCAAGACACCCGGCAGCTGCCCAGCAGGACTCCAGGCTCACACATACCTCTAAATCAAAGAGATGAGTTGTTAGAAGTCAGAGAAGGGGGGACATATCCTGTTTGTCAGGGTCATCAATATCTCATGAGCCCAACAGGATTCCAGGTTTACACATACCCCTAAGAGGTGTGTTTACTTATCCCCCAAAACCAAGATGCGTTTACACATGCCCCTAAATCAAAGAAATGCATTGCTAAATGCCAGAGGACTAGGCACCTCAGGGGAAGAAAGAGAGGTGAGAGGAGGAGAGGGGGAGGCAATTCTACCCCTAGAAATAAAAGTCTTCATTCAAGGGAAGGAGAGGCTGCTTCCCTCTCTAGGGTCAGCCCGCTCCATGTCTCGGAGTGTACTTGCTTTTACTAATACATTTCTGGCTGTTTTATTATACACAAAATTCTGTCCCTTGATTGAAGTCTTTCCTTCAAGAAGACAAGAACTGAGGTTCAACATCATTTCCTGGTAACAGGTAGACTCTGGTCTCAAGCTGCTGTGGTTCAAATATCGGCTCTGCCACTTACTAGGTTTGTGACCTTGAAAAAATTATTTAACTCTTCTGAGTCTGAGTTTCCCCATCCATAAAATGGAGTTTTGCAGGAACTGGTCTTGAACTAACGGGCAGGTCAGGGAACTGTAATAAAGTCATTCTGGAGCCAAGCCAATCTGAAAAGTTCAAAAGAGGAAGAATCTTTTCTGGAGCACAATAGGAGTTTTGTTTGTCTCTGAAGAGTGAGAGGAGAGCTGGCAACTTATAGGCCAAGTTTGAATCATCTAAAGCTTTCAAATATTTGGTTGGGATGTCCAGCCTTCAGCTGCTTAGCCACGGCTTCTCTGAACTGAAGGGCCGCTGACCTTCTGAGAGGACCATCACTTTGTTTAGGTTGCAAGTTTCTCAAATAAGTATTGGTCCTAACCTAATGTAATAGGACACTTCAATGGATTCTGGAGCTTCTTGAGGTTTGGGCCAGGTGTCCCTGTATCTCTTTGCAGGTAAGGGTCCAACTACTGGAAGTGATTAATCCAGCCTATTTAACCACAGAGCAGAAAAGCAAATTGTACTAGCCTTGGGGTAAAGGATACACGTCAGACTGTAATAAGCAGACAGAAGCCAACTATAGCTTTGATTAACAACTGTGTGTGTAATGTGAGTCGTGGGAATGACAAGGAATAAGGGAATTTGGGGGAAAATTTCTGTATATTTTTATATCGAAGATAAAAGCTAAGACGTTAGTCTATAAATTACAAAAGTAAGCTTATTTATTTCCTAATTAACAACATCTAGGTTTGAGTTTGCCAGTGTTAGGTGTACAAAAAATAATCACAGCTTTTGTGAGAGGTTAATTTTTCTAACAAAGTTATAGAATAGCACAAATGAGCATGCTTTACTTGTCATTTGCGTCTTGTAGCGTGCTCATAGAGTTATCTTTGCAAAATGTTCAAGATGTTCTTCAAAGCCTCGTTTGAGGGATTTACTTTGTTATCAGATCTTTATTTCTCAATAGCTTAGCTGTTTTCTAATTTCACTTTGATGGACTTCATGAACGCCTTCAACTTTTGTAAGATTTTCAGTTTCAGTGATAATTATCACATCATAATTTTTGTAAGAAAATGGCAAGGATATAACGATCATGTATAGATAAAAACTAGTGTGAAGCAGGAAGGGTCAGTTTCTGAGTGAATATTTTTGTATCATAATTTTTTGCTTGCAAGGATGGCCTGTATAATTTTATTGTCCATTCAGGGCAGGAACCTTGTGGCTTTGTCCTTCCTAATGAGTTATAACAATAGAAACACCCATACTACTTTGATATTGCCTCCAACCTAGGAGCTCTATTTCCTAGAATTGGGGTTTAGAGATTTGGTGATTCTTTTCTCAAACCAAATATTTCTAAAAGTAAAAGGATGTCAACATTCATATAATGACGTTCCGAGTTGTAGTTACTGGACGCGTGTTACAGAGTTTATATGTCTCAGACGGTGAGGACACCCAACGGGATGAATCCTGTAAGTGGCAAATGTGCCCAGTGGTTGCCCTGCTATGGACAGCAGATCTCCTTCTCTGGCATAATGGGTGTGGCACACTTGGGAGGGCAGTCTCCACTTGGGAACATGAAGTCAAGGGTCATCCCTATTTGTCCCTCTCTCTCCACCAGGAGAATCAGAGGAAACTCTCATAGATTTTGGTGGCTCTGGCAGAAGCTGGGTGCTGGGTGCTAAGCAGAAGTTCTGACTTAGGCTGCCCTTCATCTGGATGCATTGGTGGATAAAGCCACCTCTGATCAAACTTATTATTCCTAAAACAGGACCACTGGAGAGGTTTCTTTCTAATTTAGGCTTTTTCATCCACTGAATTTTTCTGGATTCAACATCCAGAATGGATTTTGCTAGTCTGTCCTCCTCTGTGAGCATTTGAACATTAGTGGTAGCTTAGTGTCAAAATTCTTAGAGTGGGCCCTTTTAGAGCACATAGTAGAGAAACTCACAGAGTAATGCTCAAAGTGCAACTACAGCAGGGTTTCTCAACCTCAGCATAACTGACATTTTGGATTTGATAATTCTTTACCATGGGAAACTGGCCTGTGCAGTGTAGGATGCTTGGCAGCAATCCTGGCCTCCATTCACTGAATACCCATAGCATGCCTTTAATCATGACAAGAGAAGAACTCTCCAGAAAATGCCAAATGCTCCTTAGAGGGAAAACAGCCCTGGCTGAGACCCAATCTAGAATAATATTAGGAAATCCTATTGGCTGTATTTTCAAAGTATATTCGGAAACCGACCACCTCTCACCACTTGCACTTTCTATCTTTGGGTAAGCCACTGTCATCGCTTGCCTGGATTGTTGCAGTAGCTTCCTAAGTAGACTCCTAGCATCTGTCCCACCTTCTACACCAACCTTTTCAGGATCCTCTCAATACAGCATCCAGAGGATCACTCTTATCTGTTCACAACCCTCCAAAGAGTCCCTGTTTCCCTTAGAGTAGAATGGTTATAAGTGAGTTCAGGACAATGGTGTGCCAGAACCTATGTGACACATCACTACCACTGGCTGAACTAGGGGTCTGCACAGGAGCCAGACATGTGGGCAGCCAATCGCTCCTGCCGAAGCTCAAAACCTTTCTGAAAGTCCTTTCTGAGGCTGGATTCAGAGCCAATTTAGTCACACAAGACGACGGCCCTTATAGTTGGAGAGTTTTCTCTCAATGTGTTTCCCAGTCTGATCATCACCCTCAACACCAGACTATGGACGACAATTATCCCTACCCCAAAATTAAAGTTTACACTTAAAGGATGAAGATTTACTGCTGCTAAACTCATTTAAAACTAAGTAGGATGTTCCAAAGGCAAATCCACAGTAGGAGTTCCAAAAATTGTTTTAAAAAAGGACAAGATTGATCGAATAAAAGCAGAAATTCCTAAGGTAGTTATATTGAAGGAAATAAGATTCATTTACATTTTTACGTTTTGGGTGTTAATTATTATGAGCTTTCCTATAATATTCAAAATTATTTCCTACAATAGTTTAGTAATTTGACATTTTAAAATAATATTTTGTAATAATTTAAGAATATTCCCTAGAAATATGAAAAATAAGACATGAATTCAACAATAAGATGGGTAAATTAGGAGATGGAGAACCGTAACTGCAAAAGAACAAAAAGGGTTCCCCACCCCCAGATCAACATGAAGTAAGGCCTATGAAAACAGCAAAAGTAAAGGACAGTTAAAGGTGGCAAAATTACCCCCAAAAACCTCACTTTGATAAACAAAAAATGTCGGCCTTCTGCTAGAGCACAGAAATAGTAATTGCCCCTCTCATCACAGGTTGGTGAGATCACACTTGGCTTTGTTAGTCTACTTTCAGTCTCTCCATATGGGAAAAATATAAGTAACTGGATAATTTTCAACCAGAAAAAAAAGAGCGTAAGTTCTAAAAAAACTTATGTGAAAATTTATATAAAATGATAAAAATGTTTGATAAGTTTTAAATGAGAAGGCAGATAAGAAAATAGCTGCATGTAATGGGATGAAGTTAAGCAAAAACAAACTTCAGAGTGTAATATCACAGAGAAACATTTTGATGACAAATGGTGATGTCCTATTGCATAGCAAGAGCCCCATAACAAAAGAGTTTGAATGTAAACTGGGAATATTCAGAGAGGTTCTCAAAGGTACAATTCTTTTCCAGTGAGAGGGAGATAATTTCTCTTTTTTCTTTTTCTCACTGACATATTACAAACTTCACATTTTTCAAATGTTTTGTGAAACATTTTTCTTTTCTCTCACTGCCTGCTTTTTGGCCATCACTGTTCTCTAGGGAGGGAATGTGATAATCTGACAGTATGTTGGCTTATACACCCTTAACTTTAATTTCTTGTTATAGCCCAAGTATAACTTTTCATCCAGGCTTTTGGCTTGGATTAACTTTTTTGCTGCCACAGAAAATAGTGCCATCTTTCATAGACAGTTGCAAAAGTAAACTTCCTCTAATAACATTTTAAAAATTTGTCTATTAAATACAAAGATGCAATCTAATAAGAGGCATGGCCCATAAAGTCATTTGTTAAATGAATTTATTAATAAAACACATTTTCCCACACTAAGACTCCATAAGTGGTGGTTATGGACTCCAGCTGGCTCCCCAAGTTTATTTAATTCACAATGCAGTTGAAACTGAATGTTCTATAAATCAGGTACATTATGGGTTAATAGGGTTTTTGGGGAAAGCCAGATGGAGGCGATGAGAAGGACAGTCAAGGAAATCTGACTTCCGTTATACATTATCTCGAAGATAATTGAGTTCTAAGGCAGGGCTCGAGATGCTAAGACAGCAACGATAATGTGTCCTAGGAAATTGAGAGTTTGGGACAGGGTGAAAAGGAAGAAAAGGAGATGGAATTTTCTTCCTGTCAGGCCACAAGTGGTAGTGGAAGCTCAACCCAAAGTAAACTCTCACCAAACTACCCAGTATGAAGAGGACTTGTCTCCCTCAGTAACAGAAAAATCACCAGAAGAGGATTCTCTCTCCTGCCAAACCCTTTCCCTAGAAATCACTGCTTAGAATTGTTGAAAAACAATTCTACATGAGTCCCTTTCATTTTTGTATGTGTTGAAAAGCAAGGCACTGATTGCCCTTTATTCTCAATTATCTTTTCAAAGATGTTTGTAAAGAAAAAAGACTTGGAAGATAGAGATATTATCTTCCTCCAGAGAAAAGGGTAGGGTTGCTTACAGTCTTGGATCATAGAGACAGTATCTCCATCTGGATGCAATGGGCAGGAACTTTACTGCTCATTACACAAAATTTGGGTTCTCTAAGCTCAGGATTCGTTTTTTATTGTGCAACCCTATGGGAATTGGGCTCTGCGTATCAGTGCAAATGCTGATCCTTTGGCTATTGTTATTGCTCTGAATAATAAGCTGTCTTTTGTCTCTGATCCAGGAGATTCATGTCTTCTGCCAGATTGATGCATGAAACTGTGGCAGGCTAATTTTTTAACTTGCAGGAATTTAGTTTTAGTCTGTGGCAAGTATTTAGGGTTAGTCTGTGAGTTACCCTGCAGACTAACACTAAATAGTTGCAAGTAATGTGTTAGCTTACTGCTAGAAGCAGCACATGTTGATCATTATTCTGATAAATGTATATATCAAAATCTAAAAAACTATTAATTATATCACCTATTTTTTCAGATAAAACTTTGTTATTTATATGTTAAATAATTTAGTATATGGAACAAGATGTTTTATGTAAAAGAAAACAATTGATTGGCAAAAATAGGTTTGGGGATTAACTGTGAATGTTAATTTTATTCTATTTAAAATTTTATTTTCATTACAAAGTCAAAGTTTTACATACATAATTCTACTGTTTTAAGCGCTATTTGTTGTTTTTCTTTCCTTGTCTAAGTATTTGTAGGAAAAAAAGAAAAGATAAATTTGTTCAATGGCCCAAAGGACAAAGACAGCTGAAGTTTTCTTTTCTACCATCAAAGCACTTGAATTTACCCTGTTGCTGGGAGCCTATTGTTCTGTGTTTTCTCTTTTTATGCAGAGGATAGTTCAGTCCTAATTAGGTTGGTCAAAAGTAGAACCTAACACAACTTTAAGGACTAAACATAAAAATAGGACCCACATTTTATGACTTTAAAGATATTTCATTATTAGCTTTAGAAGTTGATTTAGATTTTTTTTTTTTGGTGGTGCATTCTCAATATATATTCACTTTCCTTATTTTATAGTTTATGTAGAGTTTGAGAAAGCTCTCTGTGTAAAACAGCTTTCTCTGTTTTATACCAGAAGGTCTACTAGCTTCTGGTATAAACAAGCTGTACAGAAAATGCAGCTGCTTCTCTTGTTTTTTGGTGACTTAACTATTGTATTTTCAGGGCTTTGCACATAGGAACACAGCAATGGATACTGGTTAAACACTGGAGTTAAAAATAAGTATATATAGTTCTTTAAGACTATCTTAGCAGGAAGAATACGATTTTACTTAGGCTATTTCAATCAATAGAACGGCAGAGTAGTATGTGCTCTTTCTTACTGTAAATATTATAGACAAACAACTATCTTATCAAACAAACCATTCTTTAATTAGTTAATAACCTTGAAAAATTCAAAGATTACAATGAAAAATATATGCATATTAGGATCTTTAAAAGATTGGATAAATATAATTGTCAGGATAATTATCACTTCATTTTAAGAGTCTTCTGTCAGGTAAATTAGATTTGACACAAAGAAATAATAGAAAATAAGTTGAAAAACCATTTAAAATGTTTGTCTTTGTTCAAGCTTTGACGCTCAAGTTTGGTCCTACAAGTTAAATACCCACATGCATATTATTTAATTGGAGAATAAAACCAATTCTTAAAACATTTAATAATAATTAAAAAATGGTAGAAAATACTTATCTGCCAAACAAGTGTTGAATCTTATTCCTGAATTATCTTATTTAATAGTCTCAACTATTATTACTCCTATTTTATGGGTAAGGAAATTGAGACTTAGGGAAATTGTATACTTTGCCCAAGTACACATAGCTATTAAGTGATCGAATTTTTATTCGGTACTGTTAACTCTTACAATCACAAAATGATAGTATTTTCAAAGAAAATTCCATTGTTTTTAAAAATACTTCTGGCCTTGATATTATCTCAGAAAACAAATCTGAAGAGGAGATTTGCATTTCTTCTGTTTTATCCAACTCAACCCTCAACCTAAGACTATCTATGGAAAAGAAAAGATAACCAAATATGCATATGTTCAGAATAGCTTATTAGAAACCTGTGAACTTTTAACTGTCAAGATTTTAACCATTGAGGGTCTTAAGTTAAAGCTATCACTTAAGAAAAGTGCAAATGTCTCCCTTGGGAGGAAATTAACTTAATTCAATGAAGCCAAGTCTACAAACTCTACAACTGATGGTGCACTCTTTGGTAACACTAATCAATTAAACCTCATAATCCTGCTGAAATTGAGCTCTAGCTTTCTGGAGAGGCTACATCAGCAGACATCTACAGCCTTCGACTGCAGACGCCCAGGTAGATTGTTACCCTGGGCAGCTGTGAGGATGCTAACTGGGTAATGCAAGTGGCAGCAGGTTTCTAGATTACCCAGGTCTGAGCAAACTACAGTTCCAGTGTTGGTCAGGAGATAAAGTATTTGCTGTTGGTTTTTCTATATCCTTTCCCCCTAGCAGTTCTGCTAGGTGGATAATCTCTCCAAACCATGTTTACTTTATTCAGCCAATCAGACCTAAGCGTGGCCTGGAACGTAGCTGAAGAAAACTGCTTCTGTGGTGTGATTTATAAGACTCTCAGCAGAGGACCTAGTTACACCTTGCCCCTCTCTTATTCCCCACCCAATTTCCAGGGATTAACCTCCTATAAATTTGGCATGCATAGGAAAATTTCAAATTACCTTATCAAAAAGGATTTAAACAGTTTTGGGGGACACAATCACCTTCCCTGGATGAGATCCAAACTCTTGCTTACTCAGTCTTTGTTTTCCTAATCTTTACAATTCCTTGTTAATCAACATCTACCTCTGTCATGCTTCCGTTCCCCGCACAGGAACGCAGGATATGGTGAGGCCAAAAAGGAACAACAGAGCCATAGACAGGAGAGTCATATCAAAGGTTGCTTGCGTTTTACCTTTTACTTCACGATGGGCCAGGCGTGGGGTTTGGGAGCTACGTTGTCTCCACTCGCATGTCCGCCTCTGCCTCAGTCTCCACTGTGGGGCTCCTCCTCTAACAGACGGACCGGAGCTTCCAGCGCCTCCCCCCGGGGCTGCTGGTCCTGCCACAGGGGCTGTTTCATTAAGCACATCCTCTGTGTTATGATACAAACCGGTGAGGAACATCCAGCCCACATGGCCGGCTGTACCCTTCACAACTGCTCAGCCAGAGCCTTCAGGGCCCTGTCCACACTGGCCAGAGAGCCATCCATGTCCTCCTACCCCTTCTCAGGGGTCCAACTCCTGAGAAGAGTGACTACTGGGTACCACACACTGTGTGGGGGTCATATTGTTGGGACGGTTTTTCCCCCGGCAAACCACCGCTCAGAGCTCCATCCCCTTATCGGAGCTGTCTTCTGCAGGCACTAAGGTTAGAGGCCTCCCCGTCAAAACGATGTTGAGGTTATCACAGCTGATACGGACGGACATCCCAGCACCCTGGCCAGATTTAACCAATCCCTAGCGTCGCAATAGCACTAGCGCGAATCTCCCCCAAACCCGGAGGCCTAACCCTATAAAACAAAGCTCCCGACCACGGGAAGTGCTCAATCTTTGGAATAATTCCACTGAGCCCGCCGGCGTAATAAAGCTGTGTTCTCCCTGATCTCTGCGTGCCGCTTGAGTCTCTCGGTCCTCGCCGCTTTTCCGCAACAATATGTCCTCCTGCCCAGAGTCAGACACCCTCCAACTTGGCCGGAATCCTGCTTGCTGCGCCGGGTGTCTGAGTGACTGGAGGCCTCAGTGTAAAATGTCCACAACTCTAGGAGCCCATGGGAGCAGCAGACCACCAAAAGGAAGACAACGCTTGCTTTGGCCAATAGGGTGGCGTGCCATCCAGAGGCTTGAGAAGACCACCAATTCACCGAGGGGTCCTGTTTCTCCCAAGCAGATTGCATTTCCTGTTCCTGGCATGGCTCCTCATGTGCTACCTGAGACTGACTGTTCATATGCACAAACTGCTCCATCATCCTTCCGAGAGTTTTGGCCAGCACCATATCCTGCTTATGAAACTGACCTTTCATACGTATAAACTGCTCCATTATGGTCGGCACCATACCCTGCTCGCTGCATCATGTGTCATGCAGGGTCTCTGGTTCTGCTCCCCGCACAAGAACACAGGATATGGTGAGGCCAAAAAGGATCACCAACAGAGCCATAGATAGAGGAGTCACACAACTATATTCTTGCTGGCAGCTGGGTTGGAGATGCAGGAAGCAGGCTTCACTCGATGCGCAATCCCCCGTCCGCTTCTCTGCCAACCAACAAACCCCCTAGCTTAGCCACAGCATCTATATTAGTGGTGAATGGCTAACTGGTAACAACTGATGGCCAACTAGTTACAGCTAATGGCCATCTACTTCCTGAGCCAGCACCTTTCCACGTGAGGTCGAGAGCCTGGAAACTGCTCTCTGGGACTCTGTCCCCACAACCTCTCTTCTCTCTTCTGACCTGTGCTATGTACGTTTGGTGTTCTAAAGGAGATCCATGACTTTATTCTAGCCTGTGCGCCTTAGCCAACTGAGCCCTCCATTAAAGGTTCTGAGCTCCAAATTCTCAGGCTTAATGAGCAGGATCTCATCCTGTGCCCCTGTCCACGCTCAAACTCAACGAACATGTGAGCCATTGGTCTCACAACTGCAAACTCATTCACAACCAAATTGCCCCAGGTTCATAGGGGCAATCTTCAAACCTTCAAACTACCCATCTCAAACCTACCATTACCCTGTCATACCAAAAGTCAGCTCTGTGTATGCATGCACTCCATCTGCGAGGCACTGCCAGGGGAAAGTAATAGTAGGGCCTTTGCCTCCAACTCACCCAAGTGAGACTGATACCTGCATATACTAGTCCAATCACTCTAATTGCAGCAGTGGAAAACTGTTCATCAGAAGTATTTTATTAAAAAAATTTTTTTTACCCAGAACCTAAGTATTGGTTAATGTATTCAATAACTATTGAGCGTATGTTACATGCCAAGCACTGGATATTTGCCTCAGTAAATGGAAATGCTATCCATCCACAAAATAGGTGCAGCCCAAAGTCCGGGAGTCATGCCGGATTCCTCCTTCCCTCACAACACATATCCAATCCATTTGCAAGGCTTTAGTCTACCTCTACTTTATATGTCCGTTTCTCCTACTTCTCTCTATCTACCACGAGGGTCCAAGTCACTGCCATCTCTTATATCTACTGGGACAAGCCTCCCTGCTGCTTCCACTCTTGCTCTCCTATAATTTATTTTACACATAGGAGGCAAAGTAATCTAATGCTTTAGCACAATCTACAATGCCTTATATGTCCTGCCCCCTGCCTGCCATTCCCATTTCATCTCATCTCTGTTAGTCACAAACCTCTGGACACAATAGACTTTTTTACTTTGAAAAATGTCCTGCCTTAGATCTTTTGTACTTTTTGTTTCCTCTTCCTGGAGTGATCAGCCCCCAGGCCTTCTCATGGCCACCTCCATCCTACAAGTCCCACCCACCCCAGTGTTAACATCCTTGGAGAGGCCTTCCCTGACCAGCCACTTTAAATTAACCTGCCAACCCCCTTAGTCACTCTTTATCACATTCTGCTGTTCCATTTTCTTCAAAGTATTGGTTATCATCTGAAATATCCTGTCATTTTACTTGTTTACTGTCTGTCTCGCTCACAGTCCTCTGTAATGTAAACTCTTTTTACAACTGTGTCCCTTAAAAATGATGCATGGCACATAGTTGGTACAGAATGGGTATTTGTTAAATAAACAGTGAGGAACAAAACAAAGTCCCTGATGTCACAGAACTTTCAGTTAGACCTAAATAAACAAACAAACAAACAAATAAATAAATAATGAATAAACACAAATTGGAGTCAGTGCCATGACAGAATAGATTGCTCTATGGTCAAGGAAGGTGGCATGCAGGAAGTGAGCTGCAGGGAGTCAGCCATTTGGATATCTGAGGGAAGAGGGCCTGAGGGAGAGTGAAAGGCAGGGCTAAGGCTTTAAAGGCCTTTTGGAGACATGTCTGGCCAGTTTGAGGCTAGAATGAAATGGGTCTGAAAAGACAGTATGTCACGCAGGATGTCATGTGGGGTCGCAGCTCCCGCTTCCCACATAAGAACGCACGACATGGCGAGGCCAAAAAGGAACACCCACGGAGCCAGAGATAGGGGAGTCATACCACTATATTCTCGCTGGCGCCACACAATCCACAACCGCTGTCCGCTTCTCTGCCAACCAACCTCACTTGCTAACTGCAATCTGCCTGTCTGCAATCTGCAATCCGCAATCCACAATCCACAATCCGCCCTTGCTAGTTCAGCCATGGCAGTTATATCAGTGGCTAATGGCTAACCGGAAACAGCTGATGGCCAACTAGTTACAGCTGATGACCATCTTCTACCCGAGCCACCACATTTCCACGTGAGGCCGAGAGCCTGGAAACTGTTCTCCTGGCTCTGTCCCCACACAGTAATACTAGGAGATGAGATCAGAAAGATAATGGGTTACTGTAGCAGGGCTGTTTCATTGAGTGTAACTCCTAATAATTTAGACATTAAAGCTCACGTCCCTCTGAAGGAGGCAATATATCTGACAAGTATTTCAGACTTCATGGAAGCGGAGTGTGTGCGTGTATGGGCATGTGTGTGTGTGTGTGTGTGTGTGTGTGGCCTAATTGGTTCCACTGAGGTTGATATGATATCAGACTGTTCTAATGAATCCAATCACATAAAAAAACCCAGAAAAGGATACACAATTGTGAACAATCGGATCTTTTTTTGTTTAGTTTTCAGAAGCACTTTTAATATTTCGGGGAAGTATTTCACTACAGAAGGTAAACTTCTAATGAAAATGTAAACTTTTTTATATATAAAATTTTCACATAGCTTAGTAGCCTGGTAGGTACACAGAAATTACGTAAATTTATAATTTATTATTGAGTACAAATATAGGGAAAACACTGGTACTTAAGTTCAAGGTGTTCATAGTTTAATTGATAGATGAGGCAAACACATATGAAAAAAGGAAATACCGTAGAAACTATATGTCAGTGCAAAAATGACTATATCCATAATGCTCTGCCTGTCTTCCTTCTACCATGATTTCCTAGCCTCTAAAACTTATCCACCCATTTGTGGTCTGGAAACACGCATATTCCTGATCTAGGGGCATTTAATGAGTAATTGGCTGGTAGGGTCAGTCCATTTGTGGCTGCTCTAGCTTTGGACTTATACCCTTATTCTGACAACTGTATCTGCTTTTTGCCTTGGAGCTAACCAAACTCTCCCTGGGTATATCCTGGCTATCTCCGTGCTGTCAGCCTCATACCCCAATTCCAGGATTGAAGAGATGAAAATCCCTGCAAAGGAAAGCTGACAATTTCCACCTTTGCAAATTTGTCCTAGGCCATCTGCCTGTTTTCCCACGTTATCTGCCACCAGAATACCGTGATGGCTGCTCAGTTCTGAGATTCAGAGTTGATATTATAAGGTGATATAATTAGCAGACACTGCTTTTCATTTCCAGGAGATAGAACCTGGGAAAGAGGGACACTTACTTGTTGTCATGCGGGAGACCCTGCTCACTGTGCCACTTGTCATGCCGGGTGGCATGTGGGGTCTCTTGTCCCGCTCCCCACATAGAAACGCAGGATTTGGTAAGGCCAAAAACGAACATCCATGGAGCCATAGATAGGGGAGTCATACCACTATAGTCTCACTGGAGGCAGGATCCACACGACCTGCAACCTGCTGTCCGCTTCTCTGCCTGCCAACCAACCAACGGACCAACTGACCAACCAATGTAGCCTCAGCAGTTATATCAGTGGCTAATTGGCTATCTGGTTACAGCTGATGGTCAATTAGCCACAGCTGACGGCCATCTACTACCTGAGCCAGCATCTTTCCACATGAGGCCGAGAGCCTGGAAACTGTGCTCTGGGACTCTGTCTCCATACTTGTCCTACTGTAGAGTTTTGGGTTTTTATGCATATGGTATTTTAAAAATAATTTAAAATAGAAGAAAATTGAAGCAGCAACAATTTAGAAAACTAAAAATATGGTATTTTTCCAGTATAGAGAAATAGCTGAATCTTACCCCAAATGGAGTTTCTGACCCTGGCGATCCCCAAGAGAGCAATTCACACAAAGGAAGCAAGGAAACCTAACCCTTGATTACAAGCTGAGGCTTTCACATTAAACCTCAGTATCTAGTGAGCTAGAGTCCGGGAGGCTGGACTCAAGATCACCTACAAGCCCAGTGTGGTTTCTGAGCCAACACGACAGTACGAAACAGAAATGTGTACAAGAGACCAAAAATTTGTCTGAATGCTCAAGTGTTGCTTGGGGTAAGGGAGACACTTCCAGGCCTATTTTTCTAGCTGCATGGAAACACAGAGGCAGGTTGGGATCCTGCCTTATCTTTCCAGTGTCTTGGAAGGGAAAAATCCCCAAAGAACCATCTTTACATTTGTATAATCTTTCAATCCTTTTTCTGCCATCTTGTACTAGGGTCTGAATAAGATGGAATACAGTGCCTACATTCTAACCCATTTTTAGGAGAGGGGATAAAAAAGAAAAAGGGACCTTTAACTTTTTTCCTAGGGAGGAAATGTGATTAGACAGATGAGTTCATGATAGAGAGGCAATCGATGTTGGAGAAGGTAGGGTAATATGAGGTGAAGGTGATTAGGTGATAGCAGGTAGATTATAGAGAGTCTGGAAGTTATGATGAAGAGATTAGTTTATAGGAAGATTAAGTAATAATGCAAAATGTCTATCTTTATAAATGAGATTTGTGATAATTAACCTCAGCAACAAAATCCTTAAACATACCTGTAGCTATGTATGTATGACTAATTTCATCACAAAATTAATCATACAGCCATAAAACAACAATCAAAGAAATGAAAACAAATAACTTGTTTTAACTGACCAATCAAAACTGTTAAAACAGATGTGCACACAGGCAGCATTTAAGTCATGATCAATTTTTTATGTTATGTAGGTAAATTATTTCCTTAAATAAGTGCAAGAAGATTTTACCAGGATATATAAAACCTATGTAACTTTGAAACCTATGTAACTTTACTAACAATTGTCACCCCAATAAACTTTAATAAAAAACAAAATAAAAATAAAATAAAACTACCTTTACTGCCCTTCTTTTACAGTAAATGTAAAAGTTTATTAACATATTTTTCTTGAAAATAAAGATTGTTTTCCCATATATCCACATTATATCTTTGCTCAGAAGAAAGCATTGGCATATTGACTTGAGTCATAGCAAAACAGGTAAGTTTGAATGGAAGGGGGAGTCCTCTATATTTCACCACTGCAATTAGATGTAGTATTTTGGAATATGAAGTTACCACATACACATATAACGAATTAGCTTCATTTCTACAGTTTGTGCTTTTGCTTGACTATCACTCGGGAAGGTGACTCATGAATGCTGTTCACTGCTGTGAGCTTGCTCTGACCTGAGCCTCACCTCTCTACCTCATCTTAGGTAGCTGCTCTGAATGGTTCAAATAAAAATCAGGTAGAGGTCTCAAATTTCTAATTCCCTTTGCTTCAATTTGTTAATTAAAAAGAATAACTATAATAATATCTAGTGCTTTACTAAATGTCAGGCACAGTGCTAAGTCTTTAAATATATTGTCTCTTTTAATCCTTAAAGCAGGTTCGTAAAGTAGGCATTATTCCATTTGATAGATGTGAAAATCATTTCTCACAGGGGTTAGGTCACCTAATTGAAGTTACCCATCCACCAGGTGGCAGAGGTAGACTTCAAATTAATCTCTGAATGACTCTATGTTATATTTGCATGGAGCTCTGAGGGTATTTTTTTGATGCAGATTCTTAGATTTCTTAGACTAAGTTTATATGTGACCACGAATAGACTATGTTTAGATGATTTGACATTGAGTTTGGGGGATCATTTTCTTTAATTATTTTAGTATTTTCTTATTCTGGTTTGATTGTTAAAAGGCTGCACAAACTTTTTGACACCATTTTCCCGGCTGTTTTTGACAAAGAGATTCAATCATATTTCCATATGATTAAATCGATTATTTTTGACAGCTTTCAATGGTCACATCAGATTGTGGACAGCATTAAGTAAGATAAAGAAGAAAACTTCAGACAAGAGGGAAAGAATCATTTGCTTTATATGAAGAAAAATGCATATATAGATATTTCTTGAAAAACATAAATATTCCATGCTACACTTGCCACTAGAGGGAGTCATATGAATACCATAACACACTGATGAAGGAAAAGGAAAAGTCATTATTTATTTTCTTCCCGTTCCATTGATATTTCAACCAGCATTCAGAATTTGGTAGAACTAGTGTAACTAGGGGAAAGGACTTAAATATCTCACTGTAGGGTTGAAAACTGAGGAAACATCTTGCTTAAATTAGTCATGCAGGATGATAGATAAACATCAAGACAGACACATTCCAGATTCTAGCAACACCAGTTTAATGTTGTACTGAAACTGAAAAAAAAACAACAAAAAAAACTCAAGCCATGATCTCTTTTGTTCCAAAACTCATTCAAAAAACTATTCTAGATTTTTTTCTGGAATCAACAAATTAATCACAATTTCATTGATGTTTCATTAAGCACATTTCATTTAACTAGGACAACTGTGATTGTTATTGTTAGCAAATAAGATCAAAGTGCATTGAAAAGAAACTTAACAGGGAGAAAGACTTGGTGTCCAAAGGCCATTTTATGTACCTGTGCTCTCTGAAACTTAGGCCAATATTTTCTCAATTGGTAAACTAGGAGAAAAGATGGATTATTTATAACTGGTAGGTTTGTAACACAATTAATATACATCTAATTTTAGAATTGATCATTCAACAGCATTTACTGAAATCTTTTATATAAATAGCACTAATTGTCCATTAAAATCTAGATTGATTCAGTGACAATAAATCTTAGAAAGTTGAGTTCTGAAGTGGTGTTTAATGCTATAATGCAGATCACTAGTCCTGAAAATGTGGTCTCTAGCCCAGCCCTACCACAATTGCCTATGAACTTGTTCAAAACACAAGTTCTCCTGTCTTATTTCAGATCTATTGATTCAGAAGGTCTAGAGATGGGGGTCAAGCAATGTGTGGGTGGCTCAGCAATCACCCTTTAGGTGATTCTGATGCACACAAAGTTTGAGAACCAAGATAGAGATCTACTATCTAGTCCCTTGAAACTAAGTCTAACAATTTATGTAAATTAGAGCATCGCTTTCTGTATTTTATTGTAATCATTATTTTCTTATGGGTAAATTGAATTTAAAAATATAAATAAAATGGATGATCATGGAAAAATTGCAACTTTTTATAACACCAAATAGTTATAGATTAAAGGAAGTGAATTTAAAACTAATAAACACATGTGTTAGAGAAGCAAGAGTAAAACACATGTACTTTCTGGCAAATGGCAGGGAAATTTGCTTTTTTTTTTCTCTCCACAAGCATAGCTTTTGCCTAAAGATCACAATTTATTGTGTGCTTTTTTTCATGTATAATTTTGAAATTATATGGTTACTTAGGAATTTGGAAAAAAAGATGCTTTAAAAATACACACTTTAGAAGGGCAAAGCAAGATTTACCTAGAAAACTAAAAATCAGGTTAATGGGTTAATGTTACAAGATGACTTTAACTTTGTACTACATGTAATATTGGGTTGTCTGAATTTTTTACAAGTTGCATAAATTACAATAGAAAATATATGTTTGTAGATGAAGGTAAATGGGATCAAGTGTATGGTGATGGAAGGAGAACTGACTCTAGGTGGTGAACACACAATGTGATATAGAGATGATGTAATACAGAATTGTACACCTGAAATCTATGTAACTTTACTAACAATTGTCACCCCAACAAACTTTAATTTTGAAAAAAAGTATTTTCAAATTAAACTTTAAAGCCTAGTTGCAAGCAAGTAACTTGAACATGACAAAATATAGTTTTTACTTTGGTTTACCTAATAATAACTGAATTGCTTATATGATTATTTTTGTATCACATTGCTGATTTCAGATATAGTCAAGCACAATGCAATCAGGTATATGTGGATAGCCCAATCAGTTCTTTGTGATTGACCTACATGCGTGTAATTGGTTCTACTGATCATTTAGAGCTGATCTTAAGCATTGACCTGGATCATTTTGTTATAATATAGGGCATGAAATAAGCAGACCAACAAAATACAGCTGCAGAGATTTAGCTGGTGCTCATCCAATTAGATTGGCACAGTAAAATAATATCTCCCTCTAATTATTTGACTTCCTTATATAGGAAGAATAAGGTTAAGATCAATTATTTCTCCTGTTTCCAAGGAAAAGTAAGGGTTATATATACACATTTGTTGAAGATGGGGTGACTAAATAAATGCCTGAACTTTCCTAGAAAGTCATGAGAGTTTTGGGTCTTTCTTGCTGTTCTTGAAATGGCCAAATTCGCATAATAGAAAACAAAGTATTGGGTTGGCAATTATCCATTTACAATAAAATTTCTGGAATCTTAGAAGTTGAAGAATGAGGTCACAATAAAGTTTGCACAGCTCCTTTTCTTAGGGCTCAAAGTGGAAGCTGCTGATTACTCTTAATTCAAGTCTTTCAATTATCTCACAATGGAGGATTGTGATGGGTCGTAGGCATTTTAAGTATGTATTGTTAGGGCAGCATAGTTCCCAGACAGAAGTCATGGACTTACAAGGAGAATTTAACTTAATTATCGTTCTGCGTGTGTTATCTTCAAGGCAGTTTTAAAATAGCATTCAAATTGGAAACTAAGAAGTTTATATATGATGTTGGAAAGAATGTGCAAAAAAGTTTTGTAAGTGACTATACGAGGTCAGACAATTAAATTAGCGAACTCCTCCTAGAAAAAGTGCTACATACCTCATTGCTGAATATCACTACAGTCACCTTCCAAATACTCCTTTTGGGAAGCTATGCACCAATGTCAGCACCTAGTTCACCCTTCAAAACAATTTTGGAACTCTTTTTCTGGAATAGCCATCAGAGCTGTTGTTGTATTACCCTTGATGTCCTGAATGTTATCCAAATGTCTTCCTTTCAATATTTCTTTTATCTTCGGGTAAAGAAAAAAGTCATTGGGGGCTAGATCAGGTGAGTAGGGAGGGTTCTCCAATACAGTTATTTGTTTACTGGCTAAAACCTCCCTCACAGACAGTGCCATGTGAGCTGGTGCATTGTCGTGATGCAAGAGCCATGAATTATTGGCAAAAAGTTCAGGTCATCTAACGTTTTCAAGCAGCCTTTTCAGCACTTACAAATAGTAAACTTGGTTAACTATTTGTTCAGTTGGTACAAATTCATAATGACTAATCCCTTTGATACCAAAAAAGGTTAGCAGCATCTTTGCAACAAGTTCACGAACTTAATTGTCAGACCTCATACACATGTAAATTATCATTATTGATATGAGCTATGATTGTTTTCTATGTGTTTCAAAAACTCTGTATTTACATTGCATCTTAAATACTTCAGGAAAAAAAAAGTAGTGGCAAAACTCCTTGACAATTATGTAAAGAACACAGTGTATCCTGGCGATGAAGAACATGGGTTTTGAATCACGTTTGATTTAAAATCCCTACCATGTATATGCTGTGTGGTATTGGACAAGTAGCATTTAATTTCCTTTTCCTCCTGCTCCCATTACTTCATCCATAAAATGGGTGCTGAGCTAGCAAGAGTGGATTGCAGTTAGCATGGCAGATTGCACCTAGCAAATGAGGTGGGTTGCCAGAGAGAAGTGGATGGCGGGAGGCAGATAGTGTGGCTCCTGCTTTCTGTGTCTCCAACCCAGCCACCAGCGAGACTATATTGGTATGACTCTTCTATCTATGTCTCCGTGGATGTTCCTTTTTGGCCTCATCATGTCCTGCGTTCTTACGTGGGGAGTGGGACCAGAGACCCCGCATGACACCTTGCATGACAGTAAGCCATGAGTTCTATTTTCAATACAGTAAATAATAATAATGCTATTATTTTTAAAAATAATATAATGTTCAACTGGTACATTGGCTTTCGCTTCTCTTATTGTTTCAAAAAGTTTTTCACCAGCTCTAGTTTTTGCTGTAGTCTAGAAGAAATTATTGGAGTTTTGCTAGTATATTTTGACCAATATAAAGATAATTATTAAATCACATTTGAAAACAATTTTTTTAAAGTTTATTGGAGTGACAATTGTTAGTAAAATAACATAGATTTCAGGTGTACAATTCTGTATTACATCATCTATAAATCCGATTGTGTGCTCACCACCCAGAGTCAGTTCTTCCATCACCATATGTTTGATCCCCCTTACCCTCATCTCCTACCCCCCTCGCCCCTTACCCTCTGGTAACCACTAAACTATTGTCTGTGTCTATGAGTTTTTGCTTCTCATTTGTTTGTCTTGTTCTTTTGTTGTTTTTGGTTTATATACCACATATCAGTGAAATCATATGGTTCTCTGCTTTTTCTGTCTGACTTGTTTCGCTTAGCATTATACTCTCAAGATCCATCCATGTTGTCACAAATGTTCCTATATCATCTTTTCTGACCGCCGAATAGTAATCCATTGTGTATATATACCACAACTTCTTTATCCATTCGTCTGTCGAAGGACATTTTGGTTGTTTCCATGTTTTGGCCACCGTAAACAAAGCTGTAATGAACAACAGAGCACACATGTCTTTATGTATAAATGTTTTCAGATTTTTTGGGTAGATACCCAGGAGAGGGATTGTTAGGTCATATGGTAATTCTATTCGTAATTTTTTGAGGAACCTCCACACTGCCTTCCATAGCGGCTGCACCAGTCTGCATTCCCACCAACAGTGTAGGAGGGTTCCTTTTTCCCCACAGCCTCTCCAACACTTGTTACTGTTTGTCTTGTTGATGATAGCCATTCTGACTGGGGTGAGGTGATATCTCATTGTGGTTTTTATTTCCATTTCTCTGATGATTAGTGATGTTGAGCATTTTTTCTTATGTCTATTTGCCATGTGTATGTCCTCTTTGGAGAAATGTCTCTTCAGGTCGTCTGCCCATTTTTCAATTGTGTTGTTTGATTTTTGTTGTTGAGTTGCATGAGTTCCTTGTATACTTTGGATATTAGCCCTTTATCAGAGGCACTGTTTGCAAAAAACTTCTCCCATTCAGTTGGTTGCTTCTTTATTTTGTCGATAGTTTCTTTTGCTGTGCAGAAGCTTTTAAGTTTCATATAGTCCCATTCATTTATTTTAGCTTTTACTTCCCTTGCCTTTGGAGTCAAAGTCATAAAATGCTCTTTGAACCCAAAGTCCATAAGTTTAGTACCTATGTTTTCTTCTATGCAGTTTATTGTTTCAGGTCTTATGCTTAAGTCTTTGATCCATTTTCAATTAATTTTGGTACATGGTGACAGATAGCAGTCCAGTTTCATTCTTTTGCACGTGGCTATCCAATTCTGCCAGCACCATTTATTGAAGAGGCTGTCTTTTCTCCATTGTATGTTTTTTCCTTTTTGTCAAAAATTATCTGTCCATATTTATGGGGTTCTATTTCTGGGTTCTCAATTCTATTCCATTGGTCTATGTGTCTCTTTTTCTGCCAATACCATGCTGTTTTGATTACTGTAGCCCTGTAGTACAAGCTAAAGTCAGGGAGTGTGATACCTCCAGCATAGTTCTTTTTTCTTAAGATTGCTTTGGCTATTGGGGGTCTTTTGTGGTTCCAAACAAATCTGATGATTTTTTGTTCTACTTCTTTAAAAAAGGCCATTGGGATTTTGATAGGGATTGTATTAAATCTGTATATTGATTTGGGTAATATGGCCATTTTAACTATGTCGATTCTTCCAATCCATGAGCACGGAATGTCTTTCCATTTCTTGTGTCTTCTTCAATTTCTTTTAAAAATATCTTGTAGTTTTCAGCATATAGGTCTTTCATATCCTTGGTTAAGTTTGCTCCTAGGTATTTTACTCTTTTTGCTGCAATTGCAAAAGGAATTGTTTTTTGTATTTCTTTTTCTGAGATTTCATTGTTAGTATATAGGAATGCAATGGACTTTTGTACGTTGATTTTGTAGCCAGCAACTTTACTGTATTCGTTGATTGTTTCTAATAGCTTTTTGGTGGAGTCTTTAGGGTTTTCTATATATAGCATCATGTCATCTGCAAAGGGTGACAATTTAACTTCTTCATTCCCAATTTGGATGCCTTTTATTTCTTTCTCTTGCCTGATTGCTCTGGCAAGGACTTCCAACACTATGTTGAAAAGCAGAGGTGATAGGGGACAGCCCTGCCGTGTTCCTGAACGTAGAGCAAAGGGCTTCAGTTTTTCACCATTAATTAAGAGATTAGCTGAGGGTTTATCATATATGGCCTTTATTATGGTAAGGTATTTTTCTTCTATACCTATTTTATTAAGTGTTTAATCATAACTGGATGTTGTATTTTGTCAAATGCTTTTTCTGCATCAATTGATACAATCATATGATTTTTGTCCTTTATTTTGTTTATGTGATGTATCATACTAATGGATTTGCAGATGTTGAGCCATCCTTGTGCTCCGAGGATGAACCTCACTTGGTCGTGATGAATTATCTTTTTAATGCATTGTTGTATACGATTTGCTAGAATTTTGTTTAGGATTTTTGCATCTGTATTCATCAGAGATATTGGTCTGTAGTTTTCTTTTTTTGTGTTGTCCTTACCAGGTTTTGGTATCAGGGTAATGTTGGCCTCATAAAATGAGTTAGGGTGTACTGTCTCTCCTTCAATTTTTTGGAAGAGTTTGAGCAGGATTGGTATTAGATCCTCTTTGAATGTTTGGTAGAATTCACTAGTGAAGCCATCTGGTCCCGGACTTTTGCTTTTGCGAAGGTTTTGGATGACTGATTCAATTTCGTTACTGGTGATCGGTCTGTTTAGATTTTCCAGTTCTTCATGGTTCAGACTAGGAAGGCTATATGTTTCTAAGAACTTGTCCATTTCTTCTAGGTTATTGAATTTGGTGGCATATAGTCCTTCATAGTGTTTTTGGATGATCCTTTGTATTTCTGTGGCGTCCATGATAACATCCCCTCTTTCGTTTCTGATTTTGTTAATTAGGGTCATCTCCTTATATCTTAGTGAGTCTAGCCAAGGGTTTGTCAATTTTGTTAATCTTTTCAAAGAACCAACTCTTTGTCACATTAACATTTTCTATTGTCTTTTTGTTCTCTATTTCATTTAGTTCTGCTCTGATTTTTTGTTATTTCCTTTCTTTTGCTGACCTTGGGTTTCACTTGTTCTTCTTTTTCTAGTTCTTTAAAGTGTAACGTCGTGAGGTTACATATTTGGGATTTTTCTTGTTTCTTGAGATAGGCCTGTAATGATATAAATTTCCCTCTTAAAACTGATTTCGCTGCATCCCAAAAAGTTTGGTAGGATGTATTTTCATTGTCATTTGTTTCTATGTATCTTTTGATCTCTAATTTCTTCTTTGACCCAGTTGTTCTTTAAAAGTATGTTGTTTAGTCTCCATGTATTTGTGTTTTCTCCTGCTTTCTTTTTGCAGTTGATATCCAATTTCAAAGCCTTGTGATCAGAGAATATGCTTGGTATGATTTCAATCTTCTTAAATTTGCTGATGCTGATTTTATGTCCCAATATATGGTCTATCCTTGAGATTGTTCCATGTACACTAGAAAAGAATGTACAGTCTGATGTTTTAGAATGAAGTGCTCTATATATGTCAATTATGTCCATTACATCTAATGTGTCATTTAGGGCTGCTATTTCGTTATTTATTTTCTGTTTGGATGATCTATCCATAGCTGTCAATGATGTATTTAAGTCCCCTAGTATAATTGTGTTTTGGTCAATTTCTCCCTTTAGTTCTGTTAGTAGTTGTTTGGTGTATTTCGGTGCTCCCTGATTGGGGGCATAAATATTGATGACTGTTATGTCTTCTTGTTGTATAGTTCTCTTTACCATTATGAAATGTCCATCTTTGTCTCTTGTTACCTTTTTTTCACCCTGAAGTCTGTTTCATCTGGTATCAGTATGATTACACCTGATTTTCTCTGGATACCATTTGCTTGGAGTGTCAATTTCCACCCTTTCACTTTGAGTCTATGCTTGTCCTTGTAGCGGAGATGTATCTCTTGGAGACAGCATATGGTTAGGTTTAGTTTTTTGATCCAATCTGTTACTCTGTGCCTTTTTATTGGTGAGTTCAGTCCATTTACATTTAGGGTGATTATTGATATGTGAGGATTTCCTGTCATTCTATCTTTAGTTTTCTGGTAAGGCTGTGTCTCCATTGTTTCTTTGTCTTTTTATTGTTGTCTATTATTTCTGTGTGGTGGTATTCTACAATGTTTCCCTCTGTTTCTTCTTTTATTACAGTATATATTTCAGTTCTGGGTTTTTTTTGAGTGGTTACCCTTAAGTTTATGTAAAAGAAAGTTTGATATTTAGAGTATTCCATTTTCTTCAGCATGCTTACTTTCTCCATTCCCATATTCCGATTCAGGCCTTTACTCTCCCCCTTTTGATGTTTTGGTTGCCACAAATTGTCCCTGTTGATGGTGGTCGAATAGTCTCCTTTAGTATTTCTTGTAGTGCGGTCATGTATTAGGAAATTCCCTCAGCTTCTATATGTCTGGAAAGCTTTTTATTCCTCCTTCATATCTAAAGGATATCTTTGAGGGATATATTATTCTTGGCTCATAATTTCTCTCTTTCAATAGTTTGAATATTTGGTTCCACTCCCTCCTGGCTTGTCAAGTTTCCGCTGAAAAATCTGATCATAATCTAATGGGCTTTCCTTCGTAGGTTACCATCTTCTTTTCCCTGGCTGCCTTGAGGATTCTTTCTTTGTTGTTGATTTTAGACAGCTTCAATACAATGTGCCTTGGAGAAGGCCTGTTGGGATTGAGGTAATTAGGTGTTCTATTTGCTTCTTGGATTCGAGGATCCAGTTCTGTCCACAAGTTTGGGAAGTTCTCATCGACAATTTGTTTGAATATATTCTCTGTTCCCTTCTCTCTTTCTTCTCCTTCTGGTATGCCCATTATTCTTATATTGCTCTTTCTGATGGAGTCAGAAAGTTCTTGTAGAATTCTTTCATTTAAGTCTCAAGTCTCTTTCTTCTTCCATCCATGTAATTTCCAGTTTCTATCTTCGATGTCACTGATTCTTTCCTCCATCTGGTGAACTCCACTACATAAGCTGGCTATTTCATTCTTAATTTCTTCTATTGAGTTCTTAATCTCCAGAAATTCTATTTGGTTCTTTTTTAAAATTTCAATCTCTTTTGTAAAATGCTCATGTTGTTCTTTGATTGTGTTTCTGAGTTCATTAAACTGCCTTTCTGTGTTTTCTTGCATCTCGAGTTTTTTCAGAACAGCAATCTTGAATTCTCTGTCATTCAAGTCACTTATTTCCATATCTTTAAGTTCCTTTTCTGGAGACTTTTCACTTTCTTTCTGAGCTGTCTTGTTGCCTTGGTTATTCATGGCAATTACTGATTTATTACCTCTCTTCTTAGACATCCACCGGAGTGGCTTCTGCAACAGGTTGATAGGAAGAGGTCTTTCTTTTGTTTTCCAGTACTTGGTTGGTAGAATGTTTTAGTTTCTCTCCGACTACAGCTTTTTTTCTCTCTCACACGGTAGTGCTATGTTTTCTCTGCACTATTCCAGCTTCTCACCCAATGGGGGGATTCCCTGGGAGATGGGCTTCTCCTCTGTTAATAGTTCGCCTGGGTCACAGCGCACAGTGTCCGTGTGGGTATGCGGAGAGCTTTTGAAGTTTCAAAGCTCTTCCTGCACCAGATTCAGAGCCCATGTGTTTCAGCAATTTTGTTTAATCCTGCAGAGATCTGTCCAGATAGGTGGGGCCAGCGGCGGGGTGAGTTGTGAGAGGTGGCCCAGAGCAATGGTGGCGACCACCAGCACAGCCAGTACTGCTTTCACAGCTCCCTACCTTTTGCCGGAACTAGTAGGGCTGCGAATCTGTGTCTGCGGTCCACAGTTCTCAGAACAGCAAATATTCTGTTCTTTTTGATCTGACACTGCTACTGTTACGCTTCTAGTACCGGGCAGGTGGGGGCGGGGCAAGCTCTGGGAGGGTAGGGAGGGGTCGCCTAGTCTCAGTGCCTACGGCTTCTGTTCTCTGCTCGGCAGTGAAGGTTTAAACCACCATTTTCAGCCTTCTTCCCTCAGTCTTTTCTCCGAGGTCTCTGCCATGAGTTTGGGTTCAGCCGTGTTGTATGCTGTCCTCTCAGCCCTGTGGGCCATAAGCAGAGCCCTAGCAGTCCAAGTTCTTCCCTTTCCCACAGCTGCGGTAGTTCCGGGATGCAGCGAGCTCGGAGCAGTGAGCTAGGTCTGCGTCCTGCACCTGCGCAGCTGTGTCTCTGCACTTCTCCCTTCCCTTTCTTCTCCCCCGCTCCCCCCACCCCCACCACTCGTGTGATTTGCCCATCTTTAGGTGAATTCAATAGTGGGCCTCTTCGTCTTGCCTGTCTCCTGTGCAGGGAGTCCTTTGTGGAGTTATAGTTGTTCCATTTGTTGTAAATTCCAAGGGAGATTTACACAGGCTCACCTCACGCCGCCATTTTGATGACGTCTCCATTTGAAAACAATTTTACATGCATAAACACATATGTACTATTTTTCCTCTTGTATACCTATTGCCCCTTGTACATGTGATTTGTCACATGCATGCCTATATGTACAAACAGAAAGTGCTATAATTTATACTGAATGATAGATTGTTGCATATGATCCACAAAGGATCTCTTTTTGTTCTTAGCCTGACACGAAAGACCATGAATAAGACCATTTTGAAAATCATACCTGAAATGTTTCAAATTGTGTAATGCCATTTTGTCAATTTTTCTTACTTTAAAGAAATTTGAAATTAACATTAATTACAACTAGTGTTGTACTAGTAAATATTTAATAACCACCTCCCTAGGGGGAGAAAAATACCTTGATGAGTAGTGTTTGCTGATTTCCATGGTGTAACTACTTCTACCAAGGCTGATTTCAATTACCAACCTAATGTCATTGAATGCTGAGTGGGAAGAGATGCACATAATTGAATCTCTCTAACCAGTGTGAGCCAGCTTCAGCCCACCACTCATTATTACGCCATTTGTATAAATAGTTGTTTGACCTAATAAAAGTTAAAATTATAAGATTATTCTAAATGTAGTTTTTAAAAACTCTGAAAGTCCTAATAGATTTTCCTATATGCTAAACTACTTCACACACACACACACACACACTCACACTTTTTTTTTCTTTTCTTGAGAGAAATGAAGCAAGAAAATGATCTGAGCACTTCCAAATAGATGATCATTGCCGGAAACAGTGTTAGAACAAATCCCAGACATCAGAAATAGTGTCAGATAGTCAGAGATCTAAATTACCCCAAATCCTTTTTCATCTGGAGCTCAATCCCTCCAGGTTAACACTGAGTTTTATTGCTGCTATTTCTAATATTTGCCATCTATAACAATGATGAGAAAGCATTCCTCTACAATGAATTTAATGATTTTGAACACACACAGCTTTATTGTGTTCATAGAAAGAGTGTCTTAGTGTAGTGCTCCCCAAACCATAGTTCACAAACTGGTGTGGATCCCACACTGTTCTGTAATTAGAACAGTGCAGAAACTGAAGGAAGGGTTTAAAAGCTATTATAGCAATTTGACTTGATATCCAGTTCATGATCCGTAGACTCATAAAATAGTTCTATATTATTGAACAGGGAATAGACCAGGTTTGGGCTTTAACTATACTTTTACTGGATGTCATGCAGGGCGGCCTGCGGGGTCTTTGCTCCCGCTCCCCACATAAGAATGCAGGATATGGTTAGGCCAGAAAGGAAAACCCACGGAGCCATAAGTACGGGAGTCATATCACTATATTCTTGCTGTCGTGTGGATCCTGCCTCCAGTGAGACTATAGTGCCGCCAGTGAGACTATAGTGGTATGACTCCCCTACCTATGGCTCCGTGAGTGTTCTTTTTTGGCCTAGCCACATCCTGCGTTCTTATGTGGGGAGCGGGAGCTGAGACCCCGCGTGACGAATGGCACAGCGAGCAGGGTATGGTGCCGGCGGAAACTCACCGAAGCATGGTGGCAGTTTATGCGTACAAAAGTTCAGCTTCGGGAGGCCCGTGAGGAGTGATACCGGGAAAAGGAGGCGCGGTCCGCTTGGGAGACTCAAGCCTCCAGCTGGCACACCACCTTCTTGGCCATGAAAGGCGTTGCCTTCCTTTTGGTGATCTGCTGCGGCCTTAGGCTCCGAGGGTTGTGGACATCTTACATGGCGGCCTCCACCCACTCAGACACCTGGCACGGAGAGCAAGATTCCGACCAGGTAGGAATGGAGTCTGACTCTGGGCAGGAGGACGTGTGGCCCCCACACAGTGTGTGGTGTCCGGTGGCCACTGTTCTCAGGAGTTGGATGCCCAAGGAGGGGTGGGAGGACATGGACGGCTCTCCGGCCAGCGTGGAGAGGGCCCTGCAGGCTCTGGCTGAGCGGTTGCCGGAGGAGGAGAAGGCTACAGCCGGCCACGTGGGCTGGCTGTTCCTCACGACCTTGAGTCTCAACACGGAAAATGCGCTTAATGAAATGGCCCAGGTGCCGGACCAGGTGTCCCGGTTGGAAGCACTGGAAGCTCAGGTCCGCCTGTTGGAGGAGGGGCCCCACAGTGGAGACTCTGAGGCAGAGGCGGAGGAAGCCAGTGGAGACAATGTAGCTCCCAACCCCCAAGCCCGGCCAAGCTTGAAGCAAAGAGTAAAACGGGAGCAACCTTTGGGCCCCCGGGGGAGTTGCTGCCGGCAACCCAGCTGTGACTGAGTTCACAACCTACACCCCTTACACTCCCACTGAGTTGCAGGAGCTGGGGAGACGGTACAGACAGCGCCCTGGAGAGCCAGTCTCGGCTTGGCTACTACGTTTATGGGATGAGGGAGCAGACAACATTCTCTGCTCCCTAGGCGAGATGGAAAAGCTAGCCTTCGTGACAGTGCATCTGTCCCTGCGACAAAGGTTACAGAACTGCCATAGGTTGGCCCATGACCAGGGCAACCATTCTCTAGTGGAGTGGCTCACTGCTGCGGTGCGCACAGTGTGGGGACAGAGCCCCAGAGAGCAGTTTCCAGGCTCTTGGCCTCTTGTGGAAAGGTGCTGGCTAGGGTAGTAGATAGCCGTCAGCTGTGGCTAGTTGGCCATCAGCTGTAACCAGTGAGCCATTGGCCACTAATATAACTGCCACAGCTATGGAGGAGAATGGAGGAGAGAGGAGGAGAGAGGAGGAGAGAGGAGGAGAGTGGAGGAGAGTGGAGGAGAGTGGAGGAGAGTGGAGGAGAGGCGAGGAGAGTCGGTCGGTTGGCAGCAAAGCGGACAGCAGGTTGCACGTCGTGTGAACCCAGCCTCCAGTGAGACCATAGTGGTATGACTCCCCTACCTATGGCTCCGTGGGTGTTCCTTTTTGGCCTAGCCATATCCTGCGTTCTTGTGTGGGGAGCGGAAGCAGAGACCCCGCAGGCCGCCCCGCACGACACTGGGTAAGTTGTTAGATCTGGCTATGATAAAGGACTGAAGATTAATTTTGAAAATATGTCACTTGCCTCATTTTGTATAAAAGTTAAAAATGGATCACCTAAGCTGGCAAAAATTGCTTTAAAATCTCTTCTTCTTTTATTTCTATCAATATTCTTCTGTGAGACTGGTTTCTCTATTTTTTTTTAGTGTTTTTCTTTTTAAAGAACAAAAACAGAAACCATTTCAAAATACATTGCTGTCAACTCAGCCTTGATTAGATAACTTAAAAAGCAGGAAGCAAGCTCATTTATTGCACTAAAAACTTTAAATATTGATATCTTGGTGTTAGTTCAAAGTGTGTGAATAGGCATATAATATGGGAAATTGCTAGTTCTCCACATAAACTTTAGGTACCATTGTGGAATGAGAAAAATTACAAGTGTATTAGAAATTCCCTGTGTTAATCACCTACGCACACACTTTAAACATGTCTGGTTTTACAATTCTTTGTAATTCTTTTTTCCTCTTCGGTTATGTTTCTTCTGATTATATCTCTTAAAATGTAACTTCATGTTTGTTGAATCTAATAATGACAAACTTTTATCTTATATGTCTTTTAAATTCAGTTTTCTAATGACTTTTTATTGTACTTTATAAAAATATTAGTCAATAGTGAAAAAAACTGGTCCTTCTCCACAGATGGTTTGAAAAACACTAGGGTAGAACAGTACTTGTCATATAGAAGTTGTTAATAATTATTTATTGAACAAGTGGAAGGAAGATTCAAGCTTCCAATAAGGTATAGCTAGAACCAGAGATTTTTGAAGTCTCACATTATTATAAATTAATTGCTAATTACAATATTTAAAAAATTATGTTGTTAGTCATATGATAACTTCTTGTTTACAGACTATAACTTGCTTTGTTTGGTATCAGTAGTAGAAATTTCCATATATCTGCTCTGAAAGAAGTTGCTGCACTGTCTGTTGTGGCTGTTATTGGGTCTAAGACCACAGCAAACAAAATAATTTCTTAAAATATATGTAAATATAATAATTTACTATATAAATGAAATAACATTTTATTTAAAATATATAGTATAAAATATATTACATATAATAAAATATAAATATATGTAATTATATAATATATAAAAATTTGATTGTACTACCCACTTCTCTGCTTAAAACTAATGGCTTCTAATCACATTTAGAATAAGTTCCAAACTCCTTTTAATGACGTGCAAGGATCTATACAATGGGCGCCCCACCCACCTGTCTGACTTCACCTTACCCTTACTGTACTCTGGCATGCTGATCACGTTTATGCTCCTTGAATAAGCCAAGCGTGCTCTCACCTTAGGGCCTTTTACTTGGTGTTGGCTCTGCTAGATACTCTCTGCCCAAATCTTTTCCACAGCTGGCTTCTCCTCATCTTTAGAGATTTCAGATCAATATCACATTCCAGACAGTCTTTCCCTTCACCTCACTGGCTCATCACAGGGCCTTTTTTTTTAAATAGTCCTCACAACATCTATCACTCTGAAATCATCTTGGTTATTTGTTTACTTTCTTATTATCCGTCTTTATTTCCACCAGAATGCAAGCTCCATAAGAGTCGGGCCTTTTTGTTTCTTGTTTGTGTCTGTATCCTCAAAGCCTATTTTTCTGGGAAGTATCTTAACATAAAACAGGTACTCCACAAATATCTGTTTAATAAATTAATGGATGTGAAGGAGAAGAACTACTTCACTTGTACTGGTAGCTCTGAGCTACTTGAATGGGCAAGAATGAGAGACCTGGAGAAAATATCTCACCAAAGAGATGAATAAGCCTTCCATCACCATATATTTGACCCACTTTACCCTCTTTGTCCTCCCCTCTCCCCCTTCTTCTCTGATAACCATCACACTGTTGCCCATGTCTATGAACATAGGGGTACATTTAGTTTTGCGAAAAAGTGTTTACAAATTTTTGTCATTATAAAAGCATTCACCTATGGAAATGAGATATGATTGTCAACAGACAGATAAACTCCATTTCCAATGTCATATGTAATCACTCCCCAAATCTTCTAAGATCCCTTTTAATAAACTCACTGATCCACTTTTCTTTTGAGAGGTTCAACACATTTCATATATCCCCTTTGGAAAAATCAAGTATTTGTTATAGAACACATGTTCTTAATATGTGGGATCCATAAATGCCCTGAAATTGTATGCAAACTATGAATATGTATTTTTTAAAAGGAAAATAGCTATCATCAAATTCTAAATAGATTCATGATTCCTAAAAGATTAATAACTTCTTTTACATGAACTCCAGAAAACATAAGCAGGAAAGGCTCAGAAATAACATACAGTCTGTGATATTTTGGCACCAGTTTATAATACATGCAAAGATGAAGGTAGACATTTACAAAAATATTTATTTCTAGATAACTATTTTTGGACATATCTAGAATTAAACTTTCTATCCTGCATCACCATCAAAATATTCAAAAGATTGATAAAGAAAGTGAAGTGCAGGCAGTCTCTCTAAAGATAACCATCACACTGTTGCCCTGTGTCTTTAAACATAGGGGTACATTTATTTTTATGAAAAAGTGTTTTCAAATTTTTTGAATAAGACAAGAAATAACAATTTTTGGAAAGATGTGGAGAAAAGAGAACCCTCTGTATTGCTGGTGGAAATGTTCATTAGTACAGCCTCTGTGGAAAATAGTATGGAGGTTCCTCAAAATATTCAGAACCCAGGAATCTGTCTTCTGAGCATATACTTTTCTATTTTAGTATTTTGAAACACAAACCACACATATATTTTCTATACTTTTTTTTACAAAAAACTTTAAGTTGTTGAGGTCACTATGAACACACAGTTGATATTATAATATGAATTATGTGGTGAATATGAAGTCTTTTAGAAATTTAAAGCTCTGCTCTTTTAATTTGTTAATGCTTGATGGAGGCCTTCTAGCATTATAGAGTGGATCCATATTTCATGTAAGACCAGTATATTAAGAACTCATGAAAAAATGTTTAGAAATTCCTATGTAATTTTGACACACAGGATATCAATGAAAAAAGGTAAAGTTGTAATTAGAACAATTCTGGTATCTTTTCCTTGGTCACAGCATTAGCAATTTTTACATTCACTCTATCCAAGATACATTATACAAAATCAAAGATGCTTCTTTATAAAAATACAGGAAAAACTTTGAACATTCCCGAGGCTACTCTAATTTCTTCTCTCTTTTCCTTAAACCAAATGAAGCAATTGAGAAGCCTATCAGACAAAGTCATTGTCTGCCTTGCTGGCACAAAAATGCCTTCCATTACGTCAAGCATTTATTGTCTTGTGATTCATAGCGGAGAATAATAACTATAAAGAGATGTTTCTGACCACTGATGCCCTATTTTTGGTGTGAGAGCTGGACCTATGCATGAAATAGCAGAGAGTATTGAGGTAGTGGCTGCCTTCTGATCAGGAAGAGTATCATCTACAGAATAGAACACGAGTCAAAACTTGATAATGAGGTCTGTTCTTACTGGGTACATCCTCAAGTTCCGGTTAATTCTGTCGCTACACTGTTACAATTATAGTGTTTCAACATTTTGGAGCTATATGCTTTCTTTTTAAATATGATTTTATTTTTGGGATTGTAAAAATGCTCTACAATGAACATGGTTCACTTTTATTATCAGAGAAAAAATTACCAAATAAAGTAATTAAAAAAAAATTGCTTTTGTATAGAAGACAGTGTAGCCTAGTGTTAAAGAATGTGGTGGGAGATTGTGAGTGTTAATTTGGGGGGTCAGATTGTCCAGATGTATAATATAGCTCTGACCCTAACTTGTAAAGTGATGTGAAAAATTATGTAGTCTTTCTGTGCCTCAGTTTCCTCAAGTGAAAAATGGAAATAATAATTCTTATTGAGATGATATGATTAATTGAATTATACATGACAAGGAATTTAGGCCTGGGACATGGTATGTGTTCAATAAATGTAAGTTATTAGATGGAATACATTATATTCATTCTAACATATGTAGTCCATGTAGGAGCTTTTGAAAAAAAAATATTTACTAGCATTTATTTTTGGTAGGTTGAGTTGATTCAGATATTAAAAAGACTGTAAAAGGCTACCTTTTATAATATAAATAATTATCCTCTCTTGCATTGGAAGTGACCATGAAGCCTTGATCAGTAATCCATTTTAATGTTTTTACTGAGATGCATTTGACAATTTAAACTGCACAGGTGTACAATTTGATGATTTGATATATATACGAGTGTAATTGTGAAATTATCATCACAATCAAGATAATTAACACATCTATCACCTCAGGAAGTTACCGTTTTCTTTTCTCTTCTTCTTTTTTTTTTTTTTTTATGGTGAGAATACTTCAAATCTACCCTCTTAGCAAATTTCAAGTATACAATAAAATATTATTAACTATAGCACTGTTTTGCATTACATCTCTAGAATTTATCCATCCTACATAACTACAACTTTGACCCCTTGACCCACATCTCCCCATTTCCCTCCCCCCAGCCCATGGTAACCACCATTCTACTCTCTGCTTCCATGAGATTTACTATTTTAGATTCCACATATAAGTGAGATCATGTAGTGTTTGTCTTTCTGCTTCTGGCTTCTTTCACTTAGCATAATGTCCAAAAGATTTATTTATGTTGTTGTAAACGGCAAGATTCCCTTTTTTGAAGGCTGAATAATATTCCATTGTATGTGTATTCTACATTTTCTTTATCCATTCATCCAACAGATATTTAGGTTGTTTCCATGTTTTGGCTATTGTGAATAATGCTGCAGTGAATATAGGGGTGCAGATATCTCTTCAAGATTCTGATTTCATTTCTTTTGGATAAATACCCAGAAGTAGGTTTACTGGATCATAGGGTAGTACTATTTTTAATTTTGTGAGAAACCTCCATACTGTTTTCCATAGTGATTACACCAATTTACAATAGTGAACAAGGGTTCCCCGTTCTCTACATACTCGCCAATACTTATCTTTTGACTTTCTGATAATAGACATTTTAACAGGAATAAAGTGATATATCACTGTGGTTTTGATTTGTGTTTTCCTAATGATTAGTGAAGTTGAGCACTTTTTCATATACTTGCTGGCTGTGTGTGTGTGTGTGTGTGTGTGTGTGTGTGTGTGTGTGTGTATTTACTTTAGAAATGTCTATTCAGGCACTTTGCCATTTTTAAATTAGTTATTTGCTTTTTTGCTCTTAAGTTGTATAAGTTCTTTATATATTTTGTATATTAATCCATTATCAGATAAATGATTTGCAAATATTTTCTTCCATTCTGTAGGTTGCCTTTTCGCTTTGTTGATTGCTTCCTTTGCTGTGCAGAAGCTTATTGCTGATTGGTTGATATATTTTTTCTTCAGCTAATACAAAAGAAGATATGATTTACTGTACACATGTTGCATTCAGCCACAACTGTGAACAGATATAGCCCAGAATATCACCAAGTCCAAGGCAAAGGACCAAAACGGACTGACTGTTTTGGTATGATCAAGGTGTGTCTCTCAGAGGTGGTCATGGTGAACAGATGATGACAGATGTTCTAGATTTATTAACACAAGTTCTAGAGAGTAGCATGTAGTCCAACAATTTCTACCAGCATTCCTGACCTCCAGCTTTCTATATTTCTGCTCAACATGGTGATTTACGTGGATCTTTGCCTAATTTTTCTGCTTTTGCACTTCAGTCTGAGCATTTGTTTCTTCTTCTACTTGGCTCTCATGGCACAGAGGTTTCTAAGAAGATAGTGCTAAGGCTAAGAACTGCAGAGCTTTTTAGTTTGATGCAATCCCACTTGTCTCCTTTTGCTTTTGTTACCTGTGCTTTTGGTGTCATATCCAAAAAAAGTCATTGCCCAGACTAATATCAAGAAGCTTTTCCTCTATATTTTTTTCCCAGTAGTTTTATAGTTTCAGGTCTTACATTTAAATCTTTAATCAATTTTGCATTGATTTGCGGGTATGCTATGAAATAAGGGTCCAATTTCATTCTTCTGCAAGTGGATATCCAGTTTTCCCAATACCATTTATTGAAAAGACTATCCTTTCTCTGTTTTGTGTTCTTGGCACCCTTGTTAAAAGTTAGCTAACTGTAGATGCATAAATTTATCTTTGGGCTCTCGATGAATCCTTTTTTATTTTGGAGAGCCATTTCAGGGCAACAATTCTTTTGCTTATAGGAAACTCTTTCTATAATAGTTTGGAACTTCCTATACTACTGCAATAATTAAATTTGTGTCAATTAATTTCAATGTACAGATTTACAGTCACTTTTTTTCTAACCATAGGTTGAGTTGAGTTCATTGACTTTGGTAAGAGATCTTTTTCTGTTACATTTTTACCTCATCTCCAGCAAGCAAATGGTGAGGTTCAATGGAGCTTGGAAGTGACAAAGGATGTCCTAAAGCAGAATTTTTTTTGAAAACTGAGCTCCCAAAATTTCCAGATTTCTTATTATGAACCATGCTCTGTAGATTTTTTTCATCCATTGAGAACAAACAAAAGTGTTTATGAATGAATTTCTGTCTATACCTACTCTTTGCTTTAGTTTTAAAAATGCATGATAAAAAATTCTGGTCAAGGTGGCAGAGTAGGCAAATGCTGTGCTTGCCGAAAGTCTAGCTGAACAAAAGTCTTATAACTAAGGACGTATACAAGAAGGTACCTCGAGACTGGGAGGAGGGGCAGAGATGCGGAATGGGCTGGTCCCACACCCTCATGTGATAGTTAAAAATTGGGAGGGATATCTCAGCTGCGGAGGTTCCCCCAGAGGAGCATGAGTTCCCAGACTCACAACAGGCTCCCCAACCCAGGGTTCCAGTGACGGGGAGAAAAGTCCCCACAACTTCTGGTTGTGAAAACCAGCAGATTGTGGCTGAGTGAGATGCAGGGTGGCTGAAATCCCAGGCATTACTCTTAAAGGCCCTGCACACAGACTTACTCACTAATGGATTCACTTGCTCTGAGCTCCAGTGCTGGGGCAGCAACTCAAAAAGCTCCAGGGACATACAGAAGCCATTGTTTCTTTGTTGAACCCACCCCCCTCCTGGCAGGCATACATAGGTGGCCTCCATATTTGAATCTCCATCAAGCTGGCTAATACCATTTGGCCCACCCTAATGATTCCTGCAGACCATACCCCACCCCACTTGCAAGCCCATCCAAGCTCTTTCCAGTGGCTTTTCCATACAAATGGCCTGTCTTGACTAATGCTGCAGACTTTCTTAAAAATCTCTCAAAGGTCCACAAAACCCAAACAAGCAGCATCTGGCTCAGCATGCCCAGGCACCTCCAAGCTCAGCAGGAGTGGTGGCTATCTGTATATTGTTTTCTGGTTCCTGCCAGGTGGCCCTGGGCAGGGCACAGGCTGAGGCTGAACTTGGCCTATGGTGAAACCCTTTCCAAAAGGCCCTGGGGCCTGCACTCCTGATGACTGGCTTCTGACCAAGCTGGAGCACCCCTCAGCTGCCTCCATGGGTGACAACCAAATAGCAGACTGGGCAGACATCAGAGCCCTGCTAAAGTGAATCCTGCTCCATAGGGTCAGCCTTGGTACAACAGCTCCTCTGCTATAGTAATGGCCAGTTCTCAAAAACAATCAGCCTAACGGTTGATCCCTCCCACTGATGTGCAAACAGAAACCAAGGCTCAACTATAACATGAAGGCACATACAACCCACACAAGAGACACACGATGGAACACCTAGCTCAGGTGATCAGGGAGACTGTGGCACTGGGCCCCAAAGAACACCTACTACATAAGGCCACTCTACTAAGACCAGGAGATACAGCAGCCCTACCTAATACATAGAAACAAACAATACATAAGGATGTAACAAAAATGGGGAGACAAAGAAACTTGTCCTAAATGAAAGAGCAAAATAAAGCTCTAGAAAAAGAACTAAACAAAATAGAGACAAGAAACCAACATGGTGCAGAGTCCTAAACCCTGGTTATAAGGATGATCAATGAACTTAAGGGAAGAGTAGATGGACTTGGTGAGAATTTTAACAAAGAGATAGGAAACGTAAAAATGGAGATGGAAAACATAAAAAAGAACCAGTCAGAAATGAAGAATACAATAACTGAAATAAAGAATATATTGGGGGAATCAACAGTAGATTAAATGAAACAGGGGATCGAATCAGTGATTTAGAAGATAAGGTAGCAGAAAACATGCAATCAGAACAGCAAAAAGAACCCAAAAAAATGAAAAACAAAATAAAAAACAAACAAACATGAGGACAGTTTAAGGGGCTTCTGGGATGACATCAAGCATAAAAACATTCACATCATAGAAGTACAAAAAGAGAAGAAAGAGAGCAAGGAATTGAAAACCTATTTGAACAAATAATGATGAAAAACTTCCCTAACTTGGGGAAGGAAATAGATATACAAGCCCAAGAAGTGCAGAGAGTCCCAAACAAGATAAACCCAAACAGGCCCATACCAAAATGCATCATAATTAAAATGCCAAAGGTTAAAGACAAAGAGAGAATCTTTAAAGCAGCAAGAGAAAAGCAGTTAGTTACCTACAAGGAAGCTGCTATCAGACTGTCAGCTGATTTCTCAGCAGAAACTTTACAGGCCAGAAGGGACTCATACAAAATGTTCCAAGTGATGAAAAACAAGGACTTACAACCAAGACTACTCAGCAAAACTATCAGTTAAAATTGAAGGTGAGATAAAGAACTTCCCAGACAAGAAAAAGCTAAAGGAGTTCACCACCACCAAATTAGTATTACAAGAAATATTAAAGGGACTTCTTTAAGAAGAAGAAGAAAAAAAGATAAAAAGTAGAAATAACAAAAATGGCAAAAATTATACATCTATCAACAATTACTTTAAATGTAAATGGATTAAATGCTCCAATGAGAAGGTAGGGTGGCTCAATGGATAAGAAAACAAGATCCTTACATCTGCTGCCTACAAGAGACTCACTTCAGATCGAAAGACACACATAGACTGAAAGTGAAGGAACAGAAAAAGATACTTCATGAAAATGGAAACAAACAAACAAACAAAAGCTGGGATAACAATACTTATACCAGATAAAATAAACTTTAAAATAAAGGCTATAACAAGAGACATCCTACTTCTTTATAACAGTCATCCTACTTCTGGGTGTTTCTGTGAAAAACCCAAATTGCTACTTCAAAGGCACATGTGCATCCGTGTTAATTGCAACATTATTTTCAAAGGCCAAGATATGGAGTCAGCCTACGTTTTCAACAATGGATGAATGGATAAAGAAGAGGTGGTACATTTATACAATGAACTATTACTCAGCCATAAAAAAGAATGAAATCTTGCCATATGCAACAACATGGATGGACCTAGAGGGTATTACGCTGAGTGCAGTAAATCAGACAGAAAAAGACAAATGCCATATGATCTCACTTATAAGTGGAATCTAAAGAACAAAATAAACAAACAAAACAGAAATGAACTCACAGAACATTTTGATGGTTGCCAGTTTGGAGGGGGGTTGAGCGGTTAGTTAAAAAGGGGAGGGATTAAGAAGTAAAAATTGGTTGTTACAAAATAGTCATGGGAATGTATAATATAACATAAGGCATATAGTCAATAATATTATAATATTACAATATTAATATTGTATTAATATTGTATGTGTAGTGAGAGATGGGTGTTAGATTTATCAGGGTGATCACTTCGTAAGTTATATAAATGTCTAATCACCATATTATACACCTGAAACTAATATAATTTTGTATGTCAACTGGAATTAAAAATAAAAAAAATATATTAAAAATGCATAATAAAGGAGGTGCTAATTTTTCTCTGACTGATAAACTTACCCAAGGAATATCTTTTCATCATTCTGCTTGTTATGGGAGGAATATTGGGTATGCTGGGGACATTTTTGTAACTTGTTTGGTCACTTTTAATAACATCAGTCAGCAACTGAGGCTGGAGCTAGCTCATAGCAGTTATTGTTCATTGCTTAAATCAACCTACAATTCCACATAAAGCAAATATTAATGGAACTCTTACTATATGCCACACATGGTACTATGCACTGGCAAAACAAAGATAAGTAAGACATGATCTCTTCCCCTTTCCTCCCCCCCAAAAAAAAAAGTTTAGTGAGCAAGACAGACTTTAACAGAGAAGTTACAATACAATGTCATAAAGGCTGTGATAGAAATATAAATAAATATCTGTAAGTCCTCAATGAGTGGCATCCCCATAGGTCAGAGTTGCCAAGGGTAAAAGGGAATAGGACACTGGAGGTGAAGGAACAATACATGTAGACATGTAGAGATTTTTAGGATATCGTCTGCTGGTATGTATAAGGGAAATGAGAGGCATGGCAGGAAATGGGGCAGCAGTGGTTCTGTGGACCAAATTATGTGGATCTTTGTCTATAGTGCTAAGTCTAAAGACGTCCAAAATCAACTGGTAAGCAAGTAGAAAAGGAAACGGTTTTAACCAGAGGTGTGACATGGTCAGGTTTTATAAAGAAAACTTTGGCCAAAGTTCTGGAAGCTGGGGTTGGGCAACAGCATCCAATCTCCCCTACTTCAACAAACTCTAAATCTCATTAGCTCTAAAACTCTCTTCTATAGTTTTAGAAAAAATATGATGACTGCAATCATTGTTGAAGAAACAATCTCTCTCTCTTTTTCTGACCCCTTTAGAGATACTTGTTTTAAGGGAGAAAATATAACAACTTAAAGCTGGAAGAGACTCTAGAAGCCCTCTGGTTTACTTCCATGAAAGGAAAGGAAATGAAGCCTCATAGTCGACGCAAGAGCCAGGCCATAACCTGTCTGCAGTTATTCTGTTGCACCCAACACTCTAGAGTATTGGTCTAGTTTGTGCGAGCAGATCAGATTGGGAGTGCCGCTTGGCTTACCTGCATTATGTGTACAGCAGAAGATTTCATCAGGACAAATGAATAGTTAAATGAATTCTGATATTCCTGGAGGGAAAGATTAGGATAAAGTTTTATTTGATTTTCACTTTATTTATTTTCTGTACACCATCTTTAACATGAAAATGATTTGTTTGACAATGGATTCACATTGTAAAAGCCAACTTTATACACAGACACAGCAGCAAAGAAACATATTATACATATTAATATAACAGATGGCAACTAGTAGTCATATGCTCTATTTTATATGAGTGTGAAAATCATTTTTTCTTTCCTATATTTTCTTATAGACTAAGCTTGTTGTAAAACAGTTTCAAGCTACTCTTCTTCAGAATATTGCAAAATATTAAAAATATTTTGAATAGTTACATTGAATAGAAAAATAACATGGCGAAAATGTAATGTACATTAGCTAATATAGATTTGGCTAATATCCAAGATGTTTATTCTGAATATTAAAGAATTTTTAACATTTCCCTAGAAAAATCTATTCTGGTAGTTATCTATTTTAACAATCTAGAAAAAGTTGGCCCTTTTGCACTATTTAATTTGAACTTTATAGATTTGCTGCTAGAAAAAGAAACTATGAAATACATATTGTTTTGGCCAAGGAAATAGTTTCCAAAGAAAGTGTTTTATCTTTAAATTCAAAGAAGGATAGATTTCCAATATAAAACAGAATCCTCAAGATAAAAATTCACGTCATCTTGCAGATGATTGAATTTCATTTGGTTCTTTGTTGCAAAAATATTTTGTAGGGTAATTTTAAATATGGAAAAGATTTCAATAAAATGAATCTGTTACTTAAAGATATATAACCTATTAAGGCTTCCTCATGGAAAACCAATGGGTAGACCTGCTGACAAATTTAACTGCTCTTAGCATGGGGACTATGATGATTTTCGTTCTTGAGCCAAGAAATGCATATCCCTGCACACCTGCCTGGCTTTTATAATCTATCAGATATCCTTCAGTTTAGATTTAACGCCCCAAACTGTTTCCACACACAGATGGAATAGAGGCTTCAGAAGGTTGTTAGGTAATTTCATTATTGTAGATGATTAACATGTATATTTCTGATCCACTCAGAATTATCTGAAGGCCAGAATTATCTAAATTGGTATTTATGTTGTTACAGCCCCAGTTTCTCTTGTGAGCTACAGTGTATGAATCATGCTGAACTAAAGGCTACCATTCTTCAGATATAGATTGTATGATACAGGCAAAAATAGGGTCACATTGAAATCCATATAGCATTTCAGCAATAATATCTCTGATTAATTTTCAGAATAAATTTACCCTAAATACAATGCATGTTCATTCCATTCTTTAATTTATTCAACCAATATATATTTGTTAAGCTCTGAGTATATTCCAGGCACAATTCTAAATGCTGGGGTACAGCAATGAACAAAATAGATTGACGTTTTTATCAAAAAGGAAGTTTTTGTTCTAGTGAGGAAGACAGAGCATAAACAAATGAGTAAATATGTAATATGTCAGGTGGTGAAAAATGTGCCAATGAAAAATAAGTCAAGGTAAAGATGGATGGAGAACAGAGGGGATACTGCGTGTGTTGTTTTATGTGGAATGATCAGAGAAGGTTTCTGATGAGGAAAAATACAAGCAGAGACTTGAAGGAAGTGAAATAAGCCCAAGTGGAAATCTGGGTGTAGTGGTTACTGGGCAAAGAGAACTGCGAGAGCAACGGCTGGGGTGTGTGGTGGTAAGTATTTTCATTTTTACAGAAAAAAAGGCTGGGATAGAAAAAAGGGCAGTAACCATGTCAGAATCATACAGCTGGTGGTGGATGGTGCTGGGATTTGAACTTTGGTTTGCAGGAAGATGTAGGATATATAGAGAAGATTTAGCTATATATTAGGGTATTCTAGGCAAAATCAAGGTTCTTGGTGTGTCACAGAATTAGCAGAGAAGATAATGAGGCTGGCACATAGGGATCTAGGGAGAGAGTGATAGGAGATGAGGCCCCAGAGGTGACATGGGGTGCAGAGGGGGCACAGATATGTACAGCCTTGTAGGCTCTTGTAAGGGCATTCGATTTTATTCCAAATGACGGTTTTGAGCAGAAGAATGATGTGATTTGATTTGATTTTTGTTTTCCAGACATATTCTAGCTGCTGTGTGAAGAATATCCTGTAGGGGTTGCATGGGTGCCAATAAGGAAGTCGTTTAGTAACCCTATTTCAGTAGTCTAGATCAGTGGGTGGTTTGTTCTAGGTGGTAGTGGAGGAAGGGGTGAGGAGTAGTTGCACTCTGAAGGAAGAGCCATCAAGATTTGCTGACATATGACAACAAATATTGTAGTGAAGTTCTAGTAGAAAAATCATAATTATATAGTCAAGGCAAGCATGTTTGAATTAATTCACTGAGAATAATGCCCACGTTCAAAATCTGTATTTCTTTAACTTGAATGCTTCCAGCGTCTTCCTGCTAGTAACATTTTCTGTTTGACCCAAATAATGCTGCCTAGAAATTACTCACTCAGCCTTCATTTATACCAAGATCTTAGACTGTTGCATGATATATTTATCGAACACTGTGTATCAATTTTTGTTGCAGCAACTCTACTGTGTTTGGTTATTTTCAGGTAATGAAGTCATTGGAATCCCTATTATTTACAAGACAAAAATCTTTTTTGTGACATTTAACTAATTCAAGCATTTATTCTCACACATGTTAAGGACATACTGTACTATTATAAAGGATAGGGTAGGTGACCCCACCAATTTAAGAAAGATGAAAATGGCTATTGGAAAGATATGCAAATGAGAGTTCTCACCTAAGGCATCTGGAAGAAAATTGTCTTGAATGATTAAATTTTATATGTTATCTCACATCATCATTTATTTCTTATATTCTGTTTCCATTAAGTCAAAGTAATTGTATGATGTTAGGCAGAGTAAAAAAAGAAAAATCTCTTCTTCAGAGTAGGTGAAGCATTTTTTTCCCGTTACCATTTTATATATATATATATATATATATATATATATATATATATATATATACACATACACACATGTATATATACATACATATATGTATATATATACATATATGTATATATACATACATATATGTATATATATGTGTATATATATGAATTATAAATTCACTGACATGAATTGTATGCATATATTTGAAATCCTATACCTTGGGGAGTTAAAACTAAAAAGTTGACAAAGTCTTCACGTAGCCTCAAATGGGCAGGTAATTAGTTCTCTGTGGATATGTTTGGAAATAATGAGACTTCTGGGTGGAGGTATTATATTTGGCAGTCTAAGGCTGTGAGATATGCTGGGAGATACAATGGGATTGAGCATTGAGATGGGATTCATAAGTCTGTAGATGCTTGAAGTCATGGCACCTCTCAGGAATGTGTGTAGGAGAAAATAAGGCTTGGTGGGGAACGCCAGTGATGTGAAGAACAGGTGGAAGAGGAGTCATCCAAAGCACCTAAGTAGTGAGCAAGGCCAAAGCATCAGGGATGAGAGCCATTGTAAACAGGTTGGAGAAAATGTCAGGACATGTGCCCTTCGCAGTGTTAAATGTTACAGGAGGACAGATACTACCAGTGTTGAAAATAATAGATTGGACTTGGTAATTAGCTATTTTGCAAGAATAGTTTCAGTGGTGTGCTAAAGACAGAAGACAGATGTGGGGACAGAGTCCCAGAGAGCAGTTTCCAGGCTCTTGACCTCACCTGGAAAGGTGCTGGCTCAGGTAGTAGATGGCCATCAGCTGTGCCTAGTTGGCCATCAGCTGTAACCAGTTAGCCACTGGCCACTGATATGACTGCTGTGGCTAAGCTAGCAAGCACAGATTACAGTTAGCAAGTGAGGTTGGTTGGCCAAGAAGTGGATGGCAGGTTGCGGATATGTGGCTCCCGCTTCCTGTGTCTCCAACCCAGCCACCAGAGAGAAATAGTGGTATGAACCCCCTATCCATGGCTTCGTGGCTGTTCCTTTTTGGCCCCACCATATCCTGTGTTCTTGTGCTGGGAGCGGGAGCTGAGACCTCACATGACACCCTGCATGACAACAGATTTTAGTCAATTGAAGAAAAAATAGATGAGAAAATGAAGTCAGAATACAGCCAACTCTTTCTAGAAACTCGAAGGAAAGAACTAATACATGATAAACCGAGAGAAGTGAGGGCATGAGTATTATAGGTCAAAAACAGGGAGCCCATGGAGAGGGAAGGGTGGAGAGGAAAAAAGACTAATTGTTGGGACAAGATAACTAAGCTGAGGCATCTTGGAGAGCACCTGGGAAGGATGGGTTTTTGTAGGAGGCGGTGTCTTCCTTTTGGTACAAATGTACAGAAAACAAAGATGTGTGCAGTGGAGGTAAATTTCAAGGAGTCTGGAGGGTGGGGAATGGAAAGAGAAGATGCTTGAGTTCAGAGCTGATAATCTCATCGTCTGTCTTTACCAGCATTACACTTACATCTGTGGTGCGGATAGAAACATTTCAGTTTATTTGAAAGTAATCGATCAACTCATTGTCCTCCCACCACCACTGCTGCATAAGTGCAGTATCTTTGGTGGAGATTTTGCCATGATTTCAGTTGTGCATTCTTAGCGTGTGATGATGTAGTCAGGGAGCAGACATGATTATTCCGCACACACTTACAGAAGGGAAGGTATTAAGCAAGCGTATATGAAACATCGTTTAAAAATTTCATTTTGAAGAACTTATTGCATTGGAAATTAAGTTTCATTTGGGAAAAGAGCACTACTACTGAACCGACTGCAGAATTAATATTTCAGTAGAGTGGGCCAGACTAAATCTTCATTTCACTGAAGAACCATGAGACATTTGAGGGACTGGGGACATCTCTCACATTCCTTCAGGTGACTCAAAGCCTGAAGTCAAACCACGCTCATTTCCCCCCCACCTACGCCCTCTCAGCTGAAGTATTTCAAGGTATAAGAAAACTGAGGATCGTTATTTAGGTAAAAGACAGAATGTGGTGCTCTTCAGGATTAAATTTAGTAGCTAAATTGTTTTATTAAATGATACCTACCTTTTATTTCATTATTAATTCGTTGTGCAGTACTGGGCAGCAATAAAAACCACACTTCTGAATGTTAGATGTAAAGGCAGAAAGAGTGATAGAGTGTTTTCTAGATTAGGACCTTTATCTTTCTGTTTCTTTCTCTTTTAGGGAAAGAAACACACAGCTAAGCTGCATTGTAAACAAACAAACAAACAAACTATGTAGGCCAAATAAGACTATCTTCTTAATTATGCCAATGTGAATTACTTTTAATGGGATCTGATCTCATGCCTTTGGAGTAATATACAAAGAATCATCTTAGCTATTTAAACAAAATGTGCCTATAAGGTTTCTAAATAATAGTGTTCTACAGGTAAGGCAGTTGCTGGACATAGCTAAAAGTCATCATTCACAACTGGAAATTATATTCCAATTAATATTTAATTTAAGTCCTTTACACCAAATCCTTTTTTCTTTTTTGAGAAAGGATAGGAAACTTTACATAAAAAGGCATTTCATTAGCTAAAAACCTATCTAAACAAGAATTACATTAATCTGTTAAGAGATTACTTTTCTAGTTTATATTCTTAAGTAGTGGAGCAAGAACTTGTTTTTCATTATTTTAGATGTTGGTGAACATTGTCTCTGTTGTCTTTCTAGAGTTAGTGGGAGTCTAAAAATGGGTATTTTTAACACAGGTACTAAGATCTGGGGAAAGAGATTTACTATCTCTTTTTATTCCTCTAATGGAGGATTGCAACATTTGGGGGTTGAGTGAAAAGTCTTCAGTTGGTTCTCTGAGAGGAATCTTTGGTTCCTAGCAAGGGATTGGTGATGGTGCCAAAGGGGTGGCACCCCTAGTGTGGACTCTTCCATTTCTTGGGGAAACTGAAGGCCTGGAAATGATGGGAGATGATACTTAAGCTATTATTCTCCCTCTGCTATCAGAACTACTTAAACAGCTTAGGGTAAATATTGGTTACTGTTTCATTCTTCTGCCTTAAAGTCTTTATTCATTTATTCAACAAATATTTGAGGAATACCTACGTGGACTGTGGACACAGTGGTGAGAAACAAAGACATCGTCCCTGCTCTAGTGAAGTTTAGAATCTAGTGTGGAGAAGCAGAAACGAAACAATTTTCATAAATACATATGCAAGTTGGAACTCTAGCATTTTGAAGGAAACTTACTTAAATTGGGGGGAGGCAAAGGTGGTCGTGGGAAGGCAGCTCACACCTAAAGTTGAGTAGGTGTTAGCCAGGTCAGAACTAAGAGGTAAAGTATTTGAGGCTCATTTTGCTTTGATTTAATCTCTTTTTCTAAATGCTAAATTAGAAATGTAATAGGCACCTTTCAAATTATCACATAGATCACAACATGAGGAATCATTAAAAAAAATGAAAATAAAAAATTAAAGTATAAGAAATATTTTTCATGTCATTCTCCATGTACACTTACAACAAGAGTTTCATAGGTTATGACATTTTATATAAAGTTTTTACTTTAACATTTTAATTATGTTTTGGAACACTAAATGACAAGCTTTCTTGCTATTAAATTATTAAATATTACTTTTGAGGGATTTCTTGGAAAACCAGAGGCATAAAAAGTGAGTACTTTCCTGGATTGCTGAAAATCTTGGCATGTTGAATGTTGTCAGCTTTTCCTAAAAGATTATTAGGCTAAGACCTTTCTAGAACTGATTTCTGGTCTCCCAGGACTATCATTTATTCTATCTCTGAGAAACATCTTTAATGAAGGACCATTTATCTTCAATAACTTTTAGATCTTGACATGTTTTAATTGTGGTTCCTGAACCTTATATTGATTGTCTTGTGCCCTGAGGCTGAACTCTTCTTTCAGCCTTGCAGAGAGAGGATCATGAGAATTCAGAATAAAAAGGCAGTGCAGGGTTATCATATTACACATATGCCAGCTTTACATTCTTCCCACTTTCACATTTTGCACTTGAATGACTTGTATACAGCCATTTCAGCAGGCCATTATATGCACACAGGTTATGTTTATGAATATATGAGTGCTTAACCATATCCAGAAAAAAAGCAAATAATTCAGTCAATTATTTAAAGGCTCTGTCTGCATGAGGCCAAACATGCAGAAGCTTGCCGTTATCTTTTACCTGCTTCCTCCCCACTGCTGAAAACTGAGAGAAGACATCAAGACCAAACTTAGCCCCTAGGCAGACTGAATCTCATCACTCCAATTCCACCAACACTTTGCTAAATCCACTATTATGGGTTAAAGAGTATTCCTCCAAAATTCCTATGCTGCAGTCCTACCCTCCTAGGACTTCACAAAGTGAGCCTATTTGGAAACAGTCATTGTAGATGTAACTAGTTAAGATGAGGTCATGCTGGAAGATGGTGGACCCCTAATCCAAATATGACTGGTGTCTTTATAAAATGGAGAAATGTGCACACACACACACACACACACACACACACACACACAATGCCATGTGAGGCTGAAGGCACAGATCAAGGTGGCGTTTCTCTCGGCCAAGGGGGAACAAACATCATCAACAAGCCACCAGAAGCTGGGAGACATGGAACAGATGCCCCCTCACAGCCCTCAGAAGGAGCCACCCTCCAGAACGTGGACAATACGTTTCAGCACCTAATTTGTGATACTTTGTTATAGCAGCCCTAGCAAGCTAATAGACCCACATTTCAGTTGTTCCAGCAGGACTTGTCCAGTCTCCAAACCCCTTAATGAAAAAAAGGTTACCTGCACTGCTGCTCACTCCGTGGGCCTCCCAGCTTCCCTGCCCTCCGTGACGCACAGTGCCCCTTACCTCCTCTGTGTCTTAAGGAGGATACACTTCCTTTCTTCTAGCTCTCCCACACCTTCTCTATCCTACTGCCTCCCCTCCTCATCCTCTATTAGTTTCTTTCATTATGCATTGCAAAAACACTTTCCATCTTTTCCAAGCATTTCTTCTGCTTTTTCTCACTTTAAATAAAAACTGGCCTTTTTATTGTAGCTATCAGCATAAACGTACTTTGAAATTTATCATCATGAAATAATGTTCTGTGGCCAATGTCTTGTCTCTGATTCTTTCTTCATCTGTCTACAATCATGTTTTCTCTTACCTCTTACCTACTACTTTTATTCCTCCCTTTCATGATTCCCAAGTCCTGACAGCTCACTCCTGTGCCAGGCCATTGATTCTGTATATTCCTTGCTTTCTTCACAAGGCTGAACTTCTTGCTGTGTCTCTTATGTATTTTATGTGACATCGTAAAATTCTTTGCAGTCTTGACTTTGTGACATATCCCTTATCAACAATAAGTTACTCACATTGCCCTTTTCTCTCTTCCAACTTTGTTGGATTCAAGTGACAAATAGTGTTATTGGGTCCAATATCCATTCATGCTATCTACTTTCAGCTGGTGCTTCACTCTTGCATAGTCATTACGGCATTTTTATAGCAATTCTCCTATTCTCCTCTCTAATCAAATTCACCTCAAGGCTTGGTAAATCATCTTGTCTTCCACTTCGGTGACGTTCCACCTACAGTGTGACTTATTGCGCTCAGCATCTAATAGTAGAATTCCTTGCATTCCTTCTACAAATAACCCCACTCTTTGTATTCCTCAGAATTGTCTATACAGTCAACCAAAGCAAGCATCCAAATGTGAACCATACTTACTTTCCGGGAATTTTTCCTATTTATATCCTGGCCTATAGTTCAAGTAGCATATATGCCATTCTCTAAGTAGGCTTTACAATTTCCCAACTTCATGCCTTTGCTCATATTTAATGCTTCTGAATGCTGCTATTTTTCACTCCCCATCTTCTCTATATAAAATAATTTCCACTTTTCAAGACCCAACTCAAATGCTGCCGCTCCATCAAGCCTTTCTTTGTCACGTAGCTGGTAGTGATCTTTTCCCCTCTTACAGCATACATTCCACAAATATTATGGTAATTATTTTAAGGTTATAATGTTCACCTTTTCTATATTAATGGATTCTAAACTTCTTTCAGTCAGGCATGCACTTTTTTAAAAAAATTTTATTGGGGAATATTGGGGAACAGTGTGCTTCTCCAGGGCCCATCAGCTCCATGTCGTTGTCCTTCAATCTAGTTGTGGAAGGCGCAGCTCAGCTCCAAGTCCAGTCACTGTTTTCAATCTTTAGTTGCTGGGGGCACAGCCCACCATCCCATGTAGGAATTGAACTGATAACCCTGTTGTTCAGAGCTCGCGCTCTAACCAACTGAGCCATCTGGCTGCCCCTCTGGAAGCTCAGCGGCAGCTCGCTGTCTTCAATCTAGTTTTGGAGGGCGCAGCTCACTGGCCCATGTGGCAATGGAACCCGCAACCCTGTTGTTCAGAGCTCACGCTCTAACCAACTGAGCCATCCGGCCGCCCCAGGCATGCATTTTTTTTTTTAACCTTTCTATCTCCTACATTGCTTACATATAATAGATGTAAAACAAATAGCATTGAATAAATAAATAAATTTAAAAATGACTGCTAAATAATTATAGCCAAATAACAAGTTGCATGTACAGTTATTCATCCAGATATCTGGAAATATTTAAACATATAAATCTCAGTACATAATCCTTTTTTTTTTGAGAGGATAAAATAATCTTCCAAAGCCAAACCAAATGAAAACAAAACCAAAACAACAACAACAAAAACTCTAGGGAATCTAATACATAAAGAGCAATTTTTAATAACCACTTTGCTTTAGTTTTTCTTACTGTAAGTTACTTCCTAATTCAAAGAGGAGTTGTGAGGATAAATGAGAAAACAGATGTTTCTTTCTCTGTATATAGATGAAGACAGGGGTGCAAAGCTGCCAGAAGCACCATTTTAGTGTGAGTGTCTATGATGAACTTTGTAGACATACTCTGAATACTATCTGTTGTTTCCCAGAGGACTTGCAGTGTAGGTACCTGTTTCCTGTATGCATAAATACACTAACAGAGTTCTGAGAAGTGCAAATACGAAACCAGCAAAATAAATTCTGGACTTCTCTGTTCTGTAAACTCAGAAAAGCAACAATGCGTAAAATGCTGTCCTTCAGGAACACAGAAAGAGACTTATACCAAATATTCTGTTCTTTTTTTTCCCCACTGCGCTTTAGTGTATTAATTGGGACATATGACAAGGAATTGCTATTGTAGCCTCCCCCAATTTAATCTAACTTCCCTCCTGTTTTCTAATACTTCTGTTTATAACCTCTCTTTTATCCTTGCTGCCTAATTGAGTTGAAAGATGGAACTAGCAGACCTACAAATGAGTTAGTTTGGATTACAACACTTAGCATTTTATTTTTGGTAGTCTTGAGCCATACATTGTTGACTTGATGAGACATTTTGTTATTGGTGAATAGAGCATGTGTTTTTGAATTCAAGAAGCCTAGATTTGAATTCCAGTTCTACCATTTATCTCCAGTGACTTTTAAACAAATTGCTTAGCCTCTCAGCCTCAATTTCCTTATCTTTAAAGAATGAAGTAACAACATTTACTTTGCAGAGTTGTTGGGAGATTTAAATGAAATAGTACATAGAGCATGTAACACAGTGTCTGGCGTATAGTGTTTAGTGAATATTGCGTATTATTTTGTTTCTATTTAGAGGGCATATGATAATTTTCATTTAAACGCCACAACTTTCATTGGCCCTGAGCTCTCTTTTTATAATGCTAACAATTCATAGTTATGAATCAAGTTTAACCCATGTCTCTTCCACCACTTTGCTCTCCAACTCCAACTTTCGTGAAGTACTTTTCATGGGCAGGCAGACATGAGCTCCAGAGTTTTATGAACCATCGCAAGTGAAGTGGGGAGGGGACCAGTGTTGTCCCTTCCATGCAGTCTTTGTACAGCTTGCCCACACTTCACTGTGTCTTCTGTCTTCCCAGGGCACTATTGCTGAGGAAGAACCTTTAGTGTCAAGCACAGGCACCGTGTTTGCTGTAGAGCTCTGAGCACAGGATAACAGAGCCTCTCTCGCAGCAAAGATTTGTTTCTACCTGGGGTTGCGCGACCTGTCGGACTTGGAGGAAGACTCTTTCGAGAGAAATCTTCTGAGATGTCCCCATCTGTTTCTCCAGGTGATTGATGTCATAACGTTTTCAAGAAAAGATTTCCTTTCTCATTTGATAGAAATAAAATCCATACAGGACATCTAAATTTCAGCTTATATAGGGGGCTACAGAATTTTACACAAATTAAATGCATCAAAAGATTTAGTGATTTTCTTTTCATTTTCACTTTTCAGAAAAACATTATAGAAAAGGGCCCAAATAAATATTTGACAAAATTTTGTAAATGAACAGAAATTTTAATTTTCACGTGATAATAGTTGTAGGAACATTTTTATCAGTCCGTTAGGTTGATAACACATACTCATGATACTATTAGGTTGGTGCAAAAGTATTTGCGGTTTAAAAGGTTAAAAACAATTGCAAAAACTGCACTCACTTTTGCACCTACCTAATAGTATCATGAGTATGTATTATCAACCTAATGTACTGATAAAATGGAATGAATTTATTGGAATAAATATGCAGTGTTTTTCTATTTCCTTATTGCCTTTTAATTATGAAGATTCCTGAGATTGTGTATATAGCCACAGACACTTTTTACTAAAAAAATAAATAAATAAATAGAATAATCAGTTGGCCATTGTTTTATAGATTTGTTATTTTATAATGTATATTTATATGCATCCAATTAAATGATAACTTCCAGTTTTGTTTTTGAAGGTTTATTTATCTGTTTTCTAACATAGTATTTAATATGACATTAGATTTTAACTTATTAGTCATTTCAAAATAAACTCAAAGCACTAATAAGATTGTCTTATTCCCCCCACAACCCCAATTTAAATGTTTCTATGACCTGTTTTGAAGAGCATGGGGCAAAATAAGTTTTGTGGTTTGTGGTTTGTTTATTGGAATGAAATGTTCCTAACTAGTTCCAGCAAAATCTACTGATTACATTTATGCTGAGCCTACGAACAGAAAGTATAAAACTTGTTTTATGTAAGAGTCAGAGAGTTTAATACTCATGAATGATGCCAGGTGGGCAACCTTTAAGTGGTGCCAGCTGGACAGGGAAGATTCCGTGTTTTTATTTTAATAAACAGCATAGAGAAGCAGGTGCTACAGGACTGCCCTCAGGGGACCACAGGGAATTTGGCTTGTATTTCCATTCTAGCATTATTCTTTGTTTTGAAACAGCTAAGGTCTGGGGATCCAAGGAAGGAGGGCAGCAGTCACAAGTTGGGAATTCCTGTGGTAAGAATTACTACCATCACATGACTATGGTGTAGCTGGGCTCACAATAAGGATTTTAATACTCAGATACTTAAATACAAATACCATATGCTTTCACTTACATGTGGAATATAAAGAACAAAATAAACAGAAACAGACTCATAGATACCTAGAACAAACTGATGGTTGCCAGGTTGCAGGTGGTTTGGGGGGGACTGGGTGAAAAAGGTGAAGGGATTAAGAAGAACAAATTGTTAGTTCATGGGGATGTAAATATTCACAGCACCGGGAATACAGTCAATATTATAATAACTATGTATAGTGCCAGGTGGGTTCTAGACTTATCGAAGGGATCACTTTGTAAATTATATCAATGTCAACCACTATGCTGTACACCTGAAGCTAATATAAAATAATACTGACTGTCAACTGTAATTGAAAAATGATTTAAAAATGCTCAAATACTTAATGTATTAGAGGGGTTAGAATCAAATAATTTAGCATCACTCTACCTCAGAACTGGAAGAGATCTTAGCAATCCTCTAGTCCAAAACCTGTATTTTTACAGATGAAACAGAAGAGGCTTAGAGAAGGGAAGAGATTTACCCAAAGTTATATGGCTAATTAGTGGTATGCCCACAATCCACCTCCAGGTTCCTGACTTTGAATCTATTGCCATCACACTGTATTGCTAAACTCTTAACAGGGAGAAGAATAAAAACATAATCTGTTGACTTTTGTTCCCACTACAGTATGAACCTGTGAAACAAGCAAATGAAGGAATTATCTGCCTGTTGGTATTTTTGCATTAAGACACCTCTTCCTTATTTGACAGATTCTCCCCGTGAGTTTCTGCATAGACTGTCTTCGCTGGCGATTAACATATTAGAAAGAAAAAATATTTACAGTCTAATTTAGATCTTCGAATGAACAGTCATTTTTATTTTTAATAAAATCCAAATGCATTATAAACATTGAAGAAAACAATTAACGGCAAACAGAGAAAGAGAAAAACTGTCCCAGTCACCACACTGCTGTTCTCTTCTAGATCATTTCATATCGTGGGTATTTCTTAGAGTTGAAGAAACAATGATCATTTCCCCCAGCCTCTTCATTTGAGGTGCATGGTATATGACTGTGTCCATATAACCTAAAGGAAATGTTCTATAATAAATGATGAGAGCAGTGAAAAGTCTGCAGAAAGACCAAGTTATAGGGTATAAAGTGCACAGAAAGAGGAACATGTATAAAAGTGGACATGTGTCTTGGTTTACAGCCAGAGCTTTTGCTAATCAAACTTAAAGTGGTTAAGACAATTTTATATTGCTTTCTCTATGTTCTTCCTTTTTCCTTTGTTATTTTTATCAGCAGTCACCACGCATTCTGGCTTGATATCTAGCCAGCCTGGCTCTCAACTCGGCATCTCTGGAAACATGAGGTGCTCTGAGCATGTTCTGTCCAGGTTGCCTGGCTCTCACTCCCCTCCCTTCTCTTCATAGGCTTTTCCCCTCTACCCATCCACTCCTCATTCCACCTTGACTGGCCCCTACTAGGGTCAGTCATGGCCGTGGCTAGCTGTAGGAAGGATTCAAACCCTTTTCTTCGAGCTCAGTACTGTGACACTCACCTTTGTTAACTGTGTGGCTCTAATCTAGTACCCATTTCTTGGTAAAGATTAATTTTTCAGATCAGGGATAACAACACAGAAGATAAGCACTTCAGACAGGCAGACTTCTATTCAAAACCCAAATCCAGCTCTTATTACCTGGTTGATATTAGGCAAATACTATTCCTTTCTAAATTTGTTTCTATCTTTTAGAGGTGTAGGGAGGCTGAAATGAGATAATTAATGCAATTAATCTGGCAGAGAGGAAGCACCAAAATTACTATATGGTGTTTATGATGTAAGGCAGGAGAGAACAGAGAATAACTTGGGAGGCAGACAGATATATATGTGAATCCTGACCCCATCCATCACTAGCAAGTTATTCTCAGAGCCACAATTTTCTCATCTGCAAAATGGAATAAAAACAGTGCCTATTTCATAGAGATAATAGCTGTAAATCACTTGGCACGCTATAGAATATCTGGACAGAGTATGCAAGAAAGTAAGTTCATGCTTACTATATTGCCTCCCTCTGACTTCTTCACTGCCATGGTCACCTTTTCCATCGGAAGACTGGATTACTTTCTTGTGGGCTTCCCAGAAACTGAGAGCATTTCTTAGAGAATTGGAGGAAATCTACATCCATCCATCCATCCATCCATCCATCCATCCATCCATCCATCATTCATTCAACAAATGTCTATTATTGGCTATTGCCATTCTCTCTCTCATCTTCGTGTTGGACTTCTCCCCACAACTGACGGCTAGGTCTGTCCCCAAAGTCTATCTCCTCTCACTGGGCAAGCTTAATTTCGAATCTCCTGCAACTCTCAGTCTTCTTTGTCCTGCTGTGGTTACTGGAGCAATAGCCCATGACTACTGATCCCTGAGCTTATTGTCTCCATCTATTTGATTGACCCTCCTTTTAATCCACAAGTTTTTGCTTTTGAACTAATACTCAATTCTGCTTCCCCTTTAAACCTATTTCTCTCGTATTTCCTTCCTTCAGGTCTAGGTTCTCGTGCCATTCAGCATGACAATGAACTAATTTGATAAGCTATTTTGAGCTGATAGGGAAAAGTTAGAGGATATTATTCATTCAAGTAGCAATGTAGTCTGTGGACCTCCCAGGCACTGTAGTAACTTCTGTGGAAGTTAGTGGTGAATGAGATGAATGCAGTACTTGTTTCCATAGATTTTACAGTCAATAGGGGTAGATGGGGAAGTAAAGAGACAACTAAAACACTGTGTGCTGAAAATTTCTACAGTAGGGGAAGCACATAGGATATGCATCTAATCCAGATTTGTGGGGCCAGGGATGGCTTCTTGAAAGGAGAAATATCTTAACCAAGAGAAAAGGGTGATTGGAAGTCAGTGGCCCAGGCCAGAGAAAGTACAAAAGCTCTGAGTAAAGATAGGGTATAACTTGTTCATAGTAACGGGAAGCATTCAGCAAGACTGGGGAATGGAGTGCCAACAGGGATTGAAAATAGATTAGGTGATAGAAATACACAGGAACCAGTTACAAGTGGCTTTAGAAGCTACATGAAGGAGTTTAGACTTTATCCCAAGAGCATTAGGGAGCCATTCAAGGGTTTTTAGCTAGAGCAGGCACATTATAAAGTTTGGTTTTAGAAAGATTGTTTTAGCTAAAGTATAAAAATAGTCTGGAAGGAGGGCGATTCTGGAAACAGTCCATTCAGTTAGAAAACTTCTGCAGTGATTCAGGTGAGCAATGAGGTAGCTTGAGCCAGGGAAGTAGAGAAAATCTGCAATCATTCCTCCATCCATTTATTTATTCATTCATTCAACAAATATATATTGACTGTGCCAAGCACTGTTCTGGGTCTTAGGAATTAAACGGTGAATGGAAGAGATAGGGTCTCAGCTCTAGTGGGGGATTTGACTGGTTGTGATAAGTGCTTGGACAGTTGCAGATATACCACAGGGCCAACATCTGGCTGGGATGGGGACAGGCTGACTAAAAGGCAAGGTAAAAAGGTAAGAGGCAAGCTCAGATCTGAATCCAGTCATCCCACAAATATTTATTAAACATTTCTTTTGTTGCAAAATCTTTTCTTGGCATAGAGGAGATAGCAGTGAAAAAGACAAATTCTCTAGGTCATGTGACTTACATTCTAGTGCAGAGCTTCCCTTCTAGTCTTCTGGTTTATGAGTATCAGTAGGAAGCTAGAACAGGAAATGACAATAGAGAAACTTTATAAGACAGGCGGACAATCAAGGTGAAAAAGACGGAGAAAGCAAGACGGATGTCCAGAGAATTCAGGAGGAGCAGGTTTGTTTAAAAATGATAAGCTCAGTTTTGTTATGTGTTGAGTCTGAGATACCCCAGAGATGTCAAACAAGAATTCATAAGTAAACTGTATTATAAAATGGTTAGATATCTGGGCTCTGTATGCAATTTGCCTGGGTTCAAGTACTGACTCCACCACTTATAAGCTCCATCACCTTGGACCAAGTAATTAACCATCTTGTACCTCAGTTTCCTCATCTGTACAATGGGGATGATAATAGTGAGGCAAGTTAGTTAGTATGAAATCAGGCAGTTAGAAATTCCTTGATAGACTGAGCAAAAACAGAACTTACCCATACCAGGGCAACAATATCACAATCATGCTCTGGGACAACTGAGTTGTTTCAATGGTCTCCCCCAAGCTGAGCAGTAGAGGAGTCTGAGAAACATTGTATCCATAGGAACCCACATCCCAACATCCCCCTCCCAGATAGAAATAAAAGTAGATAAACACAAGCTTTTTGCCTTAGCTAGTGGGCATCCCAGTTTTGGGTACCCCTTCCAGCTTGGGAGCTGCAACTCTTTGCTTGCTATAATAAACTATCTTCCTGTACAACTCTTTGCCTCTCTTGGTCTGTGTATCTATTCTTCAGCTCCATGAGACTACGAACCCGGCATTCACTAAGGAACATTCTATATCAATAGTACCAACCTTACAGGGTAGTTGTGAGGATTAAATGTCTAATATATGTTAAGTACTTAGAACAGTTCATGGCACAGAGGAAGTCCTAAGTAAGTCTTAGCTATTGTTATAGCTGAAGCTAGAGCTGTTTATTTTGGAATCATACCCATGAATTTGTATCAGTTGTGCATGTCACAAAGGTGCCACACCTAAGAGGACACCACTAGCATCATAGATGTAGTAAATTTGTGTATTTATTATAATAGCTATTTGGCAGATGTAAGCAAGGAAGGAATATATATTTTTTAGTCTGTACAAAGATACTGAGATAGTTAATAGTGGCCCGATTACAGTTGACTACCAGAGTTACTCATATGGCACGAGATTTCCCAAGGAGAGCTTGTTGAGAAGCATGAATAGCCTGGGATAGCAACCTAAGGATCAACAACTAATAAATGGAACCTGCGAAGGAGATTGAAAGGGCCTGGCCAGAGAAGTAGGATAATAACCAGATGTTCCTGATATCATGAAAACCAAAGAAAGAGAATGCAACAAGAAGGGCACAAGTGGTAAACTGTGCCAAATGTTACTGAGAAATCAGGCAATCCAAGAAATGTCATTGGATTGGCAGCCAGGATGTTATTGGTGAACTTTGGAATAGAAATGGTGGAGGAAACCTGGCTGACTTGGATGCAGAAGTGAACAGAAGTTGATATTTGGCTGTTAAGAGAGAAGGCATGATAACTGGAGGGAAATGTAAAATCAAGAGGGATTCCGCCCCTTTATTTGAGGCAGGAGAGTCGGGAATGTATTTAAATGCTGAATACAAGGAGCCAGCAGAAAGGGAGAGGTCAAGTTCTGGGAGTAGAGTGATGGTAATTGATAGAACAAGATCTTTTAGGAGTTTGAGAGAGGATGGGATGGGATATGGACCCTCCTCAAATCTCCAGTGGTGGGTAGGTACAATGTAACTACGTGGTTCTTGAGGTTACTCGTCTTGCAAGCAGGACTTTTCAGCCCAGTTAAGTGGGAAAATTATTTTGGGGAAAGCATCTGTGGCTCCTCAAATTATGCACTGGAGATGGTTGTCCATTCTGTGTAAGGTTAGTCTTAACCAGCAGTTGCCCTTGTTATAAGTTGACCCTCTACCAGCAATAATTCTCTATGAGTGGACAAATAACATAACTTTTTGCTACAGATGTTTGATTTGAAGTTACAAATCCTTTATAAAGTTGCAATTATTTATAAGTTATCTAAATTCTCTTGAGCTTTCATTGTACACTGTTAATTTCTGTCACTATTTGGTTCCTATAACCATAAATAAAATAATAACTGGCTCCCATTGCCCAAGTCCCCATAGGATCTGATCTGGGTGTGTCACATGTCCCATTCATCTAATTTGTTATTTGTCATTCTCTACCTAGCTCCTTCAAAGTATCAAAATGACATGATTCATTATCTTTCTTCTTAGTATAAAAAATGTTTTCTCCTCAGCCATTTTATAGCTTGTATAACTTACAGGATATACAGATATGAAATTGTTTCAAGTTCTTTTTCATATATGAACAGCTTTATATGTGAAGTGTAGATCCTTTACACACATTTAGAATCTCCATAATTTCTTTGAGTCCATTTCAGCAGTATTTATGAAAGTAGAGTATATTGTTATTATATGGATCCATTTTTTAAAATTTAGTTGAAGGAAATAATGCAGTGTATATAAATTAAAATTATATCATGACAGTCTTAATAGAATAAAAAAGTATACTTGAAATAGTAAGTAAACTGGCTGAGTCTCAGACAAGAAAGATTTTTTCTTGGAGGTTGCTTTAAGCATGAGGAAACTGAGGTCCAGAAAGACTGGATGACATCGGCTGGGTCACTCAGTTGGTTAGTGGCATCATCACATCATAATTAGACTCTTCAGGTCTTCTGACTCTTAGATAGAACTGCAACTTTTGTCAAGTTATGAGTCTTAGAAAAACATATTCTGGTTATTTCTAAAATATGCCAGTATAATCAACTTAAAAGTAAAAAAAATATAAACACATACTTTTTTGGCCACATAGTACCTATGAATAGGTTGACATTTCTTCCAATAGAAATTTTTGTTATATTCTAACAAACCAATGACTTGCCATCTATTGATAAAATGTAGAAACTGGAATACATAAATACTTTCAGAGAAGGCTTTTAGGATGATAAAACACTTACTGCTCCACTGAAATTTCCTTCTATCCAATGATTTTGTAATTCCTTTGAATTCACTGAAAAACTGTAATGTGCTATAACAAGAATTCAGTCTGTTGCAACATGACTGCCTAGGAATAGTCATCAGACTCATAAGCTTGGGTCTGTCCTCTTCAGAGCCTTTCAGACTCCATATTCTTGTTAACTCATCCATGATGTGGTATTTACCCCTTAGAAATGCCTTTTTATTTCCATAGACTTAAAACAGCTGCTTGTGTTATTCCTCCAAAGGTGCCATTTATTTCACCAGCAGGAATCATGACTTTGTTTTGCGGTTTCTCTTCCATCCCTTTAGTTGGTGCATGGGACTGAGTCATTGGTCTCCTGAGAACAGCATGGGGCCAGTAGCCTTGGTTTAGGGGTCCCTGATTTGCCCTTCTGTGGGCATAAATTCACAAATGGATTTATTCAAATCCTTTTTACCACAACCTTGAAAATCTTAATTTTATGGTATATCCTTTACAAAGAGGAAGCACCTAACAATTTCAAGTCTGCACAATAATGATGAGGAAAGATAAATGGGAAATTGCATTTTTCATTTGCCTTCTTTTAAAGTGAATGCAGTGTAATTGTATGTGAATTTCTCAAAAGTCATGCTCACTGCAAGTTTTAAAATAAGATGGAAATTTAAACTAAAAGCAATACGAATTTGTGCAAAGTAGAAGCATATATATATTCATCCATATATATATACATATATACTTAAAAAAGCAAAATCAATGGTTGGTCATGTCATTCAAATCAGACATTTGAATATCTTGACCCAAAAAGCATTTCCTATCATTGATGATGTGTTTGGCATTGACATGATAGAGTCAGACTGGTATTAGTCTTCAGCCCTTTTATGAAAGGATGGTAGGTGAATTGTGGAGTGGAGACCTAGCTCTAGAGAAATAACAGGTGTTTGTAAAAATTTTCTACTTTCCAAAGAGCCCAGTTTCTCCCTCATCTTACTCCCACTGCAGTGTTGGCTGGCTAAAGTTTCAAAAAGTGAAACTTACTTGACTATTGAATAGAACCAAAACTACCAGTGGGTCACTGACAGTTTTCCCAGGTCCATATCATAATACTATTGTATCATAATACTATTCTCAGTGAATCCATCCTAGCTACAGGTCTGTTCCTCTCCTAGGCTTGTCCAGCACTGTCCATATTTAAGAAAAATGTGGCTTTAGGGTAGATATTTCTAAGCTAAAAGAGAAATCTGTGTTGTCCCTCATTTTTGACATCTTTCCTGCAATTTAAAAACCAATGCTAATCAGATCAATAATACTAAGTACAGAATATACTATGTGATTTACACAGTCCTGCTACATGAATATTCTGCTATGTTGCTGAAACTTGATTTTTACCTGGAAGCCTGGGGAACTGGCCAGCAAAATGACTTCACTGAATTGCTGCACAATCCTATATACCCACCTGTTGGGAACCACTGTAAGTTTAGAAGATAATGGTCTCATTCCCTAAGCAGTGAAATGTAGTTTTATAATATAACTGATATTTTACTGACGTTAAGGTACCCATAATTCAATCCTTTTTCGTAGGATGGAGCATTTGCTTTTCTGACTTGGGAAATAAGCTGTTTCAGGTTAAAATCTGTGGCATGATTTCATTTTCTTTAATCATTAAGATTTATAAGTAAGGGTGAGACCATTAGTTATAGCAATACTTTTTAAGTAATAAAATTCTTTTTGCAGCTGAGAAAACCAGCTGCCAGATGAACAAAATATGTATAACAGCTATTACATATTTATAAAAACAATTCTGTATGAAGCAGATATTGTGTCTGTGTTTTATTTGTTATAATATCACAGCACTGAATACAGTGGAACATAGTAGGCAGTGCATAAATGTTTGTTGAATGATTGAATGAATTTTCTTAAAAATTGATTTACAATAAATAATCTTCCTTATGAACCCTCCTTAAGAAACAAACCACAAGCAAGTTCAGTGAGCTGAATAAAGACATTACTTTTAGATTTTCTGGGCGAATAAAATAAAGGGTTATAATTATTTGTCCTTGGCCCTTACAATTATTTAGCTCTCAAGAGAAACTTTGAACTAAAGGTTTTATTTTTTTAAAATGAAACATATGAGCTATAGAAGTGGGCTTACATAAGCCCAATTTATTTCATTTAAATAATTGAAAAGTAAAGAAATCCAGCCACTTTTGTTGATCACTGTTAAATACCTAGTGTTCATTTTTCTGACAAAATAATGAGATTTCAGGCTCTCTCACTCCTATGTCCAAATGACACCAAAATTGTCCCTTTTTATTTTGATTTAAAATAACTATGATCATAACAATAACTTAATAAAATAATAAGTGCTCTTGTACACCAAACTCAACAGCACTTACATTGTTAACAGCCTGTAATATATTAGAAATGAAACAAAATTATTCTAAAGTACACTTGAATATACCTTAAAAATTCTGTTCCTATTAGAAAGTTAATATTCTTAGCACATAAAATATAGAATATAAAATTGTAGGGTCATATTCTTGATGGAGTTTCAGGGGAATTTTTCAGTCACTGAATTTGAATCATCTGATAAAAATTGGGTTAGTCTATAACACATTTTACAAATTTATTTTAATTATTGGAGAAATATATCAATGTTAAAACTATTTATTTAAACTTGATAAGCCTAACTGTTGTTCTTGATTATATTCTTAGTGATATAAAATGCATCAGTATGCCTTTAAGAAAAAATCTACTAGTTTAATTTACTTCTAAATGATGATGTTTTTGAAGTTGTGGTATGTAATCTATTAAAGTCTAATTGAAGTACTTATTGAAGCATAAATTAAGAGACATCCTTGATTGATACAATGTGCTTACCTGTGAATATTATTTAATCTGCAGAATGTTCCAAAATAAAATTTCTTTAAAAATTTGAACGTATAGCTTCAATGTTGCTTAACATATTTATATTAAAATTGCAGAATCATTATAAATAAAACATCACATAACCTTTCTGATTATTAGGCCATTTGTCTGAAACTGATCACAAGGGAGCCATGTGAGAAAATGTAAATAGTTCAAAATTTATCATCACTACAGAAAACTTTAAAATTCATTTGCCCTTAAAATCTGTCTAATATAGGCTTCTGGTCAAGATGGTGGATTAGGTAAAGCTGTGCTCACCTCCTCCCATGACCACATGAAAATTATAACTAAAGTAGAGAACAACCATCATTGAGAAGTGCAGAAGTCTAGCTGAACAGAAATGCTATAACTAAGGATATACAGAAGAAGACACATGGAGACTGGTAGTAGGAGCACACATGGAGACTGGTAGTAGGACACAAAGAATGGGCTGGTTCCACACCCTGGTGTAGTGCTTAAAATTCAGGAGGGATATCTCAGCAGTGAAGGTCCCCCCTGAGGAGCAAGTGGTCCCAGCCTCACAATGGGCTCCTCAGGCCAGGTTTTCAGTGCTGGGAAGAGAAGTCCCCAGAACTTCTGGCTGTGAAAACCAGTGATGATTATGACTGAGACTGAGGGTGGCTGCAGTGCCAGGTGTTCTTCTTAAAGAGTCCGCACATGGACTTACTTGCTGATGGACTCTCTTGCTCTGAGTTCCAGAGCTGGGGCAATAGCTTGAAAGGCACAAGGGACATATGAGGAGGAACTGAATTTTATGGCTAGAGGGTGAGGGCTGGAAGGGCAGCTTTCACCCAGACAGAAGTGCTGTCAGAAACCATTGTTTTTGTTGAGCCCATCCACCACCCAGCCTGCATGAGTAGGAAGGCACCATATCTGAGTCTCCATCAACCTAGCTAACACCATTCAGCCCACTCTGGTGATTCCCAGAGACCCCACCCCACCCACTTGCAGGCCCACTGAAGCCACTTTCAATGGCTTTTCCATTCAAATGGTATGTTTTGACTAATGCTGCAGACTTTCCTAAAATCTCTCAAAGGTTCACAAACCCCAAATAAGTAGCATCTGGTCTCAGTGTGCCTGTACCTCTTGCTAAATAACCCCAAGAGTGGCACAAGTGGCAGCTGCCTCAATTCACAGCTTAGCCTCTCCCAGGCCTCCAAGACCAATACAAGTGGCAAACATCAGCAGATCACTTTGTAGCACATACCAAGTGGCTCCGGGCAGAGCATAGGCAGCAACTGACCTTGGCCTGTACCAGAACCCCTCCTAAGAGGCCCCAGAAACAACGCACCCAGTGGCCAGCTTCAGACCACATCAGAGCACCACCCAACCACCCCACAAATACACTTAAAGGGCAGACTTGGCAGGTACCAGAGCCCTCAGAGGGTGCCAAAAAATGTATATACATTTTAAGAGAGGAAAAAAACTGTATTAAAATTGTAATAGTCAATATATACCAATAATAAAAGAAGAATACAAGTCACATTTGATTTCTGCAATTACAAGAGGTGCTTAAAGTAGTTACCATCAGTGTAATTTTCATACAGTTTTTTCCTTTCTTAAAATGTGTATACATTTTTTTTTTTTTTTGGCACCCTCTGTGCTAAAGCAAATCCTGCTCCATAGGATCAGCCCCTGCACAACAGTTCCTCCACTGCAGTCACAGCCAATCCTGACAACCAATCAGCCTGAGGGTCAATCCCTCCCATTGACCTGCCAACAACAATCAAGGCTCAACTACACCAGGCTACATAACTCACACAAGGAACACATAGGGAGCACCCAGCTCAGGTGATCAGGGAGACTGTGCCACTGGGACCTTCTACATAAGACCACTCTAGCAAGACTGGGAGACGTAGTAGCTCTACTTAATAGATAGAAACAAACACAGCGAGGCAGCCAAAATGAGAAGACAAAGAAATGTTTTCCAAATGAAAGAAGAGAACAAAATTCCAGAAAAAGAACTAAACAAAATGGAGATAAGCAACCTACCAGATGCAGATTTCAAAAACACTGGTTATAAAGATGCTCAACAATCATCCTTATAACTTCAACAAAAAGATGGGAAACACCAAAAACCAGTCAGAAATGAAGAATACAATAACTGAAATAAAGAACAGGTTAGAGGGGATCAACAGTAAATTAGGTGAAACAGAAGATTGAATCGGCGATTTGGAATAGAAAGTAGCAGAAAGCACCTAATCAGAACAGCATAAAAAAACAAACAAAAATCCAAAAACATGAGGATAGTTTACGAAGCCTCCAGGACAATATCAAGCGGACTGACATTCACATATTAGGGGTACAAGAAGGAGAAGAGAGAGAGCAAGAAATTGAAAACCTATTTGAATAAATAATGACTAAAAACTTCCCTAATCTGGTGAAGGAAATAGATATACAAGCCCAGGAAGTGCAGAGAGTCCCAAACAAAATGAACCCAAACAGGTCCACACCAAAACACATCATAATCAAAATGCCAAAGGTTAAAGACAAAAAGAGAATCTTAAAAGCAGCAAGAGAAAGAAAACTAGTTACTTACAAGGGAGCTCCCATAAGAGTGTCAGCTGATTTCTCAACAAAAACTTTGCAGGCCAGAAGGGATTGGCACAAAGTATTCAAAGTGATGAAAAGCAAGGGCCTACAACCAAGACTAACCTACCCAGCAAAGTTATCATTTAAATTTGAAGGACAGATAAAAAGCTTCCCAGACAAGAAAAAGCTGAAGGAGTTCATCACCACCAAATTAGTATCACAAGAAATGTTAAAGGTAGAAATAACAAAATGGCAATAATTACACATCTATCAATAATTACTTTAAATGCAAATGGATTAAATGCTCCAATGAAAAGATAGGGTGGCTGAATGGATAAGAAAACAAAGCCCCTACATATGCTGCCTACAAGAGACTCACTTCATATGAAAACACACTGATAGTAAAGGGATGGTAAAAGATATTTCGTGAAAATTGAAACCAAAAACATTCTGGATAGCAAAATTTATACGAGACCAAAGAGACTTGAAAACAAAGGCTGTAAAAAGAGACAAAGAAGGACTTAGCAATTCTATCTCTGGGTATCTGAAGAAATCCAAAACACTAATTAAAAAAAGACATATGCATCCATATTTTCATTGCAACATTATTTACAATAGCCAAGATATGGAAGCAACCTAAGTGTCCATCAATAGATGAATTGATAAAGAAGTGGTACATATATACAATGGAATATTACTCAGCCATAAAAAAGAATGAAATCTTGACCTCTGCAACAATATGGATGGACCTAGAAGGTATTATGCTAAGTGAAATAAGTCAGACAAAGACCAATAGCATATGATTTCACTTATATGTGGAATCTAAAAAACAAAATAAACCAACTCATAGATCAGAGAACATTTTGATGGTTTCCAAATTGTAGGAGTGTTGGTGGGATGGTTGAAAAAAGGGAAAGGATTCAGAGTTGTAAAATACAGCATATGGAATTAGTCAATATTGTAATAAGTATGTATAATGTCAGATGGGTACTAGATTTTTCGGAGTGATCACTTTATTTTATAAATGTCTAATCTGAAACAAACATAACTTTGTATGCAGCTGTAATTGAAAAATAAAACATTATTTAAAAATAGTGATAATACCCCCTAAAAAATTAGTAGTATATTCATTTACAGAGGAGAGGGCAGGATTATCTAGATTTTGATTATAGATTCTTTCTCTCTGCCTCTTTTAAAAATAATATTTGAGTTAACATCTCAACTGGGACAAGGGCAAAGAGATTTATAATAAATAAATTTCTAAAATTAATATTTTGTGTCCTTCTCACCTTATATGTTCATAATATTTCTACTTTTTAAGCATTTATTTATCACCTAGTGGTGAGCTAGGGTACTTTGCAAGGGTAAAAAATACGTAGATGACAAGGTCCATGAGCTTACACTCTTACTAGAGAAATCTGAAACAATTAGAGAACACCATCATATCATGTAAAACCACACACAGATTACGTGTAACCTAGGCATGCAGAGAAATGAGAAATTCTTGTGGGTCAAAATGATCAAACATGAAATTGGAATGGACTTATGGCTTGAGTTAGAAAGCCTGGGGGAGAAGGAAAAGTGTGTGCCTGTATGTTGGGGGAAAGGTCTGTGTGTTTATGTGGTGTTGGTGAGGAATGACAAATAGAAAAGAATGAGAGAAGAGTACCAATAGATGAGTACAGTGCTGCATCATGGAAGGTCTTAGTAATGGACTTTGTATTTGACCTTCTGTATACAATAGAGAGAATTGAAGGTTCTTAAACAATGGGATCAAATTTTAAACTATTTGAAATATCAGTCCCATCCTTTTTCCCTATTACATTCAAACTTTTCAAACTCTCCTACTAATGAAGATTTTTGTCCCCTAGTGTCACTTGTTCACATCACTGGAATAACCTGACCATTCATTCTCTTTCATTTCTTATATGGATTCTCTTTGGGGATTACATACAGTGTCCTGCTCCATTTTGGTTTCTGCTATTAGTTGTGAAATGTATTTAACTATATTTTCTGTCTTCTGACATAGAGAAACATCTAAGAAGGAAATTGGTTCTGCAATTTCCTTTACATTTCCCCTCTGTTCATCATAAATGACATTCTATAGTTGATAATTACTATCAATAAAAATACAGTTTTAGTTGGTTGAAATAGTTCTTGGTTAAATATTTACGAGACTCTGTTTTATCATGTACATACAATTTAAGTTGGACTTAAAATTATAACGGAGAGTAAATATTCTTCAGCAAAATTCAATACAATAAAAAATTTCTCTCTCTCATTATGTTTTATTCCTAAAAATGACAGCTTTTCATGCCTGTGATGGAAATATAAAGCACTGGAGCTCTGGCACTGCAGAAAATGCTCAAGACCTTGCAGGCATAACAAATAATAGCACCACAGAGAAGAATACAGGTTCTTTCTGCATCAAGAAACTGAGTGGCATCATGTCTAAAATCACTGATGAAAAGATTGTAAAGAATTCCCAAAGCACTGTGGGTATATCAAAACCATGTGTAAATGGGAACTTTATTTCTTGAACTATGAACTGTAGGATGCATGAATATTTTTCTGTGCTACCTACCAAACTCTTTATTAGTAGCTACAAAGTTACTATCATAAGATCTTTTTTAGTTCATTCTCTTAAAACTCGAGCACTAGACTCAAAATATACTTAAAAAGGTGTTTTATAATCACTAAATAGTTTTGTTGCTATAAATGAGAAAGGATAAATTAAAAATGTACCATTAATTACAGCCATTTAAATCTAAGCCTAGGATGTGATTAAAAATAATAGAAAAACTATTTTGTACTGGGTTGAATTTAAAAGCCAGTGTCATCATGCATGTAAGGCATAGCAAAAATAACAACAACAACAAAAAACAAAACCCTAGCTTCCTGTTCATTTTACAAGTCTTTAAGACTAAAATCTCGTCCAAAGAATTAAAATCTCATCCAATACCAGATTCAATTAAAAGATTTTTTAAGCACCCAGTACAACTCCTTGTATGTGCTTATTAAGTATATGTTCAAACCTGGGTCATTCTGTAATTGCAAACAGTGGAGGTACTAAAACATCTTCCTAAATTTTATGTTTCATTTTTGAAAGAGGAACATGAAACAAATTTGATGCCCTCTAAAATAAATCCATGAATTATTTAGAAATGAGAATAGAACATAAAAAGGAATAACAAGTCATAAATATCCATATTTTGGACATTTGAAATGGAAGCAGGGCATAAAATTTGTTTGATTAAAATTAAAAGTGTTATTATGAAGTTAACAGATGAATAAAGCAGGAGCTCAGTGAAAGAGTATTTTAATATGCTATAGATATTCTGTAGTGTTGTTATCAAGAAACTAGGATCAGCTTGGGTCACTTAGGTAGGAACCTACTTAATGAAAAACTGTACATAGGAAGTAGCTCTCAGTGGAACATTGTCAGCCATGGGAAGCTATGTTTGTTAGAAATAACTATGTCATTAATGTCCTGGGGATATTAGTGACCCAAATGGACAAAGCACAGATCTTTTCTAAGCTGGAGAAAATTTAGAGATCAACCTTTTTATTATATAATTGACAGAACTAAGAGGTCCAGTGAATCTGACCATGGCCTGTAGCTGGTCAGCAGCTCAGCTACTGACACTCAGGCTGGCATGCTTTTCCATACTTCACAGGATAATTAAATATAAACCATTTTTACTGAGACCACAAATACCATCAAAGTGGAGTGGGGCAATGGTAGCAGCTATCACTTGAGAAGGCAGAAACACGTTGGTACAATTACTGGTGAAGTGCGAGGTCAAGTAGAAAGAATGAAGCTCAACTGGGATGAATGTAGGGGGGTTCAAATGGGCAAAATAACAGCTTTTAAAAATGCAGTGAAGGACAGCTAGGTGTGTAAACCACTGACTGAGTGAATAATTAGAAAAGTGTGATGACCACGTGAATACCAGGCAAGCAGGACTGTTGAGGTAATTACGCTGTTGTATTCTCCATTAATCATTCCTTTACTATACAGAGTTGTGAATGCTAGAGTTACAGAAGACTCTGGAGAGATTTCAGGGTCGGGAAATAAGTGTAAGTAAGTAGTTGAGACATGGCTGGCAATGGTGATCCTGAAAGGTGGACCTTTAAAGGGAGACTTGATAACAGACTCCATGAAAGGGTTATACCCAGCCTATGGTATCATCCATTTAAAATCTACATTTTATATAGAATATGATGAAACTGACTTAGGACTGAAGAGTAACTCTCCACATGGTATAAGTTGTGTAGCTCACTTTTAATATTTAAGCGATGTAATTTGAGCAATGTCCTTTTAAGAAGTCATTTGAAAGATGAGATGGATGCATTCTCCTGTTTCTGCGGTAATACGATCCTATGTGAAAGTAGAGAGCAGAATTAGGCAACTGGCTATTGTTCTTTGCTTCCTTTAGATTCTCAGTGGGAAAAGTCAGGCGTAGTTGAAGTCTGAAGGCTGGACCTCTGTTTCTGCTCAGTCACGTCAGCTCCCATTAGTCTCTAACCTACCTCAGTTATTTTGTTAAAATAACAACAGTAACAGCAGCAACAATAGCCGATATTATTGAATGTTCACTCTGGGCCGGGTACTGTACTATGTGCTTTGTATCCATGTTTTGCCTATTACTAACTTGTGCAAGTTACTTAACTTCTCTGTGCTTCAGTTTCTTTATTTGTAAAGTATGGAAAATAATAGCATCTACTTATGGTGATAATCAAATGAGAATAATCAAATATATATAAAAAGTATTTAGAACAGTCTCTGGCATATAGTAAGTACTTAGTAATAGTTATTATCTCATCTAATCGTCAAAGCAAATTTTTAAAAGTAATGGTTGTGCCTACTTACTCCCCCATTTACAGATAAGCAAATCAAGACTTAATGAGTTGAATGACATTGTTCAAGAACATAAAGGTAGTAACAGACAGAAGGACTTAAACTTTCATCCCTGTGCTTTTTCACCTCTGTGCCACGTTGGCTCTCCTGTTCCTGGTACCTGAGCCTCAGCCATACATTAAGCTTCTCTGGTTAGATAATCTCTTGGTTGAACACACCCTGAGCTTTCAAATCTCTTTGCCTTTTGTTCCTTTTATTTCCTCTGTTTCAAATGGTTTTTCTAACTTTCTCAAGCAGATGAAATTAACTCTTTCACTGCATTAATTGGTTTCAATTTTTTTTCAAAATCTGTCAGAAATCCACAAAAAGTTGATATTTTGATTATTTTATGCATTTAATAATAACAATCTGGGCAGCTTTGTACATAAATGGAATTTTTTATGTATAAAAATTCCCTATTGTTATTCATTCTTGGAAAACACAAAATATAGAAAAATATACAGATGCTTCACTAAGCCTCCTTTCTGGAACACTGACAGGACTTTTTATATTTTACTTTTGAGTGATAATTCTCGAGACAAGGAGCAACACATATTGTTGGGTTTCCAGGACACATAGCCCAGTATTACGTGGTTTGTTTCTGTTTGCAAACACCTTTCCCTTTTTCTGCACATTGTCAGGGCAGAATGCTGCACAGGCAGCAATCAGGCTGCTTTTTCTTGTCCTCAAATTGCCTGGGAAAATGACGTTCTGTCAGCCAAATTTATTTTGCGCAGACATCCTGCAATCCCTATTATTTCCATCTTTCTTTGAAAATCTATCTAATAAGCCCTCTATAACTTTTTCCCTGATTTTCTGCTGGCTCAATTTATTGTTAGGGTTTTGAATGTTGTAACATATACAGCCATTTACTAGAGCCACTTCAATGAGAAAATGCCATATGGTTTGATACCACTCCTTAGACTTCCTATCAAAAGACTAAGTGGCACAGCGTAGATCAAAACAATCAACTCCACCGTTAAATGCACTGTACAGAATTTGCATACTTGGTTTCAACACAGTTCTCGTTCCCTTTTTTGAGCTTACGTGCACTTCCCCAACACCACCATAACCAACAGTGAAGATCATGTTAACTCTCCATGTCGCCTGCCAAGTGCAAGCGAGCACTGATAGATCGTTATTTTCCCGCATCCCCGGGAGGTCACCACGCTGCAGCTTGGCAATCCGCATACCTGAAGGTAGTCCTCTCCTATCGACAAGCACTGTACCCACATGCTCCAATGTCTTTCAATCTTAGACTCTCAAAACGTTCTATACTTAAATAAAAATCGTCTGTACAAACTACATGTCCGTTGCCTTCAAATCCATTCAGCAAGCTGGACACCATCCTGCTCTCAACCCAGCTTCACCATCTTGAGATGAATCTTGGCCTGTATATACATCAAACAGCAACAGAAATCCTGTTGGTGAATCACAGAGTGACCAGATCTTTATACCCCACTTTGTACTTGGTGTACTGGGAAGATATTGCTTGAAAAATAAACGCTCCTTGAATCTCAACATGGACACATCCACACACAATTCCTTATTGCTATTATAGGCGGAAACATATGTATCCTTCACTAAATGTATTCTGGGCTTGATTTTTGCAAGCCGATCAGTCTTCGATGATTCATTATCATTATTGGAAAAACGAAGGATCTAATTAGTTGATATTCATCCCTTGTAAAAACAGTGTTGAAACCAGGAGTTTGAGTCAACCGATAGATATCCTGAAAGTATGACTCGAACGTTGCTTTGCGTATCACGTGACGAACGTAAACATCGGTGTTTCCTGTTCTTGCACGTTGGCCGCAGCACTCACGGACTTCTGGTGGTGCGCTCAAGTGCCTGAGGATATACTCGAACTCCACAGTAGAGGGACGAGGTTTTTTGGAGATCGTGGGGATAAACTAGAACGCCACAGTCAGTGGATGGAAATACTCATTTGGATATATCCTATCATTAAAATTCTCCTTCAAAATTGAATTCAGTTGCCACCTTTTCTATCGCACCTTCCTCCTCCCATCTTCAGAGTTAATTGCTTATCTGTTTCTTTAATGCTTATCTCACATATGTCCCTTACAGCACTTATCAGATTGCCTCATAATTTGTGTCTTTGCTACTAGAAGGTAAACTATGAGAGAGCCAGTAAAAAGTACCGTTTATTTAAGATGCCAGACTCTTCTAAGGGCTTCACGACACTCACTGAGACACTAAGTTCTCTCCATAACAGCGGGACGTATGCACTAGTACCCCTTTCTACGGGTGAGGAGTAGAAATTTAAGTGACTTGCCCAACATCATACATGCATTAGGCACACAAAAATGGTTGTTGTATTAAATGATGGCTAAGTAAAAATGCTTACTAAAAGTGATCAAAAATTCTTGGTTTCCCTGGAGAAAATGAACTCTCTCAACATTATTTTTGATGGAGGAGAAAACAAGCTCCCCTTTCATCTAGTCAGATTTTTTTTTTTGCTTTCTTAAAGCTATGAAAAAAAACAACTAATTACCTACTTGAAGCTCCATTATCAGTTCAGCTTTAAAATTTTACTGTTATAGCTTTTTCTGATGCTATAATAAATGACTTACTTTTTCACCCCATGATCTTGAACATCCATGTAAGTCCAATATTATTTTATTGTCTATTCAAAATCCTATAAATCAGGACATGCCTTACAGTATCAATTTTAGTATTCGTGTCAAGAATCTATTATTTTCCAAACACAGAGAAAGAAAAGGAACTGTTTTCTGTCTTCAAGCCAAACGTGAAAACCTGTCTTTCTGAGGAAGAAGCTGTGCTGTGGCCCCAGAAGGGGCAGGGGGCTGGCTGTGAATGCCATGTGTGAATAATCCCACACTCCAAACCACCTGTGGCTTCTTGGAGGCCTTTTTCTACCACCACTCAGAGAGAAACATATTTTCTTTGCTTTCCTCCGGGGGCCTTTCAATGCTCCAGGTCTTGTATTAACTGCCTGATCTGGTGGGAAGAAAATTGGTTTTAAAATCCTTTTAATTAAAAGGGCCCGAGCAGCTAATGGACATCATCCTTTCAGCAAAAGGAGATGATGTAAAAGCTCCTTCTACATTTTAAAAACCAGGTCTTACTAATTCTTTTATAAAGTTAAAGCCTCTTGGTTTTAATATATACTTTTAGAGCCTGTTACATTGGATGGCAAAAAGAATTAGCCAAACAAATATTTCCTCCATTGCTCTAGTTCTCAAAATCTCTTTAACTTATTTGACTGTTTTGACTGATGGCAAAAAATAATAGAGTCATTTACAAATGACACCTTCGTTTTAACCACTGTAGACTAATTATGAACCTGTGTCTTAAAATTAAGCAATTGTATAATTTTAACCTAGTGTAAAAAAAGTTTCTGAGGGAACTGGGAAAATCACAGAACACTAGCATGCCCCAAGTTAAGAACAACAATAAAAAAAAGTCAGCAATAACAAAAAATTATCTTTGTAGACCCTGCAATTTTCTTTCAAAACATTTATGAGACAATATTAACAAATACAAAAGTGGTGTATTTTGCATAGTAAAACAAACTCATAAGACTTTGGAATTGTGAATGAGCCACAATTCTGATAACCATCTACCTTAATTAATGTAGCCAGCATTTGAAACATTACTATTTATCACTTTATTTATCTTTTGTGTATGGAACTAATATAAGCTGGGTCTTTTTTTGTTTGTTTTAATACCATAACAATACTGGAGGAATAAAATAAAGAACGGAATAAAGTAAATTTATCTAATGGTGAATACACATAAATGAAAAGTTTTGGTTCTGTTTGCAACTGTCCTACAGTAATCCGTTTCAACAATTCACTATTACATGAATGAAAAGGAATATGTCTCTGTAATTGTAAATATGTTTAATTGTATTTGCAATGAAAGTAAATTTTGGAGGCCAAACTGTTTAGCTGATAGGAAGTTCACGAGTTTTGGTGTAAATCTCTGATAAGGCACAATAAAAATGTTGGAGTGGCATGTGTTAATAATAAAAGACATGTACCCTGTTGTACAGGTTATCCCATCTTTGTTGGAGCCCCACGGGAGGCCCCCTGGGCCTGGGTTCTTAGTGCCTTCCTTTGGTTTTGCTTTTCCCAGGCATTCTCATACTAACTTGCAAGAAGGTATGAGAATGGAAGAAAAGACACCTCCAGGTCTCTGGAAGGAATTGAAATACCTCTCTTGTGGAAGTGAACAGTCCAGACAGGCAGGGGCGCCGGGGGTGGTGATGGTGAGGGTGGGAGTGGGGGGGACTTTAACAACCAGGTTATGTCGTTATTTTGTGTATTGCATTAATATGGGAATTTAGGGTTCCAAAGTACAACATGATGATTGAGCTAAATGAAGTGTGAGCAGAATCAGGGATTCCCTCTGAACTGAGGGAGTATGATATATAAAAGACCCCAAGGAACACTAAGTAAAGATAGGCAGTAAGGCACTCAGGGAAAATGGAGAACACTCCTAATGCATCTCACTTGTTGCTACTACCTATTTAGTTTGTCTTTCCCAATGACTAAGAAATGTCCACAAGAGATTGTCCTGTTTTGTTTTTCACTGTGCTCTCAGCACCAAGCACAGTGCCCAATACCTGTTTGTTGAGTGAATGAATAAATGAATAAACAATTCAGATAGCATTCTGGAAGGAGTGGCCATATTCATGCATTAACAATGACAAATCAGTTAGCCTCTATAAAAAATGCTGGTGTTGAAATCCAACCAGCTAACATTAAAGAAGATAATTCAGTTAATAGGTTGTCTTACAAATAAATTTTAAAAAATCAAATCACTATGGTTAATTTTGTGTTATTTAAATGGGGCGCCTGTGGGAACCTGGGCAAGTCACGCACCCGGCTGTGCGTCAGTAAACATCTGCAAGGGATTCCAGTCAGGCTGAATGTCCAGTTCCACCAGGCATCTCGCAGATAAACCCACTGTGCACTAAAGGGACCACATACACAGCACAGGCACATCCATGCCAACACATCACTACTGGTAAGGAAAACAATTGAAAGACTGTTCTGCTAACATGTAATTAGTCCAAGAGGGACACGTGATTATTGATAATGGGTCTTTCTCACAGGGAAGTTGGACTCCCCAGTGGGAATATGTTTTTATGTGTTGAAGATTAGTGACATTTTTAATTGAATTAGTTACCAACTGGTTTTAAATATTGAATATTGGAACGAGTGGCAAAATAGATACTGTGATCTGGTCATTAAGACACGGAGGCAGACTTTATTTTATATGGTTGCTACCATTCCTCACTGGCTCACAAATGGTGCTGATTAACCCAGGATGTGTCTCTGCCACTGCTTGCCCCTTGACCTAGCATGCCAAGTTAGTCAAGCCCAGGCTTAAATGAAAGTCACTAGAGTTCAGCATTATTCATTGATCCCTGGGGCAGATCACTTATCAAAACTGTTAGAATCTGGAATTCCAAGTAGTGAGGCGCAGTCGGCTATCTCACTTGGCTGCTGCTCCTGACTCCTCATTCCCCTAATCTTACTCTTGCTCAGCTGTCTTGCTTATGTCATGGAGGCTGGAGATGATAAAGCCTATTCTCTCTCCTCCAGAGATTTTTCTGAATTTTCTCCTGATTGCTGGTGATATTTGAACCTCTAAGCAAAGTTCTCTATAAAGATAATGATTGTAATGTCTCTACTGCAGTTTTTTTTTTTTGAGTTGGACACATAATATTATCAGAATATCCTGTGATAATATTTGCTTTATTGTATACTGGGTAATGATATTAGTACCAACAAGGGGACTTTATTGCTAGATTGAACTCACTGTTGTACAGTAAACTTTGTCTCAGATCCAATCAACTTTGGTTAAAGTAAAAATGAGGGCAGAGCCCTCACTAAATCACATCTTGAGCTGTCCTTATATGAGCAACCTGAATAGTTGCACATATCATTGAGACATTTCAGTTATTTTTTCTTATTTATATTTATATTTTCTTTACAGATGTACTACTGTACCAATAAAGAATTCTGCTCCATTAGATTCCTAAACTTATTTTTTAAGTACAAAAAACCCAAAAAAACAAAAACAATGAAAAGCAAACAAAAACAGTAACAATCTTTCTGGCTTTGTCATAACATTATTGCAAACTGTTCTTCTTACTGGTTAAATATGTAGAACCCCAAATTTCTACTCTGTCCCAAATTAAAATGTGATATTTATATTAAAATTCTGAACCAAACAAGCAGGTATACAGCTCTAGATATTACTGGTTTGTGAGAATAAGTATAATTATGATATGCTATCAAATAATGCTTTTACAGATGTGATCTGTCAGTTTCTCAGCTTTAGGCTCCCTGTCATTTATACATTTCCAGTTCTAGATTGTAGTAAGCAACAAAAATAAAATTTAAAATACCATTATAAAGTTAGTCTTACTAGTTTGTGCTTGCCTTCCAAGTTAAAAAAAAACAAACCAAACCAAAACAAAACAAAAAAAACCCCATTATTTGCAAAAAATGTAAAATTTATTCCAAGAAAATTAACAGGCTACACGGGTAAATTTTGGCAAATGCAACTTTATATTGAAATCACACATCTATATCTTAAAGAATGAGACTCACAGACTCTAATGTATTTTTAAAATACCAGAAATCATATTATAAGCTTTCACAAGGTAAATCGGAAATAATTTAAATGACCAATACACTGAATGTGCAGAAAGTATAAACAAGACTGTGCCTTCTGTAGAAGAAACACTTCACAGATTGTGCAGATGTCATACTAAGCCTGCGGTCTCCCCTTGACAGCTGACTTAAAATATAAACATAGATCAACTGCCTCCTTCTTAGAACACACTAGAATGGGTAGCACACCTCACAAGAACATCTCAGCCCAGTGATGTGCACCTTAATTTTCAAACCATGTGAGGAAAAAGGGAAGAGTATTAAATGATCGTCCATGCAGTTCCATTTGCATGACCATGACCTAGGTACTGGTTTGATTTCCCTTGACTATTTGCTCCAATGCAAAATAAGATAAAGATACTAGATAACCCTTTAAGGCAACATGTGTTTATTATGCTTTATTAGAACTGCTCAATTGTGACCAGTTGGTACCATTAATGTTGCCTCCCAGACCAATATCTAGCATTCGCAAAATAAAAAGGAATTGGAAACATTTTATACCAAATCAACAAAAACCACGTAATACAGTTCAATGCTAGCAATTTCACTAGTAGGTAAGGAAAATGGTATTTAGAAATAGTAGTGTATTAATTTAAAAAACGTAAACTCTAATTAGAACTAATATACTGCTTTGGAATGCTCCTCCAAACTTACAAAGTAACTTTTTTAAGTGTGATAATCCAATAATTGATGGCACGTCTTTTCTGGATTACAGTACTTTAAGTCCTCAAATATTTTCATCTTTGCAAAACAATAATAGTATGAAATGGTTTAAAGTCTTCAAACTTCTAAAATTAGTTTTTATCAATACATTTACCTCATGTCAACTTAATTTATTAAGATGTCCAATGCTAATTTTTTTTTGATGTTTTTTCATAAGTAGTGATATACACAGCATTTAGCACTGATACTTAGCACCTGCCAATTTCATTATCAAGTTTTCAACCACATAAAGAAACTTAGGGCAGTGGTTCAGTCCTTTCTTAATTACAAACCTTCACCGGCAGTCAGCAGGATCACTCTGAGATTTAAAATAGGATTATAGGTGAACTATTGCAAAGACTGCAGAATGTTGCCCAAATCCTTATAACCGCTGATCCCATTCTTGATTTTCTTCTCAAGCTATGGCTACAGGCCACATTGTTTAGCAGAGGTCAGTGTTTCACAAGGCTAAAGATTTACTGATGCTCCTTCATATAACACAGTAAGGTTCCCTTGGTAACCTGGATTTTCTGCAGTAAAGAAGGGTTGTGCTGAAACAGCGCCTCAGCTCCCTGTTGGAGAATATGCAGACAAAAGGATTGATTCCTGCTTGGGCAAAACTCATCCAGACAGCAGCTGTTAGAAATCCCCCTGGCACTACAGGCCCTCTTGCAAAAACTCTCCAATAACAGGCCACCAGGTAGGGGCCCCACAAGGTTAGAAAGAGAAAAGTCATTATATAGAACATTCTGCTGATTCTTTTCTCCATTTTGAACTCGTCTAAGACCAATAGCCTTCTTCTGCCCGTGGTGTTTGCATTTTGCCTGATGCCCAACAAAGTGGGTGGTGTAGGACCCCTTCCAAATCCTGCTAGCCAATTGGCAGCTGCCTGGCCACTGGCTCCAGGGCCATGAAAAGTCCAGTTCTGGCTGACTGCTGCTACAAACTGGACTGGCTTCATTTTCCTTCGATCATGGACAAAAAATATCAGCTTGAGGTAGACAAGCTGTGTGGCTAGGAGAATGAGAGCAAGAAGCAGCATAAAACCTAAGGAATCATTAGCCCTGAAGGAACGGTGTTGGAAGGTGCATTGATCTTCCTCCCTAATGAATGAGTAAGTGCCCACATCTAAAACTGGGGGAAATGCCATGGCCACAGACAGAGTCCACACCATACAGATCACAGCCAGACACGTCCAAAAGGTCAGCCTCTTTGTATAGAAGCGGTGATGGGCGATAGCTAAGTATCTGGTGACACTGATACAGAACAGCATGAAAGCAGTGTGGAAACAGGACAAAACCCCCAGAAAGGCAATCACTTTGCAAGTCAGAGTCCCGTAAGTCCAGGTAGAGCCATTTTTGACAGAGTTGAATACAAATGGAAAACAAATTGCAGATCTGAGGATATCTGAACAGCAAAGGTCCAACAGGAAGTAATAAGGTGCTCTATGCAAGGTTTTATCTCTCACTAGCAAAATGGAGATCAGAAGGTTGCCCACCACGCTGACTCCTATTATGAAACCCAAGGAAGTCAGTTTCAGAAAGGCTGTTAGAGGAGAGAGATTTTGCACAATGTTGTCAGCTGCATGGCTATAGTTCGCCATAGATGGATGGAGGATAAAGATACAGCCTCAGTCAAGTCTCATGATCTAGATAGAAGAACAAGGAAAAGATAGATCCATACATTTTACTGAAAATGTAATCCACAAAGAGAACTGATCCGATCTGCAGTCATGCTTTCTCTTTTCTTCCATTTGATTTGCCATCAGAATATCTGGAAAAAAAAATGAGCTATCAGTTCTTAAGTTAACAAGCAATGATGTCAGGCAGTACTAACATAAAGCTTTTTATTTCTGGGGAAGTAAATAAAGTTTTAATTTTGAATAATATTATTTCCTTTAGTACGTACTTTTGCTTGAGATTTCAGAGAATTGGCTTGCTTAGTTTTCTGGGCTAGATGAATTTAAAAATGTCCCTATTTTGGAGGATATATATTTTATTGGGTACATTTAGGACAGAAGGAATAAAATGTTCCACAATCATAAAATTTGCCAGTGCAGGAATTAATCACTAGTGTTATAAAGGAATCTACAAGATTGCTAATAGGAGACAGAAAGGAGATTACCTACATTTATTGAGTTCTATTAGTAGCTGTCAGTATTTTATAGGCAGCTTCTCCGCTGATACGGATCCAAAATATTTGTCTTTTAACTCAAGTGTCACTATTCATGCTGCATATTATAAGAAGAGTATTTGTTGATTGACCTTAAATCATAATTTCAACATTAGACTTCTAAATGAGTAGGAACTTGTCCCAAGATTTGATGTGATTTAATCTTTTGTCTCTTCTCCCCCACCCCCTGGGCAACCCCACCCCAATTTTGGCAAATCTTTTCTCCTTTAAGCACATACGATTATTAAAAATGGTTAATGTAAATATTAGCCAGGGAAACACACCCACAGGAATAATGCATTTCCATTTGTAAATCTTGGCTGCCTGGGTTCAAATGAATTTAACATGAATCCGTATTTATTGGGCAATTAAGCTTTTCTGTTTACAATGATAGAACCTTTGTTGCAAATCACAAGTGGCTTCATTTGAAAATGAAATGCACATTGTCTCCTTGGTGCCTGGGAGCCACACCAGGGAAATGGGCTTCCTCTGTCATTCCTAGCGAGCATCTTTCCTTTGCCTCTTCTCACTTGCCCGGAATATGCTGATGGTGGCTCAGACAAACCTGCGTTCAATGATTTTAATTTCCCCACTGATATATCCCTGGGTAAATGCCGATCTCATCATGCAACATTATGAAAACTGAAACCCGCCACCCCTGGATTTATAATGGGGGGTGGAGGAGGGGGAGGGAAGAGAGACATGCATTACATACGCGAAGATGGGGAGACTGCTTCTGTTCCTGGTGATTCGCGATCTGATATTCCTCAGTCTTGCAAGGCTTTCCAGAAATGGAGCTCTGAATAAGCTCAACTGAAGATGCATTGCCTGAATGTACTTCCATTATGCAGTTTATTGTTTAAAAAAAACCAAACACCACCTTAGGGAGGGCTTTTTCCCGGTGTGCCTGCAGTTTCATCAACACTGTGCGCCCTCCACCCCTAAACTTAATCGAGAGTATGTCCTCCTACCTGTTGGTGTTGGATATCCCGACAGACTATAGCTTCTTCTTTCTATATATTGCCGGGGGGTTTTCTCCTTTCTTTCTTTCTTTCTTTTTTTTTTTTTTTTTTTTTTTTTTTTTTTTTTTTTTTTTGCCTTGGTGCCTTGACTGAGCATCCAGGCAGGGCTCGGCGGCGCCTGCGCGCTGGAGCCTCCTTGAGCTCCAGCCGCGTCCTCCCCTGTCGCAGCCGCGCGGTCTCCCCCAGCAACGCAGGGGCCGCGGCGGCGAGGGCGGAGGCCCCGGCCGCTGTGGAGCCAACCCTAGTCCCGACCCGTTTCCAGAACTGCCGGAGTTCACTGAATGCCCTGTCCTGTTGGACTGGCAAAAAGAGGCTTTTGTCTCCCAGTGGCTGCTTCTGAACGTTTCCCTCCCCGCGCGTGCAGCTGGGGCTGGAAAGGCACGCTCAGGACTCAGGCCCGCCCTCCGCCCCGCGGCAGGGCCGCCGGCGCAGGGCGCCCTCTCCGCGGCCTCCCGAGCTTGTCTTCCGGTCTTCTTCGGGGTGGTCCAAAGCTCCGTTTAGGTTTCTTTTTAAATAATTTCCCCAGCTGACCTTTAAATTTCCAAATTAGCTGGGGTGAGGGGGGAGGTGAGGATAAAGGGGAAGGGAGGGAGGAAGGGAGGAAGAAAAGAGAGAAACGAAAATCACATATATATATATATATATGATATATATCACATATATATCATATATATATCATATATATATGCAGTCAAGAAAAATTTTGGCAATGGGGAAGAGGGGAAATCAGGTTAAGGCAACGCTGTCTTTGTTAGTCATCTATTCTGGAAAGCACGCAAATATGCATTATGTAGGGAGAAGCTAAGTTCGGAGAACTGCAAAAGGATTTAACGAACTTGATTTAAGAATCTACAAATATTTTAAATGACTATTCCTTGCATTCCACCCCACGCAGAGACAGCCTTTTCTTTCTTTTGTTTTCTTTTTTGCAAGTATGACTGACCAGTAGATTGGCAACTTCAAAGCAGTTGTGTGAGTGTCCTTCCCTCCCCTCCTCCCCTTCTTATTACGGAAGGAAAACACTAAACAGGAATTCATAAAACTTACACCGCTTCATAAGGTCCGATGATATCATGCCTGACAGCTGGGTGCTTAGGGATGCCTCTGGAATCCCTTTTCCGTATTTTACCGTTTCGAAAGAGTTTTGTTTGTGGGGGTGGTATAAGATTTTAAACGACAACAACTCGCCTCCAAAAAATGAGCAGACATCCTTTCATTAATTCCCAAAGTCAAACGTCTGCTTTTTCTGCGGTATGCTTATTGCTTTATAATAATCTGTTAATGAAACAGAAAAAAATAAGTATCTTCTCTACAGTAATAATTTGATCTCCAGACTCCAGTAAAATACCTCATTGCTGGGTGGTGAGATTGTGACATTCAAGGGAAGTCAAGCCAATCAGCGTACAGATAATGTGGGTTAATTTACATATTGTATTTCTATTGGTCATACCGAGGTAAAGCTTTCTTTGCTTAAAGCTTAAAAATGAATACTTCACTGTCATGATGTCACAGTCATTACACAAAGCCCTATGTTGGTAGTACTGAAATGATATTACATTTTCCTAATTTGTTTTGAAATATCCTAAATCCATTAGAAATAGATAATGATTTTTTTTAAAGGAATATATATAAAGCACCTAACTCTGGCATTCCTTTAACTTAGGAAAATCAATCCTACAGTAGTACTGTAGTAACTTCAGGGCATTTCCATTCAAGTATAACAGTATACTTTTTTGCAAAACAAATTCAGAAGAGATCAAAACTATATGATAATTTAAACTTTCTAAGTAAAATGTCAAAGTATTTTTATGGAACTACCAATCAATTCAATTTGTTCATTTTTACCTCCCAATTAGTGTCTCAATGTACTTTGCAAAGAGTTATTATTTCCTGAATTTTTACAGTTTAAAAATCTATAGAATAAGAGACTTAAATAAGCTTCCTGCAGATTCACGATTGGCTAGATCTTAGGTTGTATGGATTAGGGAAAAACTATTTAAATGTAAGTTAAAAGGGTGATTGCACTGCTGGGTCATGAGGCAATAATTTACTCTGCCAAAAGGTACAGGGATAAGATCCAAGGGTTTAAACATACTTTAAGAAGCAGGTATTGATTCCTTAAAAGTAAGAAAGGGGATATGTGTGTGTGCAATATTTTTTCATGTTCACATTTCATAATATATTAAAGCTATTGTTATCCTTTGCAAATGAGTGCAGTTACATCCACTAGTTCTTCAGTTTTTCCAACTGTTAGATGAGAATGACATTTTCTTGCCTCACAAGGGGGCTCAAGAAATTAATGAGATGTTGTTCATTTAGTTCATTAACTACTGGAAAAAACATTAAAGTCTGCATCTTCCACCAACAGGTATTTAAAAAAAATATATTTAATAACTTGACAAAAATTTCATATCATCTACAAGTTCTCAAATCTAAAATTATTGCTTCAAAGTGTTCAGATCATAACCTTGTTTGATCTTTGCTAATTTCTTTTTGATTCTTTATACCCAGAAAAATTGTCATATTACAAATAGAAGGACAAAGCAAACAACAGCAAAATACTATACACCATGGATTTGAAGGATTCTAAAGGCTTTCAGGTTCTTTGCATGTTATATTTACTATATTGATCAGTGAATTAGGAAGACTGAGTTATTTACTTAATTTGGTTCTTATAATAAATATATACAATTTTATTTAAAACAGCGAGTATCTTCTTTTCAAAATCAAACATTTCAGATTTTTGCCAAGTGATGCACACACAGCGTCATGATGGTCAAATGCAGTGTTTTTGTTCTATGCATTGTTTATGTAAAAATATGTGTCAAATGCAGAGAATGATAGGTGAAAATAAAATGTTCTAAGAAAAGATTTTTTAATCATTCATTTAAAGTTCTGTCTCTCCCATTTAAAGCTTGTCATTAAAACTTTAAAAATATGTATCATTGATATTCTTGACTCTTACTAACATCTAAAGCTAAATTTGAAAAAGGGACTTCTATAAATTTTCTAGACGCTATCTTGGTAAGAAAGACTCACATCAAGGACTTTTGCATAGAAACATTTTCTAATAGTTTATTTTTTAGAATTCACTAACTTGGAATAAGTGACCAAGAGAAAGGGAGATTATGCATTTATATTTTGATAATGTTTTTTTACCTCCTAGTCTGTTGCAAAAAAAATGATCTTTTTTCACAATAACATCTAAGTAACTGAAAGTTTCCGGGGCTTTGTACTCCATTTGCTTGAGGAATAGAATGGTGAAAGAATACACTAGACCTAAAGAACTTCCACCGGATTTTAAAATCGTGCCTTGGGAGTTCAAAATAACTATAATTGTGAACACCTCAAAAAGTGATATTTCTTCAGAATTGTAATGAGTTTTAAAAGACTAAGAATCTGGCCTATTTCTCTCCAAAATCTAAGACTCATTTGTCATTCATTCATTCATTTTTCTCTCTACTCTGTCAGAACAGGTTCCAAAGTGTTAATATAATTCATTTTTAATTTTAAAGCTAGCATCTCGAAGATATTCCTTCTCAATTTAAGATGCAGTTTTTTAGAAACTTAGTGATTTAATTTCTCTGGCAATTTCCTTCTCTTTGAAAACTGAAACTTATTCCTTTATTTAGTTCATTTAACAAACATCTGTTAAGGTTCTACTCTGTAGGAATCACTGTGCTATCTTGCAAGAAATGAAAAATCAAGAGATAGCACCAGTGTACAGGCTGTTGTGTCAATGTAGGAAAAGGCTGAACTGCTAGAAGTGGAGGAGGTGGAATGAACAGAAACAAAGGGATGGATCTGATTGGGAAGAAAAGGTAAAAGCCACATTTTTAAATCAAGTGATTAGATAAGGGAAGCAAAGGAGACTGAGGAGAAAGAATTGACTGTAAGGTTTGGAGCTTGGATAACTGGGAGGCAGGAGGCACTATTAACCAGAGATAGAAAAAGTTGAAAAAAAGGGAACTGGTTTAGTGAGAAAGGTAGTAAGTCCATTTTAGACATATTGAATGTGAAATGCTCATATTGAATGTGAAAGGTAATAAGTCCATTTTAGACATATTGAATGTGAAATGCTCACATTCAATATGTCTAAAATGGACTTATTACCTTTCTCATTCAAATGTTGATATCTTATATGAATTTGGAGAGAAGAGCTCAAAGTACCCATTGGTGATGGTAGAGCTAGGGTAACTATTGGGTGCCATTGCCAAGGGAAAGATTGTTGAGAGAGAAGGTTGAGGTTAAATAAATAAACAAACATGACCATTCCCCTCCCTCTGGACAAACAGAAAAAAACTAATAGAACATGTGTATGTAAGAAACAAAAAGGAACATGGAAGAACTGGAGATAGAACAAACTGAAAGGAAGGAGAAGCATCAGTGTCATAAGTCTATAAGGGAGGAGAGAATTTCAAGGAGGAAGTGGTCATCAGTGTTTCTTGTATCTAGAAGGATAAAAAGTATGAGGGATGAGAAGATATCATTGGATCTGGTGATGAGGAAATGGTGATGGATCTGATGAGAGGGCGGTTTCAGAAGAGCAGGTCAGACTGCAAGGAATTAACAAGCGAGGGACATAGGCTCATAAGGTCAAGCTAAGAAACTTTTACTGTGAACAACAGCACTTCTCATTGTGATAAAGGTTTTAATGAATTCTCTTGATGTTGTATGAACAAAGTGATAGTTATTTAAATAAATACAGCAAGTCTTCTGGAAGTCTTTAAAATTCTTCTTCTATTAGGCTATTACACTATTACGCTGCTTCTATTACATTATTTAAATGTGATCCTTTGAATGAGGAGAGCAAATAAATGCAAGTTTCCCCACTGTCTGGTGAAACTTTAGAGTTTGATGAAAAGCCCTTGGTCTATCAAATATTCTAAGTTGTCTCAATCCCTTTTGCCTTTTTTTTTTTTAAATCAGATGAAGTTATTCTCAATCATGAAAAAAATAATGACCCATGAGGGTGTGGCATGAGAGTGAGTGGGGTGTGTGTGTGTGTGTGTGTGTGTGTGTGTGTGTGTGTGTTTGTGTGTGTGTGTTGGGAGGAAGTGGGGGAAGCAAAGCAAGTGTTGGTAAAATAATTAAGGAGTGGGAAGTTTAATATTCAGGTTAATGGAGAGTCATACGTATCTTACATTGATTGTAAATTTTCATGGAATAAAAATGCAATACAATTTTTAAAAATCAAGAAGTATATGGCATTTTTTCTTTGATTATTCAGAGGACCTAAATCTTACAGTGCATTAAGGCCATCAGTATAAGCACCAATTACATGATAATATGAACAGATTATGGTTATTTAAGCTTTTGTGGTGTTTAGCTTTTTGATAAATGGGCATAATTAAAACATGACTGAAAATAAAGAATGTTACCTTAGATGCTAATTTAAGAACTTCCCATATTAAATGTCTAGTCCTGCATCCTGATTTTCTGATTAGCCCTTCCACTTTCATTTCTCCTAATTTTTTAAACTTCGTAATTTTCTCTTTACGGAGTAATACCTCTGCAAAACAAAGACAAAATCAAAAGTCCCATACTTCACAAACATGGTTACTACTCTAATTTGGTTAACATTTGATAAAAATAGAAGTGTGATAATATATGCCTAATTCGACAATAAAAAGGATTTATGAATAAGTCCTGGGGTGACATTCTTTCATTCATTCAGCACATGTCGTAGTCACCACTAGAATATGAATCCTGTGAAAGTTTAGACATTGTCTTATTATATTTTGCCCTGTTCTTCCCTGCTACCCAAACAGAACCTGGCATGTAGACAGCACTTCATACATTTTTGTTGAATGGGTGATTGATTATAAACCTACTATGGAGAGGGTGCTGTGCTAGGTACTTTGAGGAGACTAGAACAGAAAAAGAAGAAAAAAACCAGTGGCACAGGCTCCAACTCAACTCTGTTTTTCTTAATTTAAAAAAGTTAGCATAATTATTTGTTTTACAAGCAGAAAGTTTACTTGGTCAAGGAGTTACTCTGGATTTGAGGAATTTGATTTGCTTCTTAGCCTTATTAGGTTAGCATTTACATGATTTCTTACTTGCCTTAGTACTCAGTAATTTCAAACCATTTCTAATAACTCATGCAGATTATGAGCCAAGAGTAGATATTTTATCCTTTGAGCTCCTAACCTTTGTCATGTCAAATACATGACAAAGTATCTGCAACTTTAATCTGGCTTTGAATTTACGATCATTAATTTTTTAATAGCCAAATGGGTGGAATATTCTGAAAACAAAATTAAAGTGATTTATCAATACAGAAGTAAAAAATCTCAATAATATATAGAGAAAATTTTAAATGATGAATACTCTCTATTCTAATTTTCCCTATGGCTTATTAATAATTACCTACGGAACAGACAGGTAACAGGTTGAAACAGAAATTGACCATTTAGTTGCTTAGAAAGACTTCACAAGGATATTACTTTTAGATAAAAATAAGGGTTATCTTTTCTTGCATTTTCTTTGTCTTCTTTTTAGAAGATACTTTTTCCCCCTTCTTTACCAGGCATACATTAGAGCTGAATATAAGAGGCTCTTATAGTATAAAGTAGTGCTGATTCATTTTACTAATTGAATACAATAAAAAAACCTACCAGCCGAATAATTCTTTCAGTCCTCTTAGCTTGAACTAAGGCCAATCTCTGGAACAAGGATTGCACAGAACAATGCTTCCAACAGCAGGAAGTAAGATGGTAGCTCCCTTTCAGAAGGCGGGAAGGACTGGGGTTGGGCATGAATCATATCACCGCGTAGGGTCCGGATTATCTTTCTCCTTTAAATGATCTAGAATCATGGCATCCTGGACTGGCAGGCCTTCTGCATTCAAAAAGTTTGTAAATTCTTGAGTCAGGGACCACAACCCAGTTGGTCTGTAGACTTCCAGTCCAGGGGGTGTTTTTCACTGCACCAGACAGCCTTTTCAACTTTCAGTCCCCATTAAACCAAGTCAGCAGGTGCTTAATCTGCTCTCCATCTTACAACCTAAACAGTTCTAAAATTTAACTTTAAAAGGCCCTTATGAAAATCATATGTAAAAGACACATCCTTATCTCAGGGCTCTTCAAGTTTCACTTTCCAGTTAATATTCTTTTTTTTTTTCATTTACACATTATGAATTCCCATAAATTCTAATGGGAATTAAGCCCATAAATTCTTGGCACCTGGTTGAAAGACTAGGAATCATACAGAGACTGCACTTTTGTATATAATGTACTTGTAATCCACTCTTTCAGTGATTTGCTTTTTGTGCCAACTGGCATTAAATAGGTGGGATTCTGAGGTTTCACCATGTCTTACTACTACAGAAGATCATATTAGGTTGGTGCAAAAGTAATTGAGGTTTTTGCAATTGTTTTTAAACTTTTAAACTGCAATTACTTTTGTACCAACCTAATACATAAATTAACCGTTAGTGAAGAGGTGAACTGAAGATTGATCCTACTCAAACTGTGTTCAGAGTGATGTTTTAGCAAAAAACAAAAAAAGCTCAGAATTGATCTGTGCCAAAGTCACCCTCTAACTTGGATATATACACATATGCTGAATATTTAAGTTGCTCTCTTAATAATTTTGATACTGCATAACTCCATGAGGGCAAGATTCCTGTCTATGTTGATTATTTTTGTGTCCCTGGTGCCGGGGATAGTGTTTGGCACATAATTGACACTCAGTAATTATTAGTGGAATATATGAATGTTCCCATTTTAAAAAAATATTTGTAACTAAAAATCAAATGCTTTTTCTTTTCCATTTATTTCTCTTGATAAATCTCCAAGTATGTATGGTCTTTTGAAAATAAATAGGAGAATAATCTCTTTCTTCCCCTCGGGAGCTGTACTATGGCTGAAATCTTTTTCTCACAATATGTTTAATACTTCTAAAGTACAATATGTTGTTGAAAGCCCCAAGTCAACTTAAAAAAACTATGCAGTATCAAAATTATTAAAAGAGCAGGTTAAACGCTTGACATAGACACAAGTTGGAGATTGAGATTGACATCTACCCCAACCTTTTTTGACTATTTACTAAAAGGTCATTCTGAACATTGTCTGTAATAGGATATAAAACATGCACAGTAGATCAACCTACTACTGGTCTAGGGTGAAGGAGTATGAAAACTAAACTCATATTTACTCTAGAAGACTTAAACTTTATAATTACCATCAGGGTGGCATAGATTTATTGACTTTTAGAGATGAACAGTTATTAATATTTACCTAGTTTTTATGATTTATAAATTAATTTTAAATACATTACTTCATTGGATTCTAACTTCATCCTATGAAGTAGCATTCTCCTTTCAATATAATAAAAACAAGCTTAGAGAGATGAATAATAGTTATATTGTATTTATGTGACAGGTGTTCTTTTCAGTAATTAACTTATTTAATTTTCACAAAACCTTAATAAGCAAGTTGCATAATTCATTTTACTGATGAGGAAAGTTGAGGCACAGAGAGATATAGCAACTTGCCTAAGGTCAATGGAAAGTTGGGATTTGTGCTACATGATTTACCTCAAGCAGTGGTGAAATCAAAAACTTGATTTAGGTTTTCCTGACACTAAATCTTATGCCCTCTCAGTAAACTACAGAGCCTCTAGAGTCTAAACTAGTGCTGTCCATAAATATTTAATGTGTAATTTAAATTTTTTTCTAGTAGCCAAAATAAAAAAGAAACAAGTAAAACTAATTTTAATGATACTTTTTATGTAAACTAATACATCCAAAATATTAAGTCAACATATAATCAATACAATAGTATTAGCGATATTTTATATTTTTTTTCTCACGAAGTCTTCCAAATTCAGTATGTATTTTGCAACAATTACAGAGCATCTTAATTCAGACTGGCCACATTTTGAGTACTCAAACCAGCTCTGAGCCGTCAGGCCTAAAATCTTTATTATAAATAAGAATAAGCCCAGAGAAGTGAATTCCCATACTCAGAGTTAATCAGGGGTGTAAATGCCAAGTTGGTGACCAGACTTGAAGAAGAAAAAGCAATCGCCAAAACTTGGAGCCCAGATGAAATCTCTGTTGCGTGAAGTATGGTTCGGAGGCATCCCTTCTGCATTGTTTCTCTCAGGAGCCAGTCTCTACACCTAAAGAACCAGAGCCCATTGCATTACATTGCATCTCCCACACCTTGCAGGCCAAACCAGCTGGTTTCATTCTCCAGTGGAACATATGTTAAACACTATTTATTTACTGTTGCAAGGTTGCATGAAACAGAAAGAAAAAGCCAAAAAAAAAAAAAAATTCAAATCTCCATGGAATTGACAAGCCCGGTAACTCCCTCTTCTCATATATTCTGTTTAAACTCATATTGTCATAATATGCTTCAATTTGGGAAGAAGGCTAGGATCCTAAAAACTTCAGAAAGTGTATTGTTGTCTTAGAGATGTTCCCCTACTTCATCACAGATGCTGTGGATTCTTAGAGGCTCATTACAATCTCCTGTTGACTGTTGGGATAATTCCTGTATTTTTACCCTAAATTCATTCAAACCCTTCAACTCAGAGCCAGAATTGATCTAAAGATGCCTACAAGTAGAAACCTCAACTATGAATTTATTTAATACTACCTTAATAATTTTATTACTAGATTCCATAAAATTTGAATTTTAGAGTCAAGAGAGATTTTAAAAAGTGACCTAATAGTGGATTTGGAACTTTTTTTCTTAAGGTAATGTTATAAGATTTTTTTCCAGATGAGATCATACTTGGAATTCACATATAAAACAGATGATGGAGCTGCTGTGAGGAAACTGGAACTACAGGTTGGGGCCATAATCTGTTTGTCTTTTATTATTTGACTTGGCAACTGCCAAGGCAGCCCTGTAGAACCTAGGGGTCTAATTATCACAGTTGAAAAGCACTGGTTTAGTGGATAGCGCATCCCCCTCCCCCAATTTTTCCTCCTTACCAGGCTGATGATAGCAAGAGAATTAAAATTCTAAAATATCTGAATTTATGAAAAATAGTCCGGGGCGGCCCAGTGGCTCGGGTGGTTGGAGCGCCATGCTCCTAACAACGAAGGCTGCCGGTTAGATTCCCACATGGGCCAATGAGCTGCGCCCTCTACAGCTAAGACTGTGAACAATGGCTCTCCCTGGAGCTGGGCTGCACTGAACAGCCAGAGCTCGGTGTGAGCAGCTGTGCGCTGTCATGGATGGCTGTGAACTGCTGTGAGCTGCTGTGTGCTGACGTGTGCTCCTGTGAGCGGCCAGTGGCCGCGCTGGCCAGCAGACAGAGTGAGTGGCCAGCAGTCAGAGTGAGTGGCCAGCAGCTGGTGAGATCTGCCGCACGCTACTGTGAGCGGCCAACCAACTACCCGTGACCGACTGCCTCAGCCTGGTGGAGTGCAAGGCTCATGTCGTGGGGGGCGTCCGGCGGGGTCTCAGCTCCCCACATAAGAACGCAGGACATGGCTAGGCCAAAAAGGAACACCCACGGAGCCATAGGTAGGGGAGTCACACCACTATACTCTCACTGGCGGCTGGGTTGGAGAAACAGGAACCAGGAGCAACACAATTCTCAACCCTCACTGCGCCGCTTGCAGACTCAGCCACCATCTTCTTGCTAGCTCCCCCGTTTTTCCTGCTAGCCTAGCCACGGCAGTTATATTCATGGCCAATGGCTCACTGGTTACAGCTGACGGCCAACTAGCCACAGCTGCTGGCCATTTGATCACAGTCGATGGCCATTTACTACCTGAGCCAGCACCTTTCTATGTGAGGCCGAGAGCCTGGAAACGGCTTTTTGGGGCTCTGTCCCCACAGCTCATAATACCAGCAATGGGCCAGGGAGCTGTCCTACACAACTAGACTGAGAAACAATGGCTTAAAAGAAACGGGGGGGGGGGGGGGAGGGGGGTAGCAGGGTGGGGGCGGCAGGAGGGTGGGGGCAAAAAAATGGTCCAGGGATGAGTACTAAAGTGATAGAACGGTTTATGAAAAGAACTGTTTAAGAGAAAGAATCAAGGTACATAAGAATTATTGCCTGGGTATGGAGTAGAACAAGTTCAGGCTTCGCTGGCTAGTTGACTGATGGGGCGACACACACACACACACACACAAACACACATGCGCGTACACACAGAGAGAAAGAGAAAAATCAGACAAGGCGTTCCTTTTTGACAGGAAGATAAGTTGAGTTTTAGTGAATGCACATGAGGTAACAGCCAGCCATTCACATGGGATCATTTCTAAGTGCTAATTGGTCTGGAACTGGAACCTGGAGAGTCAGGGCCAGCCATATGGGAGTTGTCTGCTTATAACCGAAGCCCTGGGGCTACACTCAGAGAGAAGTAGTATGGAGACAGAGGAATTCTCTAAGACAGAGTGTGGAGAGAAGAGAATGCCAAGATTGGAGAGTTGAAGAGTGAATGTTTAAAACAGGGCTGTCAAAACTGCTGCGGTCCGCAATCCATTGTTAATTGGCCCGCAGCAAATTCCAAAAATATATTTAGTTTACTTAAATAAACTAGGTGAGGCAATACTACTTCACCTCTCACACTTGAGTGAGTGGCCGGCTGTTTATGTATTTTACTGCATATGGCCCTTGGTAAAAACCATTGAAAAAAGTTTTGACACCCCTGGTTTAAAGCATCAGAAGAGGAAGAGAAACCAGTTAAGAAGATAGTAAAGGAGTAGCAGAGAGGTGGGAGGAAAACAATCCAACCACTCTCAGCCCCTCCCCTGTAGCTCCCTTGACAAAACAACCAGCCTCTTTTCCTAAAGCCATTGCAACCACCTCCTAATTAGACCAAGTAGTAAGTATCTCTTTTCCCCTTGTTTTTACAGCAAATATAAACATAAGTGGAATTAATTTTATCCAAACAATTCTTCACTCTACTAAAACATCTTTAAAATGACTATGGATTCTTTTAAATAGAGTAATTTCCATCTTTTTCTCCCTTCCTGACTTCTTTTATTTTCTGAGTCTTGTCATTTGAGTACACTGAGGTGTAGACTCCCTTATCAGGCACAAGGTGGGAGGGGAAACTCTTCTTTGTAATAGGAGTGCTGCAATTCACTTTAAAAAAATTATAGCAATAATTTTATGATGGCTTTTTATAGCAAATACAGACATATAAACAAATCAACAATAGCCATCTTAGTATAAAATCATGAAGTGCTCTTTCCTAGCTTTTATTTTATATTTTATGCTAATGCTACTAATTTGAATTTTATTTTGATTCTAGTTGGTCGTTGTCAAGCTACCAAAGTAGATTATAGTTTTTTTCTATAAAATATTTTGTCATTGAATCCATTTGGCATTTTCTGTGGAAAGAATTCTTTTTTTTTTCTTTTAATCAGTTTCAGGTGTACAAAACAATGTAACAGACATTTATGCTCCTCACAAAGTGATAACCCCCTTTCCCCAATCTACTACTCTTCTGACATTGCATACAGCCGTTATATTTCCACTGTCTCTATTCCTAATGCTGTACTCCACTTCTTATGAATATACATATATATATAAAATTATAGTTGACATTCATTATTGTTCAGCTTCAGCTTCAGGTGTACAGTGCAGTGATCAGGCATCTACACCATCCCTGAAGTGGTCTCCCTAATAAGACAATTGTCTATCGGATACTCTACAAAATGTTTACAACATTATTGATTATATCCCCCAAACTGTCTTTTGTAACCCCATGGCAATCTTGTGCTTACTGATTGTGCTATTCCAATAGTGCTGCAATAAACATAAGGGTGCATATATTTTTTCGAATTAGTGTTTTGGATTTCTCTGGATAGATACCTAGGAGTGGAATTGCTGGGTCATAAGGTAATTCCATTTCCAGTTTTTTGAGATACCTCCATACTGATTTCCATAGGGGCTGCACCAATCTGCAATCCCACCAGCAGTGCACAAGGGATCCCTTTTCTCCACATCCGCGCCAGCACTTGTTGTTTGTTGATTTATTGATGATAGCCATTTTGACTGGGGTATCTCATCGTGGTTTTTATTTGAATTTCTCAAATGATTAGTGAGGTTGAGCATTTTTTCATATGTCTGTTTCCCATCTGTATATCCTCTTTAGAAAAATATCTCTTCATGTCCTCTGCCTGTTTTTTAATTGGGTTGTTTGTTTTTTTGGTGTTGAGTTGAATGAGCTTTTTATAAATTTTGGATATTAACCCCTTCTCAGATATATCATTGAGAAATATCTTCTCCTATTTAGTAGGATGCCTTTTTGTTTTATTGATGGTTTCCTTTGCTGTGAAAAAACTTTTTAGTTTGACATAATCCCATATGTTTATTTTTTCTCTTCCCTTGTCCGCAGGGATATATCAGTAAATATATTACTTAGGGTAATGTCTGCAAACATTTTCCTATATTTTCTTCTAGGAGTTTTATGGTTTCAGATCTTACATTTAAGTCTTTAATCCGTTTTGAATTTATTCTTATATATGGTGTAAGGAGGTGGTCCAGCTTCGTTTTTTTTGCATGTGTCTGTCCAGGTTTCCAAGCACCATTTATTGAATAGACTGTCTTTACCCTAATGTAAATTCTTGCTTCCACTGTCATAGATTAAATGACCATATAGGCATGGGTTTATTTCTGGGTTCTCTATTCTGTTCCATGGATTAATGTGTCTGTTTTTATTCTAGTACCATGCTGTTTTGATTACTGTAGCCTTATAGTATAATTTGGTATCAGGTATCATGATACCTCCTTCTATGTTCTTATTTCTCAAGATTGCCAAGGCTATCTGGGGTCTTTTACGGTTCCATATAAATTGTAGGATTATATGTTCTATTTCTGTGAAAAATATCCTCGGTAGTTTGATAGGAATTGCGTTGAATCTTATATTGCCTTAGGCAGTATGGACATTTTAACTATATTGATTCTTCCGATCCATGAGCACGGTATGTGTTTCCACCTATTCGTATCTTCTTTAATTTCTCTCTTCAGTGTCATAATTTTCTTAGTACACGTCTCTTACTTCTTTGGTTAAATTTATTCCTAAGTATTTTATAGTCTTTAAAGCAATTGTAAATGGGACTGTTTTCTTAATTTCTCCTTCTGATAATTTATTATTGGTATATACAAATGCAATTGATTTCTGAATATTAATTTTGTATCCTGCTACTTTACTAAATTCATGTATCAGTTCTAATAGTTTTTTGGTCGAGTTTTTGGGGTTCTCTATATATAGTATCATGTCATCTGCATATAATGAAAATTTTACTTCCTCCTTACCAATTTGAATGCCTTTTATTTCTTTTTCTTGTCTGATTGCTGTGGCTAGAACTTCCAGAACTATGTTGAATAGAAGTGAAGAAAGTGGGCAAACTTGCCTTGTTCCTCATCTTAAGGGAAATGGTTTTAGCTTTTCCCCATTGAGTATGATGTTAGCTGTGTGTTTATCATATATGGTCTTTATTATGTTGAGATATGGTCCCTCTATTCCCACTTTCTTAAGAGTTTTTATCATAAATGGCTGCTGGATTTTATCAAATGCTTTTTCTGCATCTATTGATATAATCATATGATTTTTGTTTTTCACTTTGTTAATATGGAGTATCACATTAATTGATTGCGGATGTTGAACCACCCTTGCATACCAGGAATGACTCCCACTTGATCATGGTGTATGATCTCTTTAATGTATTGCTGAATTCTGTTTGCTAATATTTTGTTGAGGATTTTTGCATCTATGTTCATTAGGGATATTGGCCTGTAGTTTTCTTTTTTTGTAATGTCTGTCTGATTTTGGGATCAGGGTAATAGTGGCCTCATAAAAAGTGTGTGGGAGCCTTCCCTCCTTCTGGATTTTTTGGAATAGTTTGAGGAGAATAGGTGATAATTCTTTTTTGAATGTTTTGTAAAATTCACCTGTGAAGCCATCTGGTCCAGGTCTTTTGTTTGTTGGGAGCTTGTTGGTTACTGATTCAATCTCCCTGGTAGTAATCAGTCTATTCAGGTTTTCCGTTTCTTCTTGAGTTAGCCTGGGAAGGTTGTATGCTTCTAGAAAATTATCCATTTCTTCCAGATTGTCTAATATGCTAGTATATAGTTGTTCATAGTAATTTCTTAAAGTTTTTTGTATTTCTGTGGTATCTGTTGTCACTTCTCCTCTTTCATTTCTGATTTTATTAATTTGGGTCCTAGCTCTCATTTTTTTTTTTTTTTTTTTTTTTTTTTTTTGGTCTCTATTTCATTTATTTCCACTCTGGCCTTTATTATCTTCTTCTTTGTACTCCCTTTGGGCTTATTTTGCTGTTCTTTTTCCAGAGCCCTTAAGTGTAAGGATAAACTGCTGATTTGTGATTTTTCTTGTTTCTTTAGATAGGCCTGCATTGCTATGAATTTCCCTCTTAAGACTGTTTTTGCTGCATCCCATAGATTTTGGGTCATTGTGTTTTCACTTTCGTTTGTCTCGAGATATCTTTTCATTTTTTTCTTGGATCTCATTGTTGACCCATTCATTTTCTATAACATGTTATTCAGCCTCCATGTATTTGTGTGTCTTCCAGTTTTTTTCTTGTAATTAAGTTCTAATTTCATAGCATTGTGGTCAGAGAAAACACTTGATATGATTTCAACTTTCTTAAATTTATTGAGATATGTTTTGTGGCCTAACATGGACTATCTTGGAAAACGTTCCATGTGTGCTTGAGAAGAATGTGTATTCTGCAACTTTGGGGTTAAATACTCTAAAAATATCGATTAGATCCAACTGGTCCAATGTGTCATTTAAGGCCACTGGTTCCATATTTATTTTCCATCTGGAGGACCTGTTGTGGAAATAAATCTTGAGTCAGCCTACAAATATTTATTGAGTGGCTATTGTGTTATATGCTTTATCTTGGGTGTTCAAGAATGATACAAAACAAAAAAAAAAAATCACACAAGTTTTCTGCTTCGAAGACTATTGCCTTTAAGTTGACACAATTAATTTAATGGACTATAAACCAGTCATGTGTGGACCCTAAGAAAGAAGATATCTACCAAGGATTCCTGGTGGTTAACTGAGCTCAAATTTAAAAACAGAACCTAACAGCCATTTCTACACAGAGGCCTCTCATGCAAACTGCACTTCAGGGAGAAGCCTGCACTGAACTGCCTGCCTGCACTGTGTTCCTGACAGCTGAGCCAACACTTACAAAGGAGTTCCTGGAATTATATTTCAACCAATAGGACTGGAGTGGCTCCATTCTGAACAATCAGGATAGTGCCTTTTGGATAATCAAACTGTGAGGAATTGGAGTCTTCATTTGCAGATGGACCAGGCCAGGGACTTCTGTCTATGTAAGTCAGCTCCCCTCAGTTCACTGAGCACACTTTTTCTTTCTACCTAAGATGGAAGACCCTGTTTCTCTGGCTGGAGCTGAAATACCAAAGAGGAAACACTGAGGACATCTCGCAGGACCAGAGTGGGAGTGGAGCAGAGGTGGTGGAACAGAGCAGGGCAGAACAGAACAGAGCTTTAGTGAGAGCCGCCTTGCCCCAGGGCTATGTCACGCATGTGCTTTTCCACAGCTGTGCTGGTTTATAATTGAGCTGTAACACTATTGAGCTGTTCCACAGCCATGCTGTATCACAATTGAGCTGTTTGCATTGAATACATTTTCCTTCTTCACTGCACCCTAAATTGGGGATGCTGTTGGCATAGAATTTGTGCCAACAACCATCAGTTGACACATGGTATAATAGTCTATGTATTTTGGGGGCAGTGACCACCCCAGATACCTCCCTACTTTCTGGAAACCTTATCTTTCATCCTTCTTCCTAGTCCCAGTCTCAGGAATCTAATTCAAATTTGGAGTACCATTTGGGGGTTCTTGTTTTTAGTTTAAAGTGTAGACCCCAAGTGATATTAACATTCAATATAGGAAGCCAGAAGACCCAGAAGAGGCACCATTAACAGTGGAATTGTAGGTATTACAAAAATACTGAACATAGGCATTTTGGTTTTGGGTGTTTCCTGCTGGCTTTCCTTAAGTCATGTCATCTGTTAAGGAACCACTTTTGCCTTTTTTCAAGGCTGGCGCCACTTCTGGGTAACCTGTGTGCCAAGATTTTCCTTCACCTCACACATCCTCCATCAAAGAGGACTTCTTGTTTGAAGCGCCTGTCAGTGAAATAAGTGTGTTGGGTAGACCATTTCCACTCATTTATGTTTTCCTTTTACAGACTAAGAAAATGAGGCCCACATTAACTTTAAGTGATACGCCAGTGCCCTGTGGCCTGTTTGCAGTGTAGCCAGAACTAGAATCCTTATTTCTTTGACTCCTCATTTAGGACTCTTTTCATTATATCACACAACCTTTCTTAGCCATAAACATGTGTCACTTAACAACATCACTGAGGAAAAAAACACGTCACTGTGTGGTTTGGTACTTTTTATTGTAATAATGACCAAGTTAATCTTTTTTGATAGCTATCATTACTATTGACCACTAACAGTAATAAATGTAGGGATCTTTGGACAAGTAATGCTTAATTTCAAGTATGAAAACAATAAGAATAATCTTGAAAATGAATACCCAAAAACATGATTTTTTTTTTCGTTTCATATGCTCCCATTTATAAACTTCTTAATCTGATGGTAGCTATGGGCCTTTTCTCTACTAAGAGATTTGTTATCTTCACTCCTTGGATAGAAACCTTTATTTCTACACCTAGAGTCAGTCTTTTATAAACCCAGACTTCTAGCATTTCTGGTACAAAACTGTATAGAAAGCTCAATTATCCTCCATTTTGGAAAACATGGCCTTTTTTTTCATCAGGACAACAAGCACTTTATATATTTGTGCAAATATTTGTGCCTGTTGAATTATAATCTAACAATATTTAAAAGTCAATTTCTAGGCTGGAACCGCAGGTTCAAAGGATATGATGATTGATTTGGTACTTGGTAAAAATTACCTATTTTGCTTATACACTATAGTGTTATTGATAACGGTGACACCTTGGAAACTACTGACATGTAATATTTTTTAAAAAGAAATGGATTTTGAAAAAGTGATGGCAAATGTATGGGATGAAATATTATTTGGTTGTTAAAATATCCATAAATACTTAACTGTTAAATAAAAACCTGGAAAACAAAATGGTGTATGCTCTACTGAAATTTTGTCAAATTTATGCATGGGGAAGATGGCATGCAAAAGTGAAAAGTTTTATTGACAGCAGGTAAGGTCTGGGTCACTTTGCTATGATACCATATAATCATTTAATGCTGTTTCATAATTTTTTTAGTTAATACATTACATAGTATAACAACCAGTTAATTCGGTTTTTAAGTTGCAGGAAAACAAATTTGTTAATTTGAAGTCACTTGTCATTCATTTTATCAAGCAGCATAACTTTACTTCTCCAAGTAAGTTAACCTCTAAGCCTTTGTGTCTTTTACTATAAAATGTGAGAACACAAACCTCTCATACAACTCCAGAATTAGCTAATCAAATGGTTGTTCTTTATATTTCTGATCACCTACTTTATTCACACTCGGGGATCAGTTCTGATTTACTTCTGGTTTGTTCGGAAAACCAAATGCTCAATGGTGAAGTCTTTTCTTCACTGGGAATATTTGAAGGAGCATGTCAGGACAAATATGAATACGAAATATGCTTTGAATAATGGCAGCATCAATGAAATTAAGTACACATTTTTCTAATAGAACCATTTTATAGAAGTCCAAATATTTGGATGAATAAGATAATATTTTTTAAAAATGACTTTTATTGTTTCTTTATATCTTTAGTCATACCTGAGCACTGAACTAATTTACTCTTTGGAAGTGGGAAGTTACAGTGCCTGGGTCCAAGACCCAACACCGCAGCAGGGTAGAATCAGGGCATGGCTACCTGACAGTCCATTCGCCACGACTAGGGTGAGTAGCGTAGTCTTATTTAGGGATCTTTATTTGAGAGTCATCTTTGGAAATGTAGAAGGACTGTGGGCTCCACTTTTCTTTTCTTTTGAAATGTTTGTCTGATAAAACCTTCAGAACTGAATGAAATGTGGGCTTTGACATCACCCGTGATAGCATCATCGAAGAACTACAATGTGTTGACGAGTAGTGATTACTTCATAATGACTGTTTTTCAATGGATGACATTTGGAGTAAATATGAATTGTTAATTGCTTTCAGAAAGACAGAATTCATTTGTAGGTAAAAAGAAAACTCCCAACCTGCAGTGTTATTAAATAGTAATAATGTTAGCTTCAATATTATACCTCTATCAGAATAATTTATTCAATGCTACTATATCAATTTGTTTTTCTGGATTTTTTTAAGGAACTAAATTCAATACACAGATATACAAGTATTATTGAAACCATAACAGCTGTAACAGGTATATTACTACTTGCAGTAATAAAAAGACATGATCTTAATTTGAAGTAATTTAAGATATAGGTGACAGGGGCAGGGGTGGATGGGAAGACAAGGAGTAGTGGGGCTGGTGGTATAAAAAAGGATAATAAGTATCTAGATAACAGTAAGTGCCCAAATAACCATATAGGAGGGCTACGTGAAATATAATAATACAGGCATAGACAACGCACTGTGGCCTCTGGAGGATGGGTATCATTAACTCCTTTTGGGAGAGGCTTCGTGGTGATGACATTTATAAAGTGAAGGAGAGGCAAGCATGGAGACATGGAAGGCATTTCATTTTAGAGTTTCTAATGCAGGCAGTGTGGAGTTTCTGGACTACAGGATGTAAGAGAATGAGAAGGAGGCGAAGGAGAAGCTCGTCCTCCTCCTTGTCAAAATGGTGGATCATTTCTACACTAAAGAAAGCATTAAATATGTACACCCAACGCAAGCTTTCATAAACAGTGTATATGATCATTCGTCAACTGACTAGACTACATTTAAAACTTATTAAAATGATGTTTAGTAATTATAATTTATATGTCCAAGAAAATAATTAAATCTTGCAATAAATCTCAGACCTGTTCTGTGCAAAATCTGGAAAGTTGGTAGAGCTGTGCTGAGGATGGTAAGGGCACATACAGCCTCAGTGAGACGATGCCGTGATCCGCTGTGCATCCTAGGCTTGGGCATTCCATTGCTGCATTAACTTTGTATCTCATATTCATTCTACAAATAAGACTGAGTGAGCAGTAATTTCTAGATGCTAGGCATTGTGCTAGAAGCTGGGAGTACAACAGTGAATCAATGATTCAGTTCCTGTCCCCAGAGCTCAGATTGTGAGATGGGGTTAAGTTTGGTTGAGATAAAGATAAGTAAAGAGAGATTCAAGTACAGAGTAGTATGTGCCTGATAGGAGATGTAAAGAATGCTGTGTGAGCACACAACAGGCTATGCTCAGACTGGAGGGCAGGGAAGCATCCTCAAAGAGTGCTGGGGAAGCCTACTGCCGGTAAGATAAGGAAACTGAACCAGGGAAACTGACAGGCACGGGAGGGCGCAGGCAGACCCAGAGAGAAGGGTAAGTGGGGACAATCAGACAGAGGCAAGGAACACACATGGTGCTTTCTAGGAAGTGAGATGCTGAGAGAGCTGAAAGCTAGAGTGCAAGACAGGTTGAGGGACATAGATGAGACTGAGAAAATAAGGGCAGGTTAAGCCATGCTGAAGCTTGTAAAGGAATTCATAAAAATATGAAATCTGTTAAAGAGTTTTGAGCTGGAATGTAACAGGATCAGATTTGTGTTTTAAGAACTTCACCAAGGTTGTTGTGTTTAGAAAAGATGGCAGAGGGTTAAGATGGGAGAGCAGAAGACCAGCTAGGGGTTGCTGTGGATCTCATCCACAGCAGGAGAGTGGTCTGAATTTGGGTGGGAGCCATGAGGATGGAGAGAAGTGGGTCCTTGGCAAAACTTGGAGGTGATTTTCATAGAACTTACAGATGGACTGGATGTGGCGTGTGAGGGAGAGGAAGGTGCCATGCATCCTCTCAAGTGTGTTTTCAGCACCAGGAAGATGGTGTCTATTAACTGAATCTCACAGGTAGCGACAGAAAAAGCTCACACATGACACTGCAAGGTGCTTTCTTCCTGGACACTGCCAAGCTGACATCAGTGAGTGAGTGGGCCGTTTGCTGGGAGTGGGAGTGGCAAAGCTATGGTTTGTTTTTATTCTTCCTTCTTGAGATAATCCCTAATCATACTCATCCAGTACAGAAAACGAGCTGTCCCCACTTCAGTGAATTGAAATACCAAAATGTACCAAATGACTAGACTAGTTTTCACAGAGGAGTTCAAAGAGGAAATCAGCTGCTCGTGCTGCTGAATGAAAATGGGTAATCACAATATTTTTAACACGTTAGACCTTATTGTTTTTGAAATTAGGAAAACTCTTTTTATGGAGTTACACAATTCTTTGCTAGGAAGCCTTTTAGAGATTACTAACAAATAATTTGGCAGATGAAACTTGTGGAGGTTAAATTATTGCCTCAAAGTCAGTCACCTGTTGGCTGATTACTTTTTTTCTTTCTAAATTGCACTGATAATGTCTTGAGAAGTGTTGATTAAACAAGTGAAAGTGAGCAAATGTCACTACAGGACCCATAAAATAGTTTTATGTTGGTGTCGAAAAGCCCTGCTTATTTTTGTGGCAAAATGAACGGGTTTTTCTGACAAATCATGTAAAATAGAATATGGTATAGTTTCTGTTCTTGGTGATCATGCCTGCTTAAAATCCTTTTAAGTGATTTGTGCATTTATCCAGAGCATAATTATTGTGATATTGAGAAATATAGTATTTATAATCTCAATGTTTAACCAAGTGCTATGTAATTAGTCCTTTAAAAATAATTCTCTGTATATAAAATTCATAATTTCATTTCATATTATCAAGTGCCAAATAATATTTTCAAAATTTTAATCATCCATATATAATGGATGCAGTGGAAATACGTATGAAGGGTATTGCAGTTCTGATATTACAATCAATGACACATTAAACCACATTTTAATGGGGTGGCTGGTTAGCTCAGTTGTTTAGAGAGTGGTGCTGATAACACCAAGGTTGCCGGTTTGATCCCCGCATGGGCCACTGTGAGCTGTGCCCTCCTTAAAAACAAACACACACACACACACACACACACACACACACACACACATTTTAGTATTTTGCAGCAGTCATCTTTTTCTGGCCTTGTGTCTGGCATTTCGATGTTTGATGTATATTATTTTATCACAGAAATGATTTAGAAAACTGAAGTTACTGAAAATTAGAAAAAAAAATGTTATCCTGCACACATTTGTTGATTTGGCCCTGTTCTCACCTAAGAATAAAAATTCTGTCTGGGATTACTAAGTCAAAATAGGGGCTTCCTCTTCACTCCTCAAGATAGAGAATACACATTAAACAAATTTTATGTTGCTTACATCTTTATGACTTCTAATGAGAAGAGATTTGTGGGTGTATTTTTCCTGGTGGAAAACGGATCACATCTACTATTTTCCTGAATTGGCAGAACCAAATTCCTTGCATCTTCTTAAATGACCTGAGCAGTTGCTACTAAGTTTTTGTTATGTCACTTAGGAAAGACCCATGGTCGAATACGTTTGTAATCACTAAAACAGAATCAATTACCTTCTTTTTTCCCTTACTTTTTCTTTTCCTTAAGTCACTCACCTACAAAATATAATTTGGGGAAACTTTAGGGAAGCCAAATTTCATTTCTTCACAGATGTCTTTGGGTTTCATCAATTTGCAAGCCTATGGTCGTGGTGGGGACTATGATAAAGAAAACAAAGACTCAGGGAAAATGTCAAAATTAAAATATAATGAACTATTAAATATGGGATTTGTTTGTATAACTTTCTACTGATGCCCTCCTTATATATAAATACAAAATTAATGCTAGTGGGTTTTTCCCCTCTAAGAAATATCTACAAATAATAATAATATCCAGCATGCCAAGCTTTCACATTCATTATTTCATGTATTCCTCATCTATGTATGAGGCAGGTAAAATGATACGCCATTTAGCAGATAGGGAGACAGAAATTTAAAAGAAGTTAAGCGATTGCCTAAGATCACATTTGAAGTGGTGGAGCCTCCTTATCCATTTAGGACTGTGGGATTCCAGAGCTTTGGCCTTTAACCCCTCCTGTGATACCAAAGAGACTGACCTGTGAATCTCTGGGAAGGAGATGGTTCCCAGGCAGGGGAATTCTCCTCCCTTCATTATATGCAGCAAGTGATTGTAGCTCCATCACCTTTCCCACAGCCAAGGTTGGAAATGGTGTATGACAATCTTCTGCAGAACTCAAAAGGCCTAAGAGGGTGAAGGTGCATGTGATGTGTAGCTTCTGTATTTCCTGGGCCTGGCTGATTTCTTCAGTTAGTACGTTTGGTGTTATATCAGTTTTTCAAAAAACTGCCACTTGCACTCTCAAAGCTGAAACAAAACATGGATGTAGCTCATTTTTTCAAATTTCATCTGTACTCCTGCATTCTTGATTGTTAGTCATCCTCCCTAGTTGAGCTTATTGCATACAGACAGGAATGAACAACACATTGGATGGGTGAGGAGGGGAGGCCAGAGGTGTTTGATCACAGGACAAAGGGTCTGAATGAAATACCTTGAATGGATCCTTCACCTGGTGTTTGCTGTCTCCAGAATATTCACTTTTTAAATATGCACCGAGGAGACTTCTGCTTCCAAGAAGATGGAGTAGACATCCTTTTTCGTATTTCTCCCACTAAATACAGTTAAACATTCTGACATCATGTATCAAACAAACCTCAGAAGATTCTGAAAGGTGACGTAAGATTCTGCCAAGTGTCTGAGACCTCAGGACCAGGACACAGACATGGTGGTGAATTCTCTGTGTGTTCTTTTTGCCTCATAAATCTCTTCCTCAGTACCGGAGAAGCTGGCAACCCAGAAATGTCAGTGGGCTAAGATACAGCCATGGGCCAGCGGAGAGCAGGTGGGGAGCCTGGACCTCCACTCCTGCCCAGCAGCCAAAGGCACCCCACCCTCATGGTCGATGGAGGCCCTGGAGAGCCGCAAGGAGGTGCCCCCTGGACGTCCGCCTCTCTCTGTCAGTAATGAGGCAGTGTCCTCCTTTCCCTGGGGAGTGGTATCAGAGGACCGCTAAACTAGAAAATTTAAGTAAGGCCCAAACTCTTTTTAATACTCAAAATGTCAAATGGGGCTGTAACAAAAAAATGTTAACAACTGGGTCACTGGAGTCCCAGAAGGAAAGGAGAAAGTGAATGGGCCTGAGAGTATTTGAAAAACCAATGGCTGAAAAATCACATAAATTTGGGAAAAGACATAAACCTATAGGTTCAAGAAGCTGAGCGAACCCCAAACAGGATAAACCCAAAGGTATTCATGCCAAGACCTATCACAGTCAATCTGAAAACTAAGGACAGTGAAAATAAGTCTTGAAAGCAGGCCAGAGAATTGATGTAGGAAATGCACTGATTTTTGGCATTAGAAAAATAGGCAGGTTACCAGCATTTCTTGATTTCAACTATTAGTGTTCTGCCTTTTCAACTGTACTCAACTGAGCTAACATGTACAGAGCACGTACTAGACATCTACAAATTATGCTGAGCACCTGGGGGGAGGTGGGTAGGACATTTGCCAGTATATACTGTTCCAACAGCAGATGTTATCCCTTAGAGCCAACCAAAGAATTCCAAAATTGGAAAAACTTCAGAAAAGGAAATACAAGAGCAGAAATTTATAATTTGGGATTTCTGGATGGCCTTCAGCTCTGTGAACTCCCTGAAATTAACCTAAGAATGCCAGTGCGCAGTATGTGCATTTTTCTTGGGAAATGACTATACTTTTCATGGGATTCTCAAAGGAGCTGGTGGCCCCAAAAAGGTGAAGAGCCACTGTAAGTTTCTGTCCTTTTCAGGTAAACCCATGCAATCCAACCTAGATAGATGAGAAAAGAGGCTAAAAATAGAGAAGGCATTCCCCATCACATCCATCAAAATTCCTGAATGCCCCCTCCTGATATATCTCTACTGTTAAGGGTAAAATAAAAAAACAACAGTTTTCTTATTACTTCTAGGCACTTCTGGAAATACATGTTCATTAATATTTGCCTGTAGTTGATTTTGAACATTTAAAAATAGTACTTGGAGGTGACTAAATGACTACAGCACTGTGGTTTAAAATGTACTTCAGGTTTGAATTCTCCCAATGCCAATGGAAAAGTTCTGACATCCACACAGCAGCCACCGCCCTACCTACATCAGTACCAACGGGCTAGTTCATGAGACAAGACAAGCTCTCCCACAATCTGCATTCCCTTTTCCATCTTTCAAAAAAAACAAGGCATGTAAAATTAAGTTCTATTAATTACACAATGTGTAACTGCCAATTTATTGAACAAAAAATGTTAGTGCTTTCTCTGGTGAGAAAACCAAACAGCTATGACAAAGATCCACTCAGTTTTATGTCTTCATAGTGTGGTTGTCCCCCACTCCTCGTACCCTCCCCAAATCCCTCCTGTCAGCCAGGTCAGCTCGCAGCTGCAGAAATGCTCTGTAAACAGTATCCTAGGTTGACTGCTGTCTGTTTTCTGACCACAATAAGGCTCCCAATGTCACCTGGAGAGCTGGAGATTAGAAAATGCATTATTTTAGGAAAAAAATTGACTACCTGATTCCAGTAAGACCCTAAACTAGTTTGATTTACTCAGATTATTGTATACTAGCTGTATCTACAGAATCAAAAGAATCATTTGGGGCCGTTATTAAAAAGAGAACTCCAGGTCCCAACCTGTAATGACTACAACACAACTGGGAGTTTTATTAAGTGCCTTTGGTGATTCTTGCGCGCAAACAAGTTAGAACAGTCTTTTTAGAACTTGAATATGCGTACAAATTATCTTGGGCTCTAAAACAAATGCAGATTCTGATTCAATTGGTCTGGATGCGGCCTGAGAGTCTGCATTTCTGACAAATCCCTAGGTGATATTACTGGTGTGAGGACACTTTAAGTAGCAAGGTCAAAGAGGGTATGTTTCATTGGGCTGGTGTGTAAATCAGTAGAGGTCATTACATTTTCCTTCTATATCTATGAATTCTCCACCAAGGACCTCTCCTACCTCAACGTGGCCCATTTCTCATTTTTTCACTGACTGTGTCTCTATAAGCTGGTGCGATCAGTTAAGGAAAGGCATCCTGCCCGTCTGACTTAGCTTATATAAAAGTCCACGTAAAGATAAAAACAGCCTAAAACAAGCAAATAAAAAACACACACATAAAATTACAGCATATGGGTTAATATTTAATATAGTATTTCTCACCATGTAGGTGTTAGTCAGTTAATATAAACACTTTTTTAAACATTAAATCTCCATTTCAATGTCAATATAAAGCATTATTTTTACATTAATCTTCTCCATTTCAATGTTACATACACTGAATACATTTATCTAATCTTTTCTCCCCCAAAGAAATAAAAGTTTTAAGTTCTGACTGTGTTTGGTTATCTAAGTACCATATTAACTTGGGAGATAACAATACAAAAATCTAATACAAATATGGAGAAAAAGACTCCTCACCAATGCAGGGGGCAATGATTACAACTAAACAGTGGCAAGTTCCTAGGATTCTGGGCAAGAGTTTCCTTCTTCCAATTTAAGCTGCTTTGAGAATTCTGAGACCATGAAATATCACTTAGGCAAATTTCAGCCATCTTTCTTCTTTGACCCTCTTTCTAACTAGCAAATACAAATCACAGACTGCAGTTTTCAGTGCATTTGTTGTGAAGAAAGCATTTTTATTCCATTTAACATATATTAATTTTATTCCCATTTACAGGAAAACAACTAAGAATGTAAAATTTCCCTATTTACTGTTTTTTTGGGAACTTTCAGACACCAAAACTGTTTTTAACCTAAATAACACAAATGTTTTCAGGGCAAGGTTTGATTCAAGAGACCCTTCAAAGTCATATCTGTCCATTTCTCTTTCGAGCATACACCCCCAAGCAGGCACAAATGCCTGTAATGCTGAGAACCACACCTAAGAAGAGAGCGATTGCATCTCCGGCTTCTACTGCTTCAACAACAGGCAGCACCAAAAGCAGTGGAATGACTACTAAGAACAGTTGTGTTGAAACTGAGGTCATGATGTTGGGACCTTGAGATGACTGGATCTTGAGTGCTGAAGGTTTCTAGAAATTAAACATGGAAGCAAAAAGGAATCATTAAAATCCCTACCTTTTCAAATGACAATATGAATACACGACAAATAGTATACACAACCTTCTCAATTTAAATTTCACACACATCTCCTCATTTTACCACGGAAAAAAACTGAGAGAAGTAAAAGGCACTTAAAGATGGTCATTTGGGGCTCATCTATCTCCCCTTCTCATAGCCACCTGACTCCACACATTTTCCCACACTCCGTAATGCCAACACCGTGTGAATCAACCAAACAGAACAGCAGAACATAATTAAGGACACTCACTAGGAAACTTATGATATCCTAGTGAACAAAAAGTACATTTTCTTAGAGTCTCTCCCATCCAGGAAAGGCAGATAAATCTGGTAAAAGTCACACAGCAAATAATTCTGTGAAGTTGTGGGGAATTAGTAAGACTTACCAAAGAAACGATATGTATATAATTCTATCTGACGTGAAATACTCCCTTCTTGGAGCTCCTAATGCTGAGGCTAAGAGGTTCCACGTGACAGCGCCTATTATCAGAAGAGGGTTGGCGGGGGGGTTAAAAATTATTCATCATCATCATCGTCACCATTATTATTTTAAGAAGCAGCCGGAGTCAGTGTAGAGCAGGGAGATTGTCCAGAAGGGAGAGGAATGGGTAATAACTAGAGAAAACAGTTTGTTCAAGGAGGGGAACTAGATTTCAAGTTGGTCAGTTCGCCCACACAGGAAAAACTAAAAATAAATCGAACCGAGAGACAAGTTCGTTCCAGGACTTAATATTAAGATTTTAAAAATAATTCCTACATTGGCCCGGAAGGGTGCAAATCTGACCCCTCTTTTACAAATAAACTGGGACAATCTAAGTATCCTTTGGAAAGAGTTTTTACATTACCTTCCAGGACGCAGCCATTACAGGAATGGCGAGGAGGGTGGAGTCTCTGAACTACATTTCCCACAGTCCCCGTGGCCGTCGACTCCCAGAATGCACGAGCGCGCTGGCGGAAGAGGGTCACGCTCTACCGGACACGAAGAGGAGCGAGGCTCAACGTTTTACTTGTAAAGCGGTTTTGTGTACTTGTGCAAAAGGTCACAGTTCATGTCAGGTCAAGAACTGACAGCGGCTGTTTTTTTTTACCGTGTCCAAACTTTTAAGACACAGAGGTAGTTATGTCTTTTTCTTCGGCTGAAGTGAAGACATAACAGCTCGAAGGGATTGCTGGGGCGGAGTATCTGTTCCATATGCTTTTAAACTAGGGGCTTCCAACCAACATTTTTGAAGCTGGGAATCCCCTGCCACTATTTTCCAAGTGGGCCTCGTGAACATGTTAGTTCTTTTTAACCCGTGGGGGAAAAATACGTTTAATAAGGCATCTTGGAAAACATTAAAGCCATTTGTATGAGAAAAAAAAAAGTTTAGGAAAATAGTTTAAGCACTCTAAGAAGATTTATACTGTGTTTCCCCGAAAATAAGACCTAGCCGGACCATCAGCTCTAATGCGCCTTTTGGAGCGAAAATTAATATAACGGGTCTTATATTAATTTCTGGGTCTTAAATTTTCACTCCAAAAGACGCATTAGAGCTGATGGTCCGGCTAGGTCTTATTTTCGGGGAAACGGTATGCTTTGGGTTCTAGAGTGCTGAGATTCCATATTAGTTCAAAAGTTCAGTATATGGTATATTTTAGTGATTGCTTCCTAATCATGTTTTCATGATACCCACCCTAAATGTCCCCTCAATATTTATGAAAAAGTATAAGAAGTATTCCTTTTGAATCATGTGAATGAATCATTTGCATGTGTGTTAATCCTTTCTGAAAGAATCTCTTAAAAGTCAAATATCTGTGAAGTTCTTACTGGACCTTTCTACTCACCCAGTCTTCTGAACTCTCATTTACTTACTCCACAATTTATTTGAAACCCTCAGATTGTAAGTTATTAATGATGTGGGCTAGGGATGAAGTCACCTGCCCTATCTAAAAGTCTCACAGTCAAACACATTCAGATACAGCAGGTACGTTCAGTTCAATGCCTGTACATAGCATGTAATCCTGTGTTATTGGTTATCTTTTTTTTCACACATTACAAATCTCTCTAGATTGACAGCAAAACTTCATATTCCTATGTCAACACACACCCAGCAGGTGCTCAGTAACGTTAGCTAATAATTATTTGGCTAATAATAATAAAAAATAAATGTGCCAATAAGATTTTATGAGAGACAAGAAGTGCCAAACAAACGAAACCAAGCTGTCTTGCAAAGAGGAAGTCTGAGGATAACTACACATAATGTCAGTATTGATTCTCTAAACTTAATTATTTTAACAAGTTCTGTCTTTGCCTCATTTGTCTTGATCTACTTTTAATTTTGTAACTCTCTAATCAATTATATTTGAAGTAGGAGCTATTTTTTATTGCTTCCAAAATATTCTCTTATATTTTAGTGTGAACATTTTGGGGATTTAAATTTTCCCTATATGTTTATTTCAGTTAGCTCAAGTCAGCAGAGACGACTTTATTACAGACTTGTTTCTACGTGAGTTGACACTGAAGATAATAATTTGATTTTAAGTTTGAAGAGGCTATAGGTGGCAAAATGCTTTTTATTTATTATTTTATTTTTCAATTATATTTGACATTCAGTATTATTTTATTCAGGTGTACAGCATAGTGGTTAGATATTTAATTAATTTACGAAGGAATCCCTGCATTTGGTCTAGTATCGACCTGGAACTATACATAGTTATTAAAATATTATAGACTATATTTCCTATGCTGTACTTTACATTTGCTGTAACTACTAATTTGTACTTCTTAATCCCTGCACCTTTACACCCTGCTCCTCAATCCCAATCTCATCTGTCAACCATCAATTTTATCTGTGTATCTATGAGTTTGTTTCTGCTTTCTATTTATTTTGTTTTTTAGATTCCACGTATAAGTGAAACTGTATGATATTTATCCTTCTCTCTGATTTATTTCACTTAGTATAATACCCTCCAGTTCAATCCATGTTGTTTCAGATGGCAAGATTTCATTCTTTTTTATGGCTGAATAATATTCCATTATATATGTACCGCCTCTTCTTTATCCATTAGCCTATCAATGTACACTTAGGTTGTTTCCATATCTTGACTGTTGTAAATAACATTACAGAGAACTTGGTGGGCTATTTATATCTTTTTGATTTAGTGTTCGTATTTCTTCGGATAAATACCCAGAAGTGAGTTGCTGGGTCATATGGTAGTTCTATTTTCAATTTTTTATTGGAACCTCCATACTGTTTTCCATAGGGACTGAAACCAATTTGCAACCCCACCAACAGTACCCAACGGTTCCCTTTTCTCCGCATCCTCCCCAACATTTGTTGTTGTTTGGTATATTGATTATGGCCATCCTGACAGGTGTGAGGTGATATCTCATTGTGGTTTTAATATGCATTTCCCAGATGATTAGTGATGTTGAGCATCTTTTCATATGTCTGTTGGCCATCTGTCTAGTCTCCTTGGAGAAATGTCTATTTAGGTCCTCTGCCCATTTTTTAATTGGATTGTTTGATTTTTTGGTGTTAAGTTGTATGAGTTCTTTATAAATTTTGGATATTAGCCCCTTATCAGATGTATCATTGGTGAATGTCTTCTCCCATTCAGTAGGATGTCCTTTTGTTTTGTTGATGGTTTCCTTTGCTGTGCAAAAGCTTTTTAGTTTGATGTAGTCCCACTTGTTTATTTTTATGTTTGTGTCCCTTGCCCAAAGAGATATATCAGAAAAGATATTAAAAAGAGCAATGTCAGAGAGTTTTTATGGCCCGTGTTTTCTTCTCGGACTTTTATCATTTGGGGCCTTACATTTAAGTCTTTAACCCATTTTGAGTTTATTCTTGTGTATGGAGTAAGAAGGTGGTCCAGTTTCATTTTTTTGAATGTATCTGTCCACTTTTCCCAACACCATTTATTGAAGAGACTGTCCTTACCCCATTGTATATTCTTACCTCCTTTGTCATAGATTAAATCACCATATAGGCGTAGGTTTATTTTTGCACTCTCAATTCTGTTCTATTGATCTATATGTTTGTTTTTATGCCAATTCCATGCTGCTTAGATTACTATGGCTTTATAGTATAGTTTCTTATCAGGTAGTGTGATACTTCCAACTCGTTCTTCTTTCTCAATAGCCAATATTGCTGTGGCTATTCGAGGCTTTTAATGGTTCCAAATAAACTTTAAGATTATTTGTTCTAGTTCTGTGAAAAATGCCATTGATATTTTGATAGGGATTATATTGAATCTATAGATTGCTTTGGGTAGCATGGATATTTTAATTATGTTAATTCTTTCTATCCATATGCACAGCATATGTTTCCATTTATTTGTATCTTCTTTAATTTCTTCCTTTAGTGTGTTGTCATTTTCCAAGTACAGGTCTTTTGCCACCTTGGTTAAATCTATTCGTAGGTATTTTATTCTTTTTGAGTCAATTGTAAATGGAATTGTTTTCTCTCTCTGACAATTCATTATTGATTTATAAAAATGCAACTGATTTTGGAGTATTAATTTTGTCCTGGTACTTTACTGAAATCATTTATCAGTCTAATAGTTTTTGCTGGAATCTTTGGGGTTCTCTCTATATATTATAGTATCATGTCATCTGCAAATAATGACAGTTTTACTTCTTGCTTTCTAATTTGGATGCCTTTTATTTTATTATTGTCTGACTGCTGTGTCCAGGACTTCCAATACTATGTTGAATAAAAGTGGTATATGTGGACATCCTTGTCTTGTCCTAATCTAAGGAATATCCTTTTAACTTTTCCTTGTTGAGTATGATATTGGTTTTGGGTTTGTGATATATAGCCTTTATTATGTTGAGATATGTTCCCCAATTCCCACTTTGCTGAGGGTTTTTATCATAAATGGATGCTGGATTTTGTCAATTGCTTTTTCTACATCTATTGATATGACCATATGATTTTTCCCCCCATTTTGTGTATGTGGTGTATTATTTTTATTGATTTGTGGGTATTGAACCAAGCTTGCATACCAGGGGTGAATCCCACTTGATCATGGTGTATGATCTTTTCAATGTATTGCTAAATTTGGATTGCTGATATTTTGCTGAGGATTTTTGCATCTATGTTCATCAGGGATATTGGCCTATATTTTTTATTTTTATTTTTATTTTTTTTATGTCTTTGGTTTCTGAATCAGCGTAATGGTAGCCTCGAAAAATGAATTTGGGAGCTTTCCCTCCTCTTGAATTATTTGATAGCTCTAGGAGGTTAGATGTTAATTCTTTGGATGTTTGGTAAAATTCACCTGTGAAGCCATCTGGTCCAGGACTTTTGTTTGTTGGGAGTTTTTTGATTACTGATTTGATTTCTATAGCAGTAATTGGATGGTTCAGATTTTCTGTTTCTTCTTGATTCAGTCTTGGAAGATTGTATTTTCTAGATATTTTTTTCATTACTTCAATATTGTCTGATTGTTGGTGTATAATTGCTCATAGTGTTTTCTTATAATTCTTTATATTTCTGTGTTGTCCATTGTCACTTCTCCTCTTTCATTTCTGATTTTATTTATTTGAGTCCTCTCACTTTTTTTCTTGATGAGCCTGGTTAAAGGTTTGTCAATTTTGTTTATTTTTTCAAAGAACCAGCTTTTGGTTTCATTGATCTTTTGTGTTGTTTTTTTAGATTCTATAGCCTTATTTCCGCTCTGATCTTTATTATTGCCTCCCTTCTCCTCACTTTGGGCTCTGTTTGCTGTTCTTTTTGTAGTTTCTTTAAGTGTAAGTTTAGATTGTTTATATGAGATTTTTCTTGTTTCTTTAGGTAGGCCTGTATTGCTATGAATTTCCCACTTAAGACTTCTTTCGCTGTGTCCCATAGATTTTGTATCATTTTGTTTTCGTTTTCATTTGTTTCAAGGTATCTTTTGATTTCTTCCTTCATCTCACTGTTGGCTAATACATTATTTAGTAGCATGTTATTTAGCCTCCAGGTGTTTGTGTGCTTTTTAGGTTTTTTTTCTTGTAATTGATTTCTTATTTCATATCATTATGGTCACAGAAGACGCTTAATATGATTTCAGTCTTCTTAAATTTATTGAGACTTGTTTTGTGGCCTAACATGTGGTCTATCTAGGAAAATGTTCCATGTGCACTTGAAAAGAATGTATATTCTGCTGCTTTGGGGTGAAATGCTCTAAAATTATCAATTAAATCCATTTGGTTTAGTGTCATTTAAGGCTGTTGTTTATTTATTGATTTTTCTGTCTGTAAGATCTGTCCATTGGTGTCAATGGGATTGTTCAAGTCCCTTACTATGACTATATTACTGTCAATTTCTCCTTTTATGTCAGATAATATTTGCTTTTTATATATAGGTGCTCCTATGTTGGGTGCAGAGATATTTATTGAGTTATATCCTCTTCTTGGATTGATCCCTTTATCATTATTTAATGTCCTTCTTATTTTGTTATTATATTCTTAGTTTTAAAGTCTATTTTGTCTGATGTAAGTATTTTTTTTTAAGTTTATTGGGGTGACAATTGTTAGTAAAGTTACATAGATTTCAGGTATACAATTCTGTATTACATCATCTATAAATTCCATTGCGTGTTCACCACCCAGAGTCAGTTCTCCTTCCATCACCATATATTTGATCCCCTTTACCCTCATCTCCCACTCCCCCACCCCCTTTACCCTCTGGTAACCACTAAACAATAGTCTGTGTCTATGAGTTTTTGTTTCTCATTTGTTTGTCTTGTTCTTTTGTTGTTTTTGGTTTATATACCACATGTCAGTGAAACCATATGGTTCTCTGCTTTTTCTGTCTGACTTATTTCACTTAACATTATACTCTCAAGATCCATCCATGTTGTCACAAATGTTCCTATATCATCTTTTCTTACCGCCGAATAGTATTCCATTGTGTATATATACCACAACTTTTTTATCCATTCATCTATCGAAGGACATTTTGTTTGTTTCCATGTCTTGGCCACCGTAAACAAAGCTGCAATGAACATTGGAGCACACGTGTCTTTATGTATAAATGTTTTCATATTTTTTGAGTAGATACCCAGGAGAGGGATTGCTGGGTCATATGGTAATTCTATTCGTAATTTTTTGAGGAACCTCCACACTGCCTTCCATAACGGCTGAACCAGTCTCCATTCCCACCAACAGTGTATGAGGGTTACTTTTTCTCCACAGCCTCTCCAACACTTGTTACTATTTTTCTTGTTGATGATAGCCATTCTGATTGAGGTGAGGTAATATCTCATTGTGGTTTTCATTTGCATTTCTCTGATGATTAATGATGTTGAGCATTTTTTCATATGTCTATTTGCCATTTGTATGTCCTCTTTGGAGAAATGTCTCTTCAGGTACTCTGCACATTTTTCAATTTTTCAATTGGGTTGTTGTTTTTTTGTTTTAATGGAGTTTCATGAGTTCCTTGTATATTTTGGATATTAGCCATTATCGGAAGCACTGTTTGGAAAAATTTTCTCCCATTAAGTTGGTTGCCTCTTTATTTTGTCGATGGTTTCTTTTGCTGTGCAGAAGCTTTTAAGTTTCATATAGTCCCATTCGTTTATTTTAGCTTTTACTTCCCTTGCCTTTGGAGTCAAATTCATAAAATGCTCTTTGAACCCAAGGTCCATAAGTTTAGTACATATGTTTTCTTCTATGCAGTTTATTGTTTCAGGTCTTATGCTTAAGTCTTTGATCCATTTTGAATTAATTTTGGTACATGGTGACAGATAGCAGTCCAGTTTCATTCTTTTGCACATGCCTTCCAATTCTCCCAGCACCATTTATTGAAGAGGCTATCTTTCTCCATTGTATGTTTTTTGCTTCTTTGTCAAAAATTGTCTGTCCATATTTATGTGGTTTTATTTCTGGGTTCTCAATCCTATTCCATTGGTCTGTCTGTCTGTTTTTCTGCCAATACCATGCTGTTTTGATTATTGTAGCCCTGTAGTATAAGCTAAAGTCAGGGAGTGTGATACCTCCAGTATTGTTCTTTTTTCTTAAGATTGCTTTGGCTATTGGGGGTCTTTTGTGGTTCCAAACAAATCTGATGATTTTTTGTTCTATTTCTTTAAAAAATGCCATTGGGATTTTGATGTGGATTGCATTAAATCTGTATATTGCTTTGGGTAATATGGCCATTTTAACTATGTTGATTCTTCCAATCCATGAGCACGGAATGTCTTTCCATTTCTTTGTGTCTTCTTCAATTTCTTTCAAAAATGTCTTATAGTTTTCAGCATATAGGTCCTTCACATCCTTGGTTAAGTTTATTCCTAGGTATTTTATTCTTTTTGCTGCAATTGCAAAAGGAATTGTTTTTTGTATTTCTTTTTATGAGATTTCATTGTTAGTATATAGGAATGCAATGGACTTTTGTACGTTGATTTTGTAGCCAGCAACTTTACTGTATTCGTTGATTGTTTCTAATAGCTTTTTGGTGGAGTCTTTACGATTTTCTATATATAGCATCATGTCATCTGCAACGAGTGACAATTTAACTTCTTCATTCCCAATTTGGATGCCTTTTATTTCTTTCTCTTGCCTGATTGCTCTGACAAGGACTTCCAACACTATGTTGAAAAGCAGAGGTGATAGGGGACAGCCCTGCCGTGTTCCTGAACGTAGAGCAAAGGGCTTCAGTTTTTCACCATTAATTATGAGATTAGCTGAGGGCTTGTCATATATGGCCTTTATTATGTTAAGGTATTTTCCTTCTATACCTATTTTATTAAGTGTTTTAATCATAAATGAATGTTGTATCTTGTCAAATGCTTTTTCTGCATCAGTTGATATAATCATATGATATTTGGCCTTTATTTTGTTTATGTTATGTATCATATTGATGGATTTGCAGATGTTGAGCCATCCTTGTGCTCCGGGGATGAACCTCACTTGGTCGTGATGAATTATCTTTTTAATGCATTGTTGTATACAATTTGCTAGAATTTTGTTTAGGATTTTTGCATCTGTATTCATCAGAGATATTGGTCTGTAGTTTTCTTTTTTGTGTTGTCCTTACCAGGTTTTGGTATCAGGGTAATGTTGACCTCATAAAATGAGTTAGGGAGTACTGTCTCTCCTTCAATTTTTTGGAAGAGTTTGATCAGGATTGGTATTAGATCCTCTTTGAAGGTTTGGTAGAATTCACTAGTGAAGCCATCTGGTCCCGGACTTTTGCTTTTGGGAAGGTTTTGGATGACTGATTCAATTTCGTTACTGGTGATCGGTCTGTTTAGATTTTCCAGTTCTTCATGGTTCAGACTAGGAAGGCTATATGTTTCTCAGAACTTGTCCATGTCTTCTAGGTTATTGAATTTGGTGGCATATAGTCCTTCAAAGTATTCTTGGATGATTCTTTGTATTTCTGTGGTGTCCGTGATAACTTCCCCTTTTTCATTGCTGATTTTGTTAATTAGTGTCTTCTCTCTTTTTATCTTAGTGTGTCTAGCCAAGGGTTTGTCAATTTTGTTAATCTTTTCAAAGAACAGCTCTTTGTCACATTAATATTTTCTATTGTCTTTTTGTTCTCTATTTCATTTAGTTCTGCTCTGATTTTTGTTATTTCCTTTCCTCTGCTGACCTTGGGTTTCATTTCTTCTTGTTTTTCTAGTTCTTTAAGGTATAACGTGAGGTAATTTATTTGAGATTTTTTTTTGTTTCTTGAGATAGGCCTGTAATGATATAAATCTCCCTCTTAAACCTGCTGTCGCTGCATCCAAAAAGTTTGGTAGGATGTATTTTCATTGTCATTTGTTTCTATGTATCTTTTGATCTCTCCTCTAATTTCTTCTTTGACACAGTCATTCTTTAAAAGTATGTTGTTTAATCTCCATGTATTTGTGCTTTTTCCTGCTTTCCATTTGCAGTTGATACCCAATTTGAAAGCCTTGTGATCAGAGAATATGCTTGGTATGATTTCAATTTTCTTAAATTTGCTGAGGCTGATTTTATGTCCCAATATATGGTCTATCCTTGAGAATGTTCCATGTACACTAGAAAAGAATGTATAGTCTGATGTTTTAGGATGAAGTGCTAATTTCATCTAATTTGTGTCCATTTCATCTAATGTGTCATTTAGGGCTGCTATTTCGTTATTTATTTTCTGTTTGGATGATCTATCCACAGCTGTCAATGATGTATTTAAGTCCCCTGGTATAATTGTGTTTTGGTCAATTTCTCCCTTTAGTTCTGCTAGTAGTTGCTTGGTATATTTCGGTTCTCCCTGATTGGGGGCATAAATATTGATGACTGTTATGTCTTCTTGTTGTATAGTCCCCTTTACCATTATGAAATGTCCATCTTTGTCTCTTATTATCTTTTTCGTCCTGAAGTCTGTTTCATCTGATATCAGTATGGCTACACCTGAGTTTTTCTGGGTACCATTTGCTTGGAGTGTCAATTTCCATCCTTTCACTTTGAGTCTATGCTTGTCCTTGTAGCTGAGATGTGTCTCTGGGAGACAGCATATGGTTGGGTTTAGTTTTTTGATCCAATCTGCTACTCTGTGCCTTTTTATTGGTGAGTTCAGTCCATTTACATTTAGGGTGATTATTGATATGTGAGGATTTCCTCTCATTCTATCTTTAGTTTTCTGGTAAGGCTGTGTCTCCATTGTTTCTTTGCCTTTTTGTTGTTTTCTACTATTTCTTTGTGGTGGTATTCAATGATGTTTCCCTCTGTTTCTTCTTTTATTACAGTATATATTTCAGTTCTGGGTTTTTTTTGAGTGGTTACCCTTAAGTTTATGTAAAAGAAAGTTTTGATATTTAGAGTATTCCATTTTCTTCAGCACGCTTACTTTCTCCATTTCCATATTCCGGTTCAGGCCTTTACTCTCTCCCTTTTGATGTTTTGGTTGCCGCAAATTGTTCCTGTTGATGGTGGTCGAATAGCCTCCTTTAGTATTTCTTGTAGTGCAGGTCTTGTTTTAGAAAATTCCCTCAGCTTCTGTATGTCTGGAAAGGTCTTTATTCCTCCTTCATATCTAAAGGATATCTTTGAGGGATATATTATTCTTGGCTCATAATTTCTCTCTTTCAATAGTTTGAATATTTGGTCCACTCCCTCCTGGCTTGTAGAGTTTCTGCTGAAAAATCTGATGATAATCTAATGGGCTTTCCTTTGTAGGTTACCATCTTCTTTTCCCTGGCTGCCTTGAGGATTCTTTCTTTGTTGTTGATTTTAGCTTCAATACAATGTGCCTTGGAGAAGGCCTGTTGGGATTGAGGTAATTAGGTGTTCTATTTGCTTCTTGGATTCGAGGATCCAGTTCTGTCCACAAGTTTGGGAAGTTCTCATCGACAATTTGTTTGAATATATTCTCTGTTCCCTTCTCTCTTTCTTCTCCTTCTGGTATGCCCATTATTCTTATATTGCTCTTTGTGATGGTGTCAGAAAGTTCTTGTAGAGTTCTTTCATTTCTTTTAAATCTCAAGTCTCTTTCTTCTTCCATCTGTGTCATTTCCAGGTTTCTATCTTCGATGTCACTGATTCTTTTCTCCATCTGGTGAACTCTACTACATAAGCTGGCTATTTCATTCTTAATTTCTTCTATTGAGTTCTTAATCTCCAGAAATTCTATTTGGTTCTTTTTTAAATTTTCAATCTCTTTCGTAAAATGTTCATGTTCTTCTTTGATTGTGTTTCTGAGTTCATTAAACTGCGTTTCTGTGTTTTCTTGCATCCATTGAGTTTTTTTCAGAACTGCAATCTTGAATTCTCTGTCATTTAAGTCACTTATTTCCATATCTTTAAGTTCCTTTTCTGGAGACTTTTCACTTTCTTTCTGAGCTGTCTTGTTGCCTTGGTTATTCATGGCAATTACTGATTTATTATTTCTCTTCCTAGACATCTATAGGAGTGGCTTCTGCAACAGGTTGATAGGAAGAGGTCTTTCTTTTGTTTTCCAGTACTTGGTTGGTAGAATGTTTTATTTTCTCTCCGACTACAACATTGTTTTCTTTCTCATACGGTAGTGCTATGTTTTCTCTGCACTATTCCAGCTTCTCACACAATGGGGGGATTCCCTGGGAGACGGGCTTCTCCTTTGTTAATAGTTTGCCTGGGTCAAAGGGTGCAGTGTCCGTTTGGGTATGTGGAGAGCTTTTGAAGTTCCAAAGCTCTTCCTGCACCAGATTCAGAGCTCATGTGTTTCAGCAGTTTTGTTTACTCCTGCAGGGATCTGCCCAGATAGGTGGGGCCAGGGGCGGGGTGAGTTGTGAGAGGTGGCCCAGAGCAATTCTGGCAACAACCACCACCAGTCCTGCTTCCACAGCTCCCTACCTTTTGCCGGAACTAGTAGGGCTGCGCATCTGTGTGTGCGGTCCACAGTTCTCAGAACAGCAAATATTCTGTTCTTTTGATCTGACAGTGCTACTGTTCCGCTTCTAGCACCGGGCAGGTGGGGGTGGGGTGAGCTCTGGTAGGGGACGGGTAGTCTCAGTGCCTAAGTTTTCCGTTTTCTGTGGCAGTGAGGGCTTAAACCACCGTGTCGTGCGGGGCGGCCTGCGGGGTCTCTGGTCCCGCTCCCCACACAAGAACGCAGGATATTGCTAGGCCAAAAAGGAACACCCAAGGAGCCATAGGTAGGGGAGTCATACCACTATGGTCTCACTGGAGGCTGGGTTTACACGACATGCGACCTGCTGTCCACTTTGCTGCCAACCGACCGACTCTCCTACACTCTCCGCCACTCTCCTTCAGTCTCCTCCTCTCTCCTCGACTTCCCTCCGTTGCCGCGGCAGTTATATTAGTGGCCAATGGCTCAATGGTTACAGCTGACGGCCAACCAGCCACAGCTGATGGCTATCTACTACCTGAGCCAGCACCTTTCCACATGAGGCCGAGAGCCTGGAAACTGCTTTCTGGGGCTCTGTCCCCACACACCATTTTCAGCCTTCTTCCCTCAATCTTTGTTCCGAGGTCTCTGCTGTGAGCGTTGGGTTCATCCGTGTTATATTCTGTCCCCTCAGCCCTGTGGGCCATAAGCAGAGCCCTGGCAGTCCGAGTTCTTCCCTCTCCCGCAGCTGCGGTAGTTCTGGGATGCAGCGAGCTCGGAGCACTGAGCTAGGTCTGCGTCCTGAGCCCAGCGTCTCCCCACTTCTCCATTCCCTCCTCCCCCGCTCGTGCGATTTGCCCACCTTTAGGTGACTTCAGTAGTGACCCTCTTCGTCTTGCCTGTCTGCTGTGCAGGGAGTCCTTTGTGGAGTTATAGTTGTTCGATTTATTGTAAATTCCAGGGGAGCTTTACAGAGGCTCACCTCACGCTGCCATTTTGATGACGTAATGATGTAAATATTTTTACACTGCCTTTTATTTGTTATTGTTTTCACTTGCATGAAATATGTTACTCCATTCCTTACTTCCAGTCTATGAGTGTCTTTCTATCTGTAGTGGGTCTCTTGTAGACGGCATATGTAATGGTCTTGTTTCCTTATCCATTCAGCCACCCTATGTCTTTTGATTGGAACATTTAATCCATTTACATTTAAAGTAATTGTTGATAGATATGTAATTATTGCCATTTTATCATTCATATTTTAAAAAAAATTTTCTTCTTCTTCTTAAAGAACCCTTTAACACTCTTTGTAATAATATTGGTTTGGTGATAATGAATTCCTTTAGCATTTTCTAGTCTGACAAGCTCTCTCCTTCAATTTTAAATGATAGCCTTGCTGGGTGAGTAGTCTTTGTTGTAGGTCCTTGCTTTTCATCCCTTTGGGTATTTTGTGCCAATCCCTTCTGGCCTGCAAAGTTTCTGTTGAGGAAACACCTGACAACCTTATGGGAGCTCCCTTATAAGTTACTAGTTGCCTTTCTCTTGCTGCTTTTAGGATTCTCTCTTTGTCTTAACCTTTGGCATTTTAATTATGATGTATCTTGTTGTGGGCTGCTTTGGGTTAATTTTGTTTGGGACTCTGCACTTTTTGGGCTTGTATATCTATTTCCTTCACCAGATTAGGTAAGTTTTCAGTCATTATGTATTCAAGTTGGTTCTCAATCACTTGCTCTCTCTTCTCCTTCTGGTATGATGCAAATGTTGCTAAACTTGATGTTCCCTTAAACCAGGGGTGTCCAAACTTCTTTCAATGGTTTTTACCAAGGACCATATGCAGTAAAATACACAAACAGCCGGGCCACTCGAGGTGAAGAATGTATTGCCTCACCTGGTTTATTTAAGTAAACTAAATATATTTTTGGAATTTGCTGCGGGCCAATAAAACATAGATCGCGGGCCGCAGTTGGACCGCGGGCCGCAGTTTGGACACCCTTGCCTTAAACTATCCTTATTTTTTAAATTCTTTTTTTTTTTTTTTAACTTTTTCAGATTCTGTGTTTTCTGCTACCTTATCTTCCAAATAGCTGATTGTATTCTCTGCTTCATCTAATCATCTGTTGATTCCTTCTACCATGTTTCCCCAAAAATAAGATCTAGCCAGACAATCAGCTCTAATGTGTCCTTTGGAGCAAAAATTAATATAAGACCCGGTCTTATTTTACTATGATGTAAGACCAGGTGTAATATAATATAATATAATATAATATAACATAACATAACATAGCATAATACCCGGTCTTATATTAATTTTTGCTCCAAAAGATGCATTAGAGCTGATTGTCTGGCTAAGTCTTATTTTCAGGGAAACAGGGTAGTATATTCTTTATTTCATTTACTGTATATTTCATTTCTGACTGGTTTTTTTTTTATAGTTTCTATGTTTTGTGTTTTTTTATGCTTGCTGTCTCTTTGTTGAATTTCTTGCTAAGTTCCTTGAGCATTATAACCATTATTTTGAACTCTGTGCCTGGTAAGTTGCTTGCCTATATTTCATTTAGTTATTTTTCTGGAGCTTTGTCCTGTGTTTTTTTTTTCATTTGGGACATATGTCTTTCTTTTCTCATTTTGGCTTTCTCTCCATGTTCATTTCTATGTATTATTTCTCCTATGTCTTTCAGTCTTCTCCAGGTGGCCTTATGTTGTAGGTGGCCTATATGGCCCATTGGCACAGTCTCCTTAATCACCTGCTCCATGTGTTCCAGGATTGTCTCTTGTTTGGGTTGTATACCCTCCTGTTGTAGTTGAGTCTTGATTCTTATTGGCATGTCAGTGGATGGGATTGACTCTTAGGCTGACAGGCTGTGAGAATTTGCCACACCCACAGTGTATGAGCTGTTAGGTGAGGGCTGACCCCATAGAGGGGAATTTGTGCCTGTTGAGACTACCCTTTGTGCGTGCCACTTGTGGGTTTAATTTGGTCACACTCTGTTGTGGTCTGAAGCTGGCCTCCAGGTGTGTTGGTTCTGCAGCCTCTTGGGAGTGGCTCTCATGCCGGCCAAGGCCAGTTGCTACCTGTGCCTGTCCCAGTGTTACCTGGTAGGAGCTACAAAGTTATCCACTGTTGATCACTGCCTGTGCTGGACCTGGAGGTGAATGGGAAAGGCCATGCTGAGAACCGAGGATGGCTGGCACCAGTATCAGGCCTGGTGTAATTTGGCAAAAGGCCCAGGGTACCCCAAGTTCTGATACCCTCTACCAGCTCCCCATAAGTCTCAGCTGTGTAAGAGCCTTTGGCAATGAGTTGGGTGTGAGTTGGGTGAGATAGGGTCCCAGTTAGTCACCAAGGTAGGGCAGGTGTTCACCAGGTTAATGCAGATTCAGGTTTGGTGCCAGAGCTGAGCCTGGGGCCCCTTGAATAAGTCTGAGAGCCTACTGAAGCCAGCCTTCGCCTGCTTCAGGCCCACAGACCCTTGAGAGTTGTCCAAGAAAGACTGCAGTGTAGATGGGGGCTGGTTGCCTACCACCAAAAGTGCTGCAAGAGGTGTGTGAGGCAAGGCCCACTGTTTACTGCTGAAAGATCCTCCTGCAGTGTGCAGAGTGGGGCTGGTTGCCTGGGTGCTGAAAGTGCTTCTGGTGGTGTTACACTATTTGGGCAGGTCTCAGGGAGTCACCAGGGTGGGGTAAGTGGTATTCATTAGCTTAATGCAGATTCAGTTTTGGCTGGGTTGGGGAGGGCTCAACACATCGATGATGGCACCCATTTGTAAGCTACACGGGAGGAGGGCTTAACACAGGGATAATTGTGGCTGTCTCTCTAGCCCTCACCCTGAGCTACAAAACTCAGTGTTTCCCAGATGGTGCCTCTCTTGTTGTCATCAATCCACCACCGGAGCCCTGGGTGAGTGCCTGTTAGTGAGTGAGTCTATGCACAGGCCCTTTAAGAGGACATCTGGGTTTCTAGCAGCCTTCTAGCTTACCTAGATGGGTGGAGTCCCTGCTGAATTTTACAGTCAGATATTGTGGGGATTCCTTCCTGGCACTGGAACACTGGGCTAGGGAGGCTAGTGTGGGGCTGGGACCTCTCACTCCTCAGGGGGTACCTCTATCATTGAGATATCCCTCGCAATGCTCAACAACCACATGTAGGTGTGGCACCAGACTGTTTCGCATCTCCACCCTTGCTACCAGTCTCCACATGGCCTCTCCTTTAGATCCTTAGTTATTATAGGAGTTCTGTTGAGCTAGTCTTCAGATGGTTCTGCAAGTTGGTTGTTCTATCAGTTAGTTGTAATTTTAATGTGGCCATGGGAGGTGGCAAGCACAATGTTGACCTACTTTGCCATTTTGAAATCCTAAATTATTATATTAAGAGATCAATTAATGACCTGGCCCACCTGAAAAAGAGTGGCAGAAGTTTGTGTAGTGTGTTTTGGGCCCCCATAGTTTTAAAGTAAAATTGGATAACTTCTCATAACCAGCACCCACCCCAATCAGGCAATTTAACAAGGTATTGCTATATATGCTTTTGTGTGCTTTATCACTGTTGTAGCTTCCCAAGTAGCATGGTATCCTAGTTCTCAGTTTTGTCTTCTTATTACCCTGACTAGTGACTTAAAAAATATATCATTTATTCCTGTGCTTAATACTCTTCAGTTCCATCACATTAAGAAGTCCAAGCTACTTATCAAGACCCACAAAGCCCTAAACATTCTGACCTCTGTCTGCACCTCTGATGTCAGCCCACAACTCACCTATTCCATTCCAGTCACACCTTTTTGCTGTTTCTTAAACAGGTCAATTTAGTTTTTGCTCTTCTTTCTACCAGTAATACTTTTCCCACAGACTTTTGCATGGCTGTTTTCTCAACATCATGCAGGGCTCTACTCAAATGTCCTCTCCTTTAATGTGCACCTCACAAAAGATATCTTGTACTCTCTATCCACTTTCCTGCCTTATTTTTTCTCATAGTGCCTATCACTAACTGAAATTATGTATGTATTTGTGTATATGTCTAGTGAGTAAACAAATACACTAACGTGAAAATTCCTTGATGGGCAAGAAGTGTTCCTATTTTATTATACTGACTTTCCAGCTACTAGAACAATGTCTAGCATGATAGATACTTTGTAGGTATTTTGTGAATAAATGAATGAATGAATGAATGATGTTAGTATAAAACCAGAATCGATCATATGTAGTGACTGTTATACTGTTCATAGTAAGAACTACCATGTTTCCCTGAAAATAAGACCTGCCCGGACAATCAGCTTTAATGCGTCTTTTGGAGCGAAAATTAATATAAGATCCGGTCTTATTTTGCTATAATATAATATAAGACGGGGTATAATATAATATAATATAATATAATATAATATAATATAATATAATATAATACCGGTCTTATATTATATTATAGTAAAAGAAGACTGGATCTTACATTATAGTAAAATAAGACTGGATCTTATATTAATTTTCGCTCCAAAAGACGCTTTAGAGCTGATTGTCTGGCTAGGTCTTCTTTTCGAGGAAACACAGTACCTTATGTGTAGGAAGTTTGCTTTGGGGCTAAACTGTGAAGATGTTTAGACTGAAGTTATTTTGAGTCTTCATTCAAAAATGTGGGTCTTACATATTTTCTCCATAATATTAATAACAGGACTCTACATCTATGTTTATATAAGATGCAGTAGCACCTACAACTAGAATATACTTTTTTCAGGAACCTGTCTATAATGATTCCTATTTACTTCTTCTGTCCTCTTGGGGCACTAGAATCTTGACATCAAATGATTAAGTCCACATGGATTGTGTGTTTTCTTTTCTCTTTTCTTTTCTCTTTCCTTTCCTTTCCTTTCCTTTCCTTTCCTTTCCTTTCCTTTCCTTTCATTTCCTTTTCCTTTCCTTTCCTTTCCTTTCTCTTTCCTTCCTTCCTCCTTCCTTCCTTCCTTCCTTCTTTCCTTTCTTCCTTCCTTCCTTCCTTCCTTCCTTCCTTCCTTCCTTCCTTCCTTCCTTCCTTCCTTCCTTCTTTCTTTTTAACAATATCTGAATGGTTTCCTCTAAGTACTAATGTAGGATGAGCAGTTTGGCATTTTTTGGGAGACAGTGCTTTCTTGTGCAGACACAGTATTCCAGGGTGTTTAACCTCTCTAGCCCATGCCCAATAAATGCCAGTGGGGTCCTCCAGTCATGTAGACAATCAACTGCCCTCACCCATTGCCAAACAATCTTTGGTGGTGGATACGGTCCCTAGTTGAGAACCACTCAAGATTTCATCAAGAAAATAAAAGGAGTAGTTGAAAACAGAATGAAACAAACAGCAAAGAGTTCACACATGTACTTAAGTGTACACACATAGAAACACTCCAGCACTGCAGTGTCTTAATTGTTTAGATCCTATTACTTTCTTCTTATGCTGGTTTTATGTCATCTATGTATTCCTTCTGTATCCTATTAGCATCCCTGCTGGACAGGTTCCACTCGTCACTCATAGCAACACTAAAATGCAAATGAAAATGAGATTTCTGCTTCTATTTCTGCCATTCCGTTTAGTCTTTGAGCTGCAGAGAGGTAGCATGATGTCGTGTATGGAATAAAGCTTTTTCCCTTGCTAGATTTGTGGAATTGGGTAATTGCTTACTCTCTCTCTGAAACTTAGTTTCCTTTTACAAAATGTGCCGTGTGAGGAATAAATGAAATGTTTCTAAAGTAACTAAGAGAGTTACCAAAGTTCAACACTTATCATTGTTCCATATTTGTATTTCTGTACCCCTGGTTAGTGATTAAGAGTTAGGATATCTGGGGTCAGACTGCTTGGTTAGAATCCTAGCTCTGCTGCTTACTAACTATATGACAAGAGACAAGTTAGTAAACTATTCGAAGACTCAGGTTATCCATCTATAAAATGAGCTATAATAGTACCTACTTCATAGTATATTATGAGGACTAGGTGAGTTAATTCTTAGTGGCTGGCTTTTAGTAAGCCCTCATTAAGTATTAGCTATCATTATTCTTTGCTATTAATCAAATCCATGAAATATGGTGTCTCCAGGATGTGGCTTCACTCCATTGTAAATGTGCTGTTTTGCAGATAAGCATGGTAAATAGAATATGCCTGTGGAACCCTTGGATGCAGAGGCATCTTAGGTTTCCTGGGCTTCAGGTTGAGGGCTGACTGGAACACACTCCTTTATTACTCGAAGCTGAAGTTGTCATGGTAGGAAACCGTCTAGTTATTGCCTTCATAGGATTTTATTATTTAACTATTTTATACCCACTGATGGTTACTCTTATGTTTGAAACATATTCTCCATTCAGCTACTGTCACATCATTGATTCATCATATTGGGTCCAGAAGGTTTTGAAAATATGGTTGAGAGGGTCTAGATATGGGTGAATAGCTTCAAGAAATAATTTAGCTGGAATGATCTCTAGGGTCAAGACAATAAAACCCACTAAACAAAGAAACAAACACTCTTAATTTCTTTTGAATTTTATTTCTAATTACAGAAGCTAATCAGTAACTCTGCATCACTTTTCCCATAAATTGCAGCAAAGGAAAAGGCAGTATTAGAAGCATTACTAAAAGGAAATTATAAGAATTGAAACTATGGGCTCAGAAAAATGTATTACTTTTGATAGATTGTTATGGGATAATTAATTGCAGAGCTTATAGGACAGAAGGAAATAATTTTTTAATTAAATTTATTGAGGTGACAATGGTTAGTAAAGTTACACAGGTTTCAAGTGTACAATTCTGTAATATATCATCTATATATCACATTGTGTGCTCACCACCGAGAGTCAGTTCTCCTTCCATCACCATATATTTGACCCCCTTTACCCTCTTCTATCACCCCTCTCTCCCCCTTACCCTCTGGTAACCACTAAACTGTTATCTGTGTCTATGAGTTTTTGTTTCTTTGTTTGTCTTGTTCCTTTGTTGCTTTCAGTTTTATATCCTACATATGAGTGAAGTCATATGGTTCTCGACATTTTCTGTTTGACATTTCACTTAGCATAATAATCTTAAGAGTTGTCCATGTTGTTGCAAATGGCACTAATTCATTTTTTTTAAGGCAGAGTAGTTTTCCATGATGTATATATACCACACCCTCCTTATCCAATCATCTATCGATGGACACTTTGGTTGTTTCCATGTCTTGGCCATCGTAAATAATGCTGCAGTGAACAGTGGAGTACACACACCTTTACAGATAAATGATTTCAGATTTTTTTGGTATATACCCAGGAGAAAGATTGCTGGGTCATATGATAATTCTATTCTTAATTTTTTGAGGAACCTCCATAACTATTTTCCATAGTGGCTGTACCAATTTACATTCCCACCAACAGTGTATGAGGGTTCCTTTTTCACCACAGCCTCTCCAACACTTGTTATTATTTGCATTTCTTTAAGAGCTAGTGAAGTTGAACATCTTTTCATATATCTGTTGGCCCTTTGTATGTCTTCTTGGGAGAAGTGTCTCTTCAGGTCCTTGGCCCATTTTTTAACTGGATTGTTTTTGTTGTTGTTGAGTTGTATGTGTTCTTTTTACATTTTGGATATTAGCCCCTTATCGAAGATGTTGTTTGCAAATATCTTCTCCCATTTGGTTGGTTGCCTCTTTCTTTTGTTGATGGTTTCTTTTGCTCTGCAGAAGCCTTTTAGTCCCATTCATTTAGTTTAGTTTTTACTTCCCTTGCTCTTGAGGTCAAGTTCATAAAATCCTCTTTGAACCCAAGGTCCATAAGTTTAGTACCTATGTTTTCTTCTATGCAGTTTATTGTTTTAGGTCTTGTCTTTGATTCATTTTGAGTTAATTTTGGTACATGGTGACAGATAGCAGTCTAGTTTCATTCTTTTTCACATGGCTTTCCAATTCTCCCAGCACTATTTATTGAAGAGGCTTTCTTTTCTCCATTGTATTTTTTTGGCTCCTTTGTCAAAAATTATCTGCCCATATTTATGTGGGTTTATTTCTGGGTTTTCAATTCTATTCCATTGGTCTGTGTGTCTGTTTTTCTGCCAATACCATGCATGGTGTTTTGATTATTATTGCTCTGTGGTATAAGCTGAAGTCAGGGAGTTTGATACCACCAGCCTTCTTTTTTCTTAGGATTGCTTTGGCTATTTGGGTCTTTGTGGTTCCATACAAATCTGATGATTTTTTTTTTCTTTCAAAAATGCCACTGGGACTTTGATGGGGATTGCATTAAATTTGTTTATTGCTTTGGATAATATGGCCATTTTAACTATGTTGATTCTTCCAATCCATGAATACAGAATGTCTTCCATTTCTTTGTGTCTTCTGCAATTTCTTTTTAAAATGTCTTATCATTTTCATTGTATAGGTCCTCCACATCCTTTGTTTAATTTTTTTTGTAGGTACTTTATTCTTTTTGTTGCAACTGAAAAAAGAATCTTTTTTTTATTTCTCTTTCTGAAATTTCATTGTTAGTATAGGGGAATGCTATGGATTTTTGTACATTGATTTTGTAGCCAGCAAGACTCAACCCAAAGTTATTAGAAACAATACGGAAGTACTTTGTCGCATCCTGCGTGACGAGGGTTGTGGGGAGTGAGGAGGGCGGCACAGGGTTAAGAAAAGACAGTGGTCATGAATAGAGTTTAAGCGGGGCCAAGGGTCCTGCAGCCTCGAGGACTGGGCTGGACGCTGAATCAGCCTACGCATCAGCTTTTATTAGTTCGGTGAGGAAGTAAAGGAGATAAAGCTTGTCAATCTCAAGATCTGTGAATCCTATACATCATAATAGGAAACTGATCCAAGCCAATCACCCTTGCCTGCAGGCAGCTGAACCATGAGTCTCAGGATGTCTGTACTTCCCCAAGGGACAAAACCTTTATGCATATGAATAGATCGAGAGCACATCATTGAATCACTTCCCTTGGGGGTTGTGGGAAGGAATGCAGCCCAGAGGCAGAGGCTTTCCTTAGCCTACTGGAAGTGGGGGGCTGTGCCCATCTCTGTGAACACTGTGGGTTCTCCTGTTGGTCCCCACTCGACTGTGCCTGGCTTGAGTTGTCCCTCCCCCCTCCCCCGCCCCCTGGGAAATCTTACTCGTCATTGGCTGACCAGCCATCTTTCTGGGACCAAACAGGGAGACATAAGGTGCAAACACAAAGGTGAAGCAAGGTCCCTGAAAGGATCCGTCTCACAGACTCTCCTTTCTTTGGGGGCAGGTACAAGGAGACAGACAGGTAGGCTGTTGAGTGGCAACAGTACTTTTTCCTGAAACATGACACTCCATACAGTGTTGAACATGGTGCCAGTATATTTCCCTTACTTTCTCGGTTTCAGTAGGTGCACTGTATGAAGAGGATAAACAGTAATCTCACAACCCCTACTTAGAACTCGTTTGCTTCTACTCCATAGATGAAGGGACTTTATTTTGACAGGTAGATTAAAAAAATCATGTGTATTAATTTTCAGGTTTGTCTTTGACTTATAAGTCAAAGGTCATATAAATGTTTTCATACATTGACAACATATATCTTAATTGGAAATGTCAACTCAGGGGTGACTGGTATTAAGTGAAGTATTGGCAAGGATGAATTTCTGGAATACAGTGAATATAATAATATCCTCCTCTTTTTTTGACCTGAACCTGCTTTCTAACCTGCCTGAAAACCATCTTAATGAAGTATGATTTCCTAGATATAACTCAGATGTAGGTATTTTGTCTAGATCACTGACCAGGACAGTAGCTGCCATGTTGTATCTGTACAGTAATCTCCTTGGTGGTGCTAGACAATGTGCAGCTTCTTCTGTGCTGAGCATCTGCCAGCACAAGTGCTGCCTGTGAGCGTCTTCTGAAGCAGCGCCACATTTCATTTCCCCCCAAGCTGTCTGAGTGCTTCTGCAGGCTTCTGTATAGTTCCTCTTTTGGTGTTAAGTGTCAGGGATACTGAATCTAGAATTTAATCTTTCAATTAAATTCTTTTATCTTTCAAGAGGACCTAAGCCTATGTCATCTTTTACTAAAATAGAGATCACTAGTAATGAATAACACTCAGAGACAAAGAACCTTATCTTAGTCACTTACCTGAGAAGTGGAGGGAAAATTTCCCCAAGTCAGTTGTTACCAAGAAATTGTTTCAGAGAAGAATGGAGAAGTGGCTTCTGCTTACTTTATAACTTTTAGAAGTGAGTCATTGGGAAGCCCTGAAAGAAAGCACTTCTGAGACCCATTAGAGGAGGCAGGACAGGCAGACTTTAGGGTTTTGCAATGACTGTGTGTGTCAGGGAATTCATAAAACACACATGATTGAGCCATGCCAAGTGAGTGGAGACATTTTATTGGAGCTTCAAAATTAAAAAAAGACCAACCCAGAGTTAGTGTTTCCCACCAATAATAAGACATTCATCACGGAGATCATTGCATTAAGCTAACTAATCACGAGGCTAACAGGATGGGATAAATCATGCTTTTCAGAGCTACTCAGCTGTGGCAGAAGAAATGCCTGCTGAGTCTAAACCCGACAGTGCTAGCACTTTACAGAGGTGGATGGGCCAAATGCAGAGGGTCATTTCTGACATGGTCAAGGCACCATCTATTAGGGTGGTGCAAAAGTAATTGCGGTTTCTGCAATTATTTTTAACCTTTTAAACTGCAATTACTTTTGCACCAACCTAATAGATCCCTTTGCAGATGTGGCCCGGACTTCCACAACTGAACCTCAGTCTCCTGTGGGCATCAACCACTACACAAGCCTGTGGTATCTGGTGTGCAGAGGAATCTCACCACAGGCACTAGAGATTCAAATTTCCTTACATTACTGGGATTCCAGGAACAGATTAAAAATGCCTGGATGGGACAAATTCATAGTTTGAAAAGTTGTGAGATTATCTCCTATATAGCACTTTATGGTAATGGACTGATTGAGAACATTGTCTTTGGAGATGTCATCGATGGGCCCAAAATTCACCTCTGTGATTTGGTGAAAATTATGCAACTTTTTGAACCTTGACTTTTCTTATATGTAGTGAGAAAATCACCAATTGTCATAGGATTCCCAATGTAGATTAAATGAAGTGACATGTAAAATGCCTATATGGTCAGTGTATAGAACTCGCAGAGACATGGAACTAGCTGATCAGGTAATATGTATGTGTGCACAAGTGAATTTAATCAGGATTATCTTGCCTCATGGAAAGGTGAACAAATATTTATTACGGAAAAGAAGATTTTCTTAACACAATTTCATGACACATATGTATCGATAAGTATTATCGATTGCTGTGCACAGACTTATTTTCAAGGCCCCATACGCAAGACACACCACCACAAGCCGGGATGAAGGGGTTAAAGAGTTTTATTACAAAGTGAAAGTAAGTAAGACAAGACAGAGATTAGGGGGATATATTATCATACCACTAACAAGCAAGGAGGCAATTCATCATACCACCAGGGCCCAGTCAATTAGAGTCGTAGAAACAGCAACAGTCGTTCATCAGCAGAGGCAAAACATCATGCGCAGAAACAGCACCGGCCCTTCATCAGCGTGGGCGAAATCCCAGTCAAGTAAAGTCATCAAGACGGGCGGAATATCTTGCAGCAGCCGAGGCGGCCGGGGAACAACAACTGTTTCTGCCTCAGCTTTCTGGGGTTTTGAGGACTTCACTAACAACAGCGGCAAGGAGCCAATAAGCATACGTGTTAACAACACAAGGAACTGGTCTGGGATCTGGCTAGGAGCCGGGGCCAGTCCTTGGTCCGAGATTAGATGTGTTGGAGCTTGGCCCACCTGCACCAAGGCGAAGGCCAGGCTCCACATCCTGTAAATATTTTCTTGGTCCTTGGGAGGGTAGCCTGTCCTTCCCAGGCCAAGCACGTACCCCAGCCACTGAGAGTTTCCATCCCCAAATGTTCCCAGGCAGACCTTCATATATTCTATTCCTTACAACATAGGGTAAGACTGATTGATGGATTTATACTTAACAAATACTGAAAAAGTGACTAACATGTGCCAGGAACTATCCTGCACAATAAGTCCCTTTACTCCTTAAAATAATCTTATGAGGCAACGCTATTATCATCCCCTGTTATAGATGAGAAAACTGAGGCATAAGTAATTTATTCAAGGTTATATAGCAAATGAGTTATAGAGTCACGATATGAACCCAGGAAGTCTGACAAAGTCTATATTTTTAAGCATTGCCCATATATTTTTAATAGAAAATGCCAGAGGATCAAATGGTATTTTAATTTTTTTAAATAAGGTGCTCTGGTGTTGCTTAGGAAACCTAACTGTGGTGAGTCACTGGGGAATTATTGGTGTTTATGTACTTTCCTCCCAGTCTTAGTTTGGTGAATGAGTGATTAACAGTATTCACCATTTGTCAATTGATTTTGACTTAAATTTAATACATACAAGGTCTGACAATTAAGTTTGCAAACTTTCCACCGTGCACTCACATTGGCAGCACTGTACAAACAGCTCGGTAAGGTTTCATAACCTTGGTATATCAGTGTCTCACAGCTGTGTTCGTGTTGATGTGTGGCGGTGTCTTGCTGAGTGGCGTTCATTATTGTTGTTGCGTGTTTTGTGTGCCGTTGCAAGAACATCTGAGCTTGAATTAGAACAATGAACAAACATCAAATTTCTTGTTAAACTTGGCAAGAGTGGAAGTGAAATCAGGGACATGTTAGTCCAAGTTCATGGGGATAATGCCATGAAAAAAACGGCAGTGTACAAATGGATTAAATGGTTTTCTGAGGGGAGAGAATGCGTCACTGATGAAGACAGGCCAGGGTGGCCAGTAATGAGCAGAACTGACAAAAACATTGCAAAACATCCAATTTTGCGTCAAAATATTTGGCTGACTGTGAGAAGCATAGCAGACCAATTCAACATTGATAGAGAAACAGTTAGGAAAATCTTAACTGAAAATCTTGGCATGAGAAACGTGTGTGCAAAAATGGTCCTGAAGGAGGTCACTCATGAACAAAAAGCAACGGAGAGTCGAAACTTGCCAAGACCTTTTGGAGAGGCAAGACAATGTTTTGGGTCATGTTATCATTGGTGATGAAACATGGGTGTACCAATACCACCCTGAAACAAAGCATCAAAATGCACAATGGAAGTCAGCCAATTCTCCATGACCAAAAAGTTCCATCAGTCCATATCAAGAATCAAAATGATGTTGCTAACCTTTTTTGATATCAGAGGGATTATTCATTATGAATTTGTACCTACTAAACAAACAGCCAAGTTTACTATTTGGAAGTGCTGAAAAGGCACGTGAAAAAGTTAGACAAAAATGACTTGAACTTTTCACTAACAATTCATAGCTCTTGCATCACAACAATGCACCAGCTCACACGGCACTGTCTGTGAGGGAGGTTTTAGCCAGTAAACAAACAACTGTATTGGAACACCCACCCTACTCACCTGATCTGGCCCCCAATAACTTCTTTCTTTACTCAAATATAAAGGAAATATTGAGAGGAAGACATTTTGATGACATTCAAGACATCAAGGGTAATACGACGACAGCTCTGATGGCCATTCCAGAAAAAGAGTTCCAAAATTGCTTGGAAGGGTGGACTAGGAGCTGGCATTGGAGCATAGCTTCCTAAGGGGAGTACTTTGAAGGTGACCATAGTGATATTCAGCAATGAGGCATGTAGCCCTTTTTCTAGGATGAGTTCGTGAACCTAATTGTCAGACCTTGTATAGTAAACATACAAAAAGTTCCAGTATTTTTTTTTTTTAAATTAAAGTATATCTGACCCAGGCTCAGAAGCAGAGATGTTACATGTCAAAGAACATAGATTGTGATGTGCTGGCAAATTTAAGCTATCACAAAACCACTGAAGTCCAAATAATATACAAAATTCCAAAATAAAGGAAAGAAAGTCAAAAGAAATTTTTGAAAATCATTGCTTAGGGTCAGTAATTTAAATTGGTCGGTGCCACAGTATAGAGAGGTTATTAACAATTCAGTATGTGCAGGTCATAAGGAAATATTAATTCCTTTTTATAGACCAGGTACTCATGATTAGAAAAAGCTGGTAACCATGGAGACAGAGAGCATAAAATTTATAAAATTAAAAACATACCAGCTAGAAAATGAAAATAGCATAGGAGAGCGAATCATCCCCCAACTGGTCTTAGCTTGATTTGCCTTGAATCTAAAGACCTACAAAAATTTCTATCTGGTCATTTTCTGAGTAAAATGACTCATTTTTCAGACCTGGAATTTCCGCTTTGGATATCTCAACTTGTTAATTTGATAATGCCTTTTATATGGAGTCAATTTAGACTTAATAGAATATATAGAGCTAGAGTTTTTATAGGTTACCAACATCTGGGAAATGGTGACTTTATAGTGTTCTTTTATGGGTTCCCCACTTTCAGAGAAACATTAATAAACTGGATATTAACCAGAACAGTGATAAGACTAGAATCATTAGTTGAACATAGTTGAAAGACTATAGAATGTAAATGAGAAGACACCATGAAAACTATTTTTGATGGCTCATTCTATAGGAGAGTCGCTAAAGGAAAGGAATTAGACTTGCTCTGGGTGGCCTGTGGGGGGGAAATGATAGAGAGGCATGTTTGAGATCAACCTAAGGAAAAGCTTCATAGTGTTCTCAGAGGGAATTGGCGGCCTGGGTGAGCAGTGAACACTTGATCTGTCAGTAGGTTGGCTTAATGAACACTTAGCGTGATGTGCAAAGGATTCAGATTTCAAAAAGATGATTGGCTTAGAAGGTCCTTGAAGGTTCCTTCTGAACTTGACATTCTCTGATTCTCGTATCTCTTTCTTGCACACTACCAAGTCTTTTGCTAGTTGTCTAGGCTCATTACAAGTGTTTGTTTCAAGAGTCTCTGAGGCACTGCTGTTTATCTTTCCAAAAGCTCAAAAGCTTTATTCTTACTATTTATTTCTTTATTTCAAATTGGAAGGAAAAATCACTTTTTTCTAGTTTTGAAAAGAAAACTTGTTAATAATTTGTAGACTAAGTGAACAGATAAAAAATATATTCTGTAAGAACATTTAATGATTGCCAGATGGGAGAGGGGTTGGTGAAAAGGGGATGGGATTAAAAGTACAAATTGGTTTTTCAAAATAGTCATGGGGATGGAGGGTACAGCATAAGAAATATAGTCAATAATATGGTCATAATTATGTATGGTGTCAGAGGGGTACTAGATTTATCGGGGCAATCACTTTGTAAATCATATGGATGTCTAATCACTAAGCTGTACATCTGAAACTAATATAATATTGTATGTCAACTGTAATTGACAATAAAATAAACTATTCAAGATAAAAAAAAAAAAAAACACGTACCAAGATTGGAAAGAAAAGAAAAATGTATTCTGTACATTTTATTTAGACTAGTAAAAGTTCATAATCTGAGGATCAAGATAGAAGCTTTATCAAGCTTTTGAATGTGATATTTCTTAAAAATGGATTTTTTAATGGAATATTTACAAAATGTTCCTTGCCATGAGTCAGAATGATCTTAACATACTGTGGATATCAAGTACTTTACATTTCTGGATGATTAAATCTTAGACCAAAGTAAATTTTCATATTCCTCCTTTTCTAAATTTCAAATTGTGCTTTTCTGGGAAATGAACTATTTTGATTTAACAAATCCCTTAAACATGGAATATCAGAGTATGTTTGACTTTTGAGCATGTGTGTACCAAAATATGTGCAGTGTGCAAATTCGGAAACATGTTGACACTGCTCATCACATTATCTAGGGGCTTAGCTACTCAGTTAGGGAAGGAAAAACCAGAAAAAAACATACATTAAATTTGTGGTGTCTTGTAAGTAATTTTCTGGAATCTGTTGTTTAGGTCAGATATTTTCTTTTTGGATTTCCAGAGAGTTTGGGAAGAAAATATTCAAATTCTTCGTATAATTATTTTCCTCTGGAAAGTGAGAAATACAGATTTACCAATATTTACCATGTGGCTTAACACTTTGCCCTTACACTGCCCATATGTCAAACAATCATGTGTTCTAAAGAGTTCCCTGGCCTTTCTAGGAAGAGGGACAGTCCATATTTATTAGTTCACTTATAACAATTAAGTGTATTGTAGTGTTTGTGTATCTGGTTAAATGGATGAACATATAGTATTATCCAGTTTTAGCTCAATTAAGCTTCAAAGATTATTATGAAAAATATATGGGTTGAATATATTAATAATACTAATCACAAAGGATTGTCAAATGAATGTCATGATGTAATAAATACAGCCAATAATGTGTCTTATCTATTTGGATGCATTTATCTTTGTGCAGCATTTTCTTTTTTGGCTTATAATAACCAGTAATAATTGAATTTAGAACCAGAGTTTTGAATCACAGCATCAATAAATGTTAAGCCAAGAGTGAAATAAATTATGTATATTTGACTGCATTGATTTTTAAAAAAAATTATTATTAAGAATATTTTAGTGTGAGGAAAAAAATTTGGACCATTTAATCAACAAGCTGAAGTTATAAAACATTTTAATTTCTCTTTTATCTTTTAACTTTTCTATTATTGTAGGTTTTGAAATATACCTACTAACAGAGTAAAACATAGATATAATTTATATATTACATATATTATATACATGTATATGAATGTTTAAATGTTTTTACTCATAAAGGAGTATAGTATAAAAATTTGGAGACACTGATCTAGGTTCAATTCACTGGGAGTGAAAGAGAAAGACACAGTATCATGTTTCTTTTCCCATGAAACATAGAAGAGTGGATCTCCACCCCATTTGCATCTGCTTCTTTTCCCAATGAAAAGAAGGCCCTGTCATTCAGTTATAGGAAACCACTATTAAGTTAGCAATTTATTTGTACTTGACAGAAATTTATACTTAAAGTAACAGATAATTCATTGTTGTGGCAGGGCTCTTTTTCTGTGTGGCAATTTCTACCTATATATAAAACTTACATTTTCTTAAAAGGGTGGCACATCAGCATGTGCTGTTTTCCCCAGATCTATTTAGGAGTTTTCTTTGTGTCTATGTGCTCTAGAAGATAACCTTAGGTTTACATTAACTAAGACAAATGAGACTACAGATGGGTGACCGAGTAATTAATTTCTGTACTTCAAAATGGTGGTACCAAAACAACAACAACAAAATTCAGAAAAAAACAAAGACCTCAAAACCTAGAATTCTTTCATATCCTTTGGATTGAGAAGTGGATGGGATAAAAGAATAGTTGATTCCATGGCACCTTTTCATTTATATTCAAAGGAGATATTTTATAACATTTTTATTTTTTATATTTAAAAAGATGTTTATTAAAATATAGCTAACATACAATGTTATATTAGTTTCAGGTGTACATCATAGTTGTTCAACAGTACCTATCTGGCCTGCAAAGTTTCTGTTGAGAAATCAGCTGATAGTCTTATGGGATCTCCCTTGTAGGTAACTAACTGCTTTTCTCTTGCTGCTTTTAGTATTCTCTCTTTGTCTTTAACATTTGCCATTTTAATTATGATGTGTCTTGGTGTTGGCCTGTTTGGGTTCATCTTGTTTGGGACTCTCTGTACTTCCTGAGCTTGTATATCTATTTCCTTCACCAGGTTAGGGAAGTTTTCCATCATTATTTCTTCAAATAGATTTTCAATACCTTGCTCTTTCTCTCCTCCTTCCGGTGTCCCTACGATGTGAGTGTTGGTATGCTTGATGTTGTCCCAGAGGCCCTTTAAACTCTCCTCATTTTTTTTTTTTTTGATTCTTTTTTTCTTTTTGCTGTTCTGATTGGGTGTTTTCTGCTACCTTCTAAATCGTGGATTCAATCCTCTGCTTTATCTAATCTACTGTTGATTCATCTTCTTCATTTCTGTTATTGCATTTTTTTTTTTTAATAACTGGTTCTTTTTTATGTTTTCTATCTCCATTTTTATGTTTCCTATCTCTTGTTGAAGTTCTCCCTGAGATCATTGAGCATTCTTATAACCAGTGTTTGGAACTCTGCATCTGATAAATTGCTTGTCTCTATTTTGTTTAGTTCTTTTTTGGGGGCTTTGTTCTGTTATTTTATTTGGGACATGTTTTTTTGTCTCCCCTAATTTTGGCTGCCTCCCTGTGTTTGTTTCTATGTATTAGGTAGGGCTGCTATGTCTTCCGGTCTTCGTAGAGTGGCCTTAAGTATTAGGTGTGCTATGGGGCTCAGTGGTTCATTCTTCATGGTCACTTGAGCCACGCACTCCAGGTATGTCCCTTGTGTGTGTTGTGTGTGCCCTCTTCTTGTAGTTGAGCCTTGGTTGCTTTTGCACATCAATGGGAGGGATTGACCCTCAGGGCGATTGGTTGTGAGGACTGGCTGTGACTACAGTGGAGGAGTTGTGGTGCAGGAGCTGACCCTACAGAGCAAGATCTACCTCAGCATGCCTGCCCAATCCACCCCTACGTTATGTTGACTTTGGAGGTATCTGGGTGATACTCCAGCTCATTTTGAAGCTGGCCACTAGGGGCACCAGCACAATTGCCACCTGGGAGGGGACCCACTGCCGGTCTATTTCAGTTACAGCCTGTGCCCCACCTGGGGCCACAAAGTAATCGGCAGATGGTTGCTGCCTGTGCTGTGCTTGGAGGTACCTTGAGAGGCTAAGCTTTGAACCAAGGCCAGCTGCCACTAGTGCCAGGCTAAGGGCTGCTCAGCCTGAGGTACAGGACACACTCTAGCCAGATGCTGCTTGTCTGGGTTCCTTGAACTTTGAGAGACTTTGAGAGGAAAGTCTGAAGCATGAGGCAAGGCAGACAATTTGTAGGAAAAAGCCACTGGAAGCAGGTTGGTTGTGCCTGAAAGTCGGGTGGGGTGGGGTCTCAAATCACCAGGGTGTGGCAAATGATTGATGTCAGCCAACTTGATGGAGACTTAGATAGGGTGGCCTCCTACATCTACACACTGGGAATGGGGAGGGCTCAACAAAGAGCTCAACAATGGCCTCCACTAGCTCCTACATCTGGGAGAAAGCTGCCCCTCCAGCCCTGGTCCTGAAGCCAGACAACTAATTTCCCTGCTTCCCTGTATGTCCCTGTCACCTCTCCAGCTGATGTCCCAGCGCTGGAGCTCAGAGCCAGTGGTTCCATCAGTGAATAAGTCCATGTGTGGTCCCTTTAAGAGGGGAGCCTGGGAGTGCAGCCACCCTCTGTCTCAGTCACAATCTCTGCTGGTTTTCACAACCAGAAATTATAGGGACTTCTTTCCTGAACACTGGCACCCTGGACTGGGATCTCCACAATCGGACAATTTTTAATTGTCCTTCTGTTAACCAGGCCATTTCTAACTACTGTGAAAAGCAGCTTTCCAAAAATTTCATGTCACCAGTGTGACCCTGAAACAATAAATCTTGATTTTTATATTCATAAAACTAGAGAGATTTCTTAGCAAACTCAAGACTTGGTTTTCTGGAGAATATAAAACCATATATTTCAATATTTATAGAACTTGGCTTTGATGATATCAAGGTCTCTGTCAACCCTTAATAGTATAGAGTTAAAATGGCCAGTGTGCATGTGTGTCCAAGCATTTAAATGTGGGATGCAAAGCTAAGCAGCTTAATTCATTGTTCTTTATCTTGGATCTTTATCCACACATGCTACAGTTAAACCAGTCATGCAACAAAATGGTTTGACAGTTTTCATTTTTAAAAACAAATCCTGACGTTTTGGGAAAGCAAAAAGTGAGCACCCATTGGTGATAATCAATTTCTATGGGGGCATCATGTAGGTAGAGTAGAAGGCATCCTGGAGGAACTAACATCTGCGATTAATCCTTTACACTGAGTGAGAATCAGCCATGTTAAATGCTGGAATATGGCAGAGAGGGTTTGCTACAAAGAGGGGGCAACAGGTGCAAACCCTCAGAGAGAGCTTGTTTGAGTTCATGATAGCTAGAAGAGGCTATTTGTGTAAGAGCCTGTAAGGAGAAGGGAGGTTAAAAGATTAAGCAAGTGTCTGATTTAAACAAATCATATTGTGAGTATATAAGACTTTATCATAAGAACATGGGGAGCCTTTGTACTGTCTTAAGCAGAGGAGTTCCTTGCAGTTTAGATTGATTATTTACAGTGTGGAGAGCAGTTGGAGTTGGTCATGAGTGGAGGCATCAAGACCAGTGAGGAAACAAAGAGGAGATTGGGGGGCCCAGGTTGTATAGACAGTGAGAAGGTGGAAACTGAACAGAATTTGAGAGGTTTTAGCAAAAATGTTGTGTCTTGGCAACTCATCAGATGCAGGAGGATGACAAGCCAAGGTGGCATGCCTAAGCTTTTGATGTAATCAACTAGGTAGACAAAAAATAGATTATTTTTTCCCACTGGGGTAGATGGTGTGCGGGGGTCTATCCTGTGTGATTGTTATTAGAAAGTGGGCCCTTCTCAGTGAGAAGTCTGGGCTTGGCTCCCTGTGGGGACAGCTCCAGGAGTGCAGTTTCCAGGCTCTTGGCCTCACATGGAAAGGTGCTGGCTCAGGTAGTAAATGGCCATCAGCTGTGATTGGATGGCCATCAGCTGTGGCTAGTTGGCCATCAGGTGTAACGAGTGCTCCATTGGCCACTAATATAACTGCCATGGCTATGCTAGCAGAAAATGGGGGCTAGCAAGTAGATGGTGGCTGAGCTAGCAAGAGTGGATTGCAGCTAGCAAGTGGGGTTGATTGGCAGAGAACTGCACGGCAGGTTGCAGATAGTGTGGCTCCTGCTGTGTCTCCAACCCTGCCGCCAGTGAGAATATAGTGGTATGACTCCCGTGTCTATGGCTCCGTGGGTGTTCCTTTTTGGCCTCACCATATCCTGCATTCTTATGTGGGGAGCGGGACCAGAGACCCCGCCTGACGCCCCGCATGACACTCCCAGACCCGGCGGTTGAACCTGAGCCTCAGGGAGGAACACTGGGAAGCTACTAAGCAGCTATATTATTGGAGGATAGGCCCACTTTGACGCGTGTCTAGGTTCTTGGTGTCTCCAGCAAAGAATTGAACGAGATACCGAAGTAAAGTAGTGCAAGAGCAGTTTAATAGAAGAAAACGTACACTCCAGATGGTTTGAAGTGGGCCCTCGAGGAAAGGCAAGGCTCAACAGAGGGGCAAAGGCCCAAAGGCGGCATTCTTATTAGGAGCAAAAGTATACTCCAAATGGTTTGGAGCAGGCCCCTGAGCAAAAGCAAGGCTCAAAAAGGTAAAGGCCCAAAGGAGTTTGGGGGTTTTATCTGGGATGGGCAGTTCCTCTCTAGGTGTGGGACCAATTGATTGATACCTGTGATGACAAGAGGCTATTTATTATTTATTATCTCATCTCTTCAGACTGCCCATGTTTTCTGTAGTTTGAAATTGTTAACTGCAAGCTGATTGGCTCTTCCCTGTAACTGGGCAGTTAATCTTGGCAGGCTCTGCAGCTTGAATGGCTTTGTTACAAGCTAAATGCCCCGCCCCTGCCCCCACCCACACACACACTCACACACACCTGAGCCGATTACTCTGGCTGGTCCTGCAGTTTGAATAAAGTTATTTCTTCTGGCTTTGTTGTGGTCTTGGCCTTAATTTCTTCCACCGTGGCGATGTCCCTGAGTGCCTCTGATTTTTCTGTCTTATGATGACCCATTGGTCTTCAAATACAGCTTCAGAAAGGGATTGAGGTGTACGCAGATGTATTGGTACTTTTTTTTTTTTGTACTATTGGAAGAAAAGAGAAGCTGGAGAGATGGAGAAAGGGAGAGAGTGAGGGAGAAAAGAAAGAAAGAAGGAAGGAAGGGGACCTGATTGGAATTAATAAGGGGAACAAAGGCCTCATTTTATTAGATATCAGTAGGAGGTACCTAAATGACATTAAATGAGTACAGCTAATGTATTAGTATTATCATCACCACCCACAGTGATCAGACTTCATGGCACAGAGAACAGGAGTTTCTCGGATGCTTTGTGAAACTGCAAAAACAGTCTTGACTTCTATTTCTTTGGGGTCCTATTTTTTGTGAAAACACTTCATTTTGGAAAGAGGACATTGTAGGGTATTCTGGTATATATTTAAAATACTTTTAGCAATGGAAATAGTATTGCCTGTTTTGGAGATATTCTATAAGTGGAGTTTCTGATCTCTGATTTCTTTTTGTGTGCTTAAGGAAGTCTGTAGGACAATTAAAAATACATCTTTAAAGGCAATAGAAATAGCACGGTCACTGAAATATCTGGTAGAATTTATTACCAGAAGTTTCTTTCCTTTGTTAAGGAGAAAGTGTATTTTCACCTTTGAGATATTTATGAGATCTATTAATTTCCCTTTGAATTTCTTTTTTGTTAATTTGTATTTTTCTAGTGCTGAAGTTGGTCAGTTGGTAATAAGGCCTTTTCTTTTGCGTGTACATTACTTGAAATATATACATCATATGCTAAAATGTCTGTGTAAAGGTTTATGATACACACACTGTCATTTTAATATATGACTGCTGTAGAAAACACACAAGCAACAATCCACAAGCATTGTAAACCCTCAAAAACTACTCAAAGAGTTTCAGTTTGAGTCATCTTTCTCCATGAATCTTCAAGCACTTTATTTTCCCTCTGGGCAACCGGAGAACTACAATGGGATGAATAAACATGCTACTATATGTGAGAAGGGGATGAATAAACATACTATTATGTGCAAAAAGGCAGGACTCACGTTAGCCCTTAGCCTACTGTCTTCTGATGTCATAATTGCAGTTTATTTTTTTGCAGGTATTGAACATGGAAAAGCTATATAACCGTTTATCTTCAGTTTGGCATGTGATCAGAGATTTTAATAATTCTGGATGTGGGGATCGGACTAAGAAGACTGTTTGTGAGAGATAAAGAGTTTTGGGTTCCCAATTCCAAGTAAGTTACTTTCATGTAATGAGAACCTATTATTTTATCCTGGGAGACATAGTCTTCACTAAATAATGCTAAAATTACCCCAAATAACATTGACCTTCATATTCCTTCTGATCGGCTTATGTTCTAACTATTATCACTATTATTTATTATAATAAATGAAGAAATGTCACTGGAATTAGCCTGCACAATTTCATCTGTACATCTAATGTGTACATCTAATTAAAGTGACTTTATTAAACATTTTTTCACTAAATAATTTTATTTTTCATAAGGAAAATTACTTTTAGGCCTCCCTATAAAGATTATTGGTCTTTTTCAAGCCTGAGAGTTTATATTCATAAATAATATTGTCCTTTTGGCATTGGAAATTGTGTTTAGAAAAAAAATAATTTCTACATAAACACATTTGTCAAGAAAAAGGTACTTCCGCTCACAAAGACCAATATTTGTAACTGAGGCAGTGAGGCTTCTAAACATAAGTTATGAGGAAATTTAAAATCCTTTAGAAGAGCAGTGAGACAGGTTAGTTAGCATGTTGTTAGGCAGACAAGAAAGTCCCTGCTGGAATAAACAAAGACAGCCATATCCTGAAACTTCAGGTTCTGAGATAACTCCTTCACTCCAGGAAACAATGTAACAGCGACTTGAAGTTAATAAATTATCTCATAAATCCCTTTTGGCCTGACAAACGGAACAGATCTGATAGATAGGAATGGGTTATTTTGCTAATCCCTTCAGGATGGGCTAACAGAACAAGCCCGGTAGACGGATTCCATTAAAAGGTGCCAGCTCCCCTTCCCCAAACAGGCAAGAGAAGGTATAAAAGTAAGAGCTTTTGCCTCAGTCATGGGGCATGCCCCATTCAGGATCCCTTCCTGCTCTGGGCCTCTGACCCTTTGCTTTCAATAAACTCTCCTCTTTTTTAAAACTCCTCACCTCTCCTTGGTCTGTGCTTCCATTCTTTGGTCTCACGAGACATGATCTCGGCACTCACTCAAAAATCTCCTACATCAGCAGTAGAAATTGCCTAATGCTTAGACCCTTAAGTAAATCTCAAGGTGACATCCTACAATTGTAGTAAAATGCTGGGGTTCAGTAACAGACTGATACATTTCTCTAAGCATACTGAGCACCAACTCTGTGCCTCAAGGTGGTGCTAGATGGAGTGTGATGAAGTTGCCATGTACAAAGGGTGGCACTATCAAACCATAGCTTTTCTTTCAGTTCTGTTGCACATCACTGTCTGATCTCCCACCTTCATCCTTTTGTGATCCCAGTTCTCTCTTGTGCTTAGGTGTTTTTAATGGAGGAACTAACAGCTAACAAATTCCTGCTCTATTTTTGATGTCTACAGGGGTCCACTTATCTTGTCCTCCTCGTCATCTCTGCATAATTCATTAAAACTGTTTCTTCTGCTATATTCCTGCTACTCTACACCAGAGAAGCATTCATCTCCAGTAATACATGATCCACTGGAAAGTGTCTGCTTATTTCTGCAGATTCAATTTGGGGAGTCTCCTTTCTCAGTCCTCTGATCTCCTCTGGGTAGAGCTAACCACTCCTGCCTTGGCTCCCCAGTGTGTCTTGTACCTGTTTCTTTCATAACCACATAGCCCTTTATTGTACTCATCCTTGTTTTCCACCACCACTCCAGACTGTGGGCCCTTCTAGGACAGGAAGTGTGTCTTATTCATTCTTTTTTTTTTTTTTTTACCTTTTGGATTTGTAAATTATTTATTTATTTATATTTTCCATTACAGTTGACACACAATATTATATTAGTTTCATGTGTAGAACATAGTGATTAGATATTTATATAACTTACAAAGTGATCACCCCATAAGTCTAGTACCCACCTGACACCATACATAGTTATTACAATATTATTGACTATATTTATTTCCTATGCTTTACTTTACATCTCCATGATATATCATAACTACCAATTTGTAGTTCATCCCTGCACCTTTTTCACCCAGCTCCCCAACCCTACTCCTATATGGCAAACCTCAATTTCATCTCTATAGCTACGAGTTTGTTTCTTTTTTAATTATTTATTTATTTATTTTGTTTTTTAGATTCCACATGTAAGTGAGATCATATGCTGTTTGTCTTTCTCTCTCTGACATATTTTATTTCACACAATACCGTCTAGGTCCATCCATGTTGTTGCAGATGGCAAGATTTCATTCTTTTTTATGGCTGAATAATATTCCATTGTGTAAATGTACCACCTCTTCTTTATCCATTAGTCTATCAATGCACACTTAGGTTGCTTCCATATCTTGATTATTGTAAATAACATTGCAGTGAACATGAGGAGGGTATGTATATCTTTTTGATTTAGTGTTCAGATTTCTTCGGATAAATACCCAGAAGTGGATTGCTGGGTCATATGGTAGTTCTATTTTCAATTTTTTCTTGGAAGCTCCATAGTGGTTTCCATAGCAGCTGCACCAATTCTCAATCCCACCAACAGTGCATGAGGGTTCCCTTTTGTCCACATCCTCACCAACACTTATTGTTTGTTGATTTATTGATAATAGCCATTCTGACAGGTATGAGGTGATATCTCATTGTGGTTTTAATTTGCATTTCCCGGATGATTAGTGATGTTGAGCCTCTTGTCATACATATGTTGGCCATCTATATGTCCTCTTTGGAGAAATGTCTATTCAGGTCCTCTGCCCAGTTTTCAATTGGATTGTTTGATTTTTTTGGTTCTTTATAAATTTTGGATATTAACCCCTTATCAGATGTATCATTAGCAATATCTTCTCTCATTCAATAAGATGTCTTTTGGAAACGAAAAGATGTCTTTTCATTTTGTTGATGGTTTCCATTGCTGTGCAAAAACTTTTTAGTTTGATGTAGTCCTACTTGATTATTTTTCCTTTGTTTCCCTTGCCAGAGGAGATATAGCAGAAAAAAATATAGCTAAGAGCAACGTCAGAGAGTTTACTGCCTGTTTTCTTCTAGAAGTTCTATGGTTTTGGGTCTTCCATTTAAGTTTTAATAATCTATGTTGAGTTTACTTTTGTATATGGGGTAAAAAGGTGATCTACTTTCATTCTTTTGCATGTGTCTGTCTACTTTTCCCAGCACCACTTATTGAAGATTCTGTCTTTACCCATTGTATGTTCTTACCTCCTTTGTTATTGATTGACCATATAGGTGTAGGTTTATTTCTGGGCTCTCTGTTCTTTTCTGTTGATTTATTTGTCTGTTTTTATGTCAATACCATGCTGTTTTGATTACTATAGGCTTGTAGTAGAGTTTGATATCAGATGGTGTAATATCTCCAACTTTGTTCTTTCTCAAGATTGCTTTGGCTATTTGGGATCTTTTGTGGTTCCATATAAATTTTAGGATTATTTGTTCTAGTTCTATGAAAAATGCTATTGGTTTTTTGATGGGATTGCATTGGATCTATAGATTGCCTTGGGTAGTATGTACACTTTAAAGATGCTAATTCTTCCTATCCATGAGAATGGTATATCCTTTCATTTATTTGTATCTTCTTTAATTTTTTCTTCTTCAACATCTTATAGTTTTCTAAGTACAGATATTTTACCTTCTTGGTTAAATTTATTTCTAGGTATTTTATTATTTTTTTTATTCAATTGTAAATGGGATTGTTTTCTTATTTTCTCCTTCTGGCAGTGTATTATTGGTGTACAAAAATGCAACTGACTTCTGAGTATTAATTTTGTATTCTACTACTTTATTGTATTCATATATTAGCTCTCATACCGGTAGCTTTTTGGTGGATTCTTTAGGGTTCTCTATATATGGGGATGATTATATTTGCAATTTCATCCTAGAAAAGTGCTACATATCTCACTGCTGAATGTCACTATTTTCACCAGTGTCACCAGTGCCTAGTCCACCCTTCAAAGCAATTTTGGAACTCTTTTTCTGGAATGGCCATCAGAGCTGTTGTAGTATTACCCTTGATGTCCTGAATGTCATCAAAATGTCTTCCTTTCAATATTTCCTTTATCTTTGGGTAAAAAAAGAAGTCATTGGGGGCCAGATCACGTGAGTAGGGAGGGTGTTCCAATACAGTTATTTGTTTATTGGCTAAAAACTCCCTCACAGACAGTGCCATGTGAGCTGGTGAATTGTCATGATACAAGAGCTCCTTTGGGACCTTTTTTTGCACACACCTTTCTCATTCTGAGATTTTCAATTAAGATTTTCCTAACTGTTTCTCTATCAATGTTGAATTGTTCTGCTATGCTTCTCACAGTCAGCCAAAAATTTTGATGAACAATGAATTTTTGCAATGTCTTCATCAGTTCTGCTCGTTACTGGCCACTCTGACCTCTCTTCATCAGTGACGCGTTCTCTCCCCTCAGAAAAACCTTTAGTCCATTTGAACAGTGCCATTTTCTTCTTGGCATTATCCCCATAAACTTGGACTAACATGTTCTTTTTTTTTTTTTTACTTTTAAAAAACATTTTTATTATAAAATACAAATAAAGAAAAACTGAAATACTGAAGAAAGACCAAGTCATCCTTTTGCTGCGCTGCCATCCTATTATAATCAAATGACAAATAGTAATTTGTCATGTTTGGTGTGCTATTTACAGCCATGATCATACCCATTTATACACTTTTGTATCATGTTTACTTAATATTTTCTCATGTTTATTATATTCATTACTAATTTTAAAGAATACAATAATGTACGATTCATATCTGTTTGCTGACTATTTCCCTAAACCAAGGGTTGGTGAACTCTGGGTCTGTGTTTGGAAATAGTTTTACTGGAACACAGCTTTGCCCATTTGTTTACCTATTGTCTATCGTTATTTTTATGCTACAAATTGCAGAGTTGAAAGCTGTGACAGGGACTATATGGTGACAGAGCCTAAAATGGCACTTTATAGGAAAAATTTATTGACCCCTGCCCTAAACTTTTAAGAGGTTTATAATTTGGGCTATTACAAGTGATGTCACTTATAACACCCTCATGCTTATAATAATTTACACTTTAGGCACCTTAAATGGAATAGATTATGACAAAAGTGGAATAACTGGGTCTAATTCATAAAGCTGTTTTTAAGGCTGACACTGTCCCCCAGTGTTTCTCTGGTGATGGTCTACTGTGACATAGTAAGGGTGGTGGGAATAAGAAGGAAAGGAAGCCTCAGTACTCCGATAGGTAGCATTTCTCTGGTCCCTATAAATCTAGACATGTGAGCTTACACCCTAGAAGAGCATTGTTTCAGTTTCTATTTAAAGTTAACCAAGAGGGAAGTAACGGTAATTGCAACACTAAAAACAACTGAAAGAATTTTTTTCTCTCTTTCTATTGGAGATGAAAAAGCAGACGAAGTAAACTCTCCAGGTGACCAGGTGTATACAAAAGGCCACTCCAGACTGGCTGCCATAGCCAAAGGCACTGAGAGGGCTGACTAAGGGACAGAGGTGACAGCCTCAACTATGTGCTGGCATTGGAAGCAACGAACAGTGAGGCAGCTGTAAGTGCAGGATGAAGAAATGTGTCACTCCCCTTAACACATCCTAGGCATAAACCTGTATACAACTGTAATTGAACGGTTTCCAGGTAAGAAAGTTCTACAGCAACTACGCTATATTTTTGAACAACAACAAAATTCTTCTAAAGAAAGTTATATTCTTTAGAAAAAAACGTATGGAATGGGACCAGCTACGTCAACCCTGACTACCTCTGAGATAAAAGATTAAGCAGGTTGATGGGTCTCAAATCCAGTCTTGTATGAATAAAGTAAGCGTCGGGAGGTAGAGGTGTCATCTTCTAAGGGAAATATTCTGAGGGTCTGGCAGCATAAATCCATCAGTGAGTTTATAATAGACTATTGTGGAATCGGACTCCACTATGGCCAAAGTAAAAGACATCGGCAAGTCTGGATCACCTTGCAATTTTCAAGACGCCTTCAATATCTCCCTTATCCTGTTATGGCTGAGGGAAGCACTGATGGGTGTAGGCACCACAGTCTGTAACCCTTCTCCTTCTATCTCGGTACCAACAAGGCAGATGAGCTGGAGATCTGGTAATCCCACACAGTTTACTTCATGCCAGCTTTTACTCTCCATGAGGTCCAGGTAAACCAAGAATGCTATATAAACTTGGGTGGCATCTCCTACGTCTAATTCCATCATTTCTAAATACTTTGGGTGGATGCCTATCCAGGCGTCCTCGGGGGCCCAGGAGTGGGCGCCGCCGCCGCTGCGAGGGCCGCCCGGGCCCAGACCGCTGCAACCCGGGGTCGGCTCGGCATCGCCGCGCTCCTCCATGCCCGGACTAACATGTTCTTGATTTCATTTCCACTCTTGCCAAATTTAACAAGAAATTTAATGTTTGTTTGTTGCTCTAATTCAAGCTCAGACATTCCTGCAATGGCACACCAAAACACGCAACAACAATAATGAACTCCACTCAGCAAGATACCACCACACATCAACAGGAACACAGCTGTGAGACACTGATATACCAAGGTTATGAAACCTTACCGAGCTGTTTGTACAGTGCTGCCAATGTGAGTGCATGGTGGAAAGTTCACGAACTTGACAGACCTCGTATAGTATCATGTCATGTAAAAATAATGACAGCTTTACTTCTTCCTTTCCAAATTGGATGTCTTTTATATCATTTTGTTATCTGATTGCTGTGAGTAGGACTTCCAGTACTATGTTGAACAAAAATGGTGAAAGTGGTCCTCTTTGTTTTGTTCCTAATCTTAAATGTCTTAATCATTCCTCATACTCCTGTGCCTAGCACCATGCCTACTTCATTTTGAAATGACAAATGCTTACATTTATGCTTTCTCTTTTCCTGAACAAATTATTTAAAACAGAAAAGTCTTATGGGCAGGGAGTTAGGCACATCCAGTTCATCACCAAATGCTGCCTATTTTGCCATTTAGAAATGTCTTATTTCCTAGTTTTCTCTCTCTTTCTCTCTCTCTCTCTCTCTCTCTCTCTCTCTCTCTCTCTCTCTCTCTACTAAAGTTCAAGTTCTCATCTTCTCTCTGCTGCATACTCAAGCTGTGTACTTAAAAACTGTTAGGAGGGAAGGAAGGGAGCGGAGTGAAAACGCACGGGCCCGCAGCAGGGTCTCTGCCGGCAGTGGTGGCGGCGGCGGCAAAAACCACGGTGGCACCCGCAGCTCCGGGCACGCACGGGATCCCAGGGCGGAACGGAGAGCACAGAGACCAGGAGGGCCCAGCTTAAGAGGCACAAGATTCAACATATCCAGAGGCCAACTCCAGACCAAACCAGAGTACTACCGGGTTTGACCTACAAGTCACACACCCAGAGGGAATTCTCTGTAGGCACTAGAGCCCATAGAGGCCAAACCACATTTAAGTGGTCAAGCCTCACACAGCAGAACGCCCTGCGGGGGGCAGAGCCAAGTCTCACAATGAGTCAGCCCAGGAGTTAACCCCACCTACTCACAAGCAAAAAGCAATTAAAGATCTTCTTGAACAGGACAATATACACAACACAAGAGTCACCTTTGGAGCACACGCAGAGGAGAAGAACGACGTATTGCAAGTCAAATATAAAGGACACATACTACATAAGATAACCTAGCAAGAACTAAGAACTCTAGGGGATCTACCTAATAAATCAAAACAAACACAGAGAGTCAGCCAGAATGGGGAAACAAAGATACACGTCCCAAATAAAAGAACAGAAGAAACCTGCACAACTGGAACCAAATGAAGCAGACGTAACCAACCTTTCAGAGACAGAGTTCAGAACACTGGTGATAAGAATGTTTAAGGAGCTTAGAGAAGACATAAAGAAGGATGTAGAAATCATAACGAACAACCAGTTAGAACTAAAGAACACAACTACCGAAATTAAGAACTCACTTGAAGGAATTACCAGCAGGTTAGATGAAGCAGAGGATCGAATCAGCGACTTAGAAGACAAGGTAGCAGAGATCACCCAAACGGAACAACAGAAAGAAAAAAGAATAAAAAACAATGAGGATGGCTTAAGAGACCTCTGGGATAACATCAAGCGCAACAATATGCGCATCATAGGAATACCAGAAGGTGAAGAGAGGAAGCAAGGGATTGAGAACATATTTGAAGTAATAATGTCCGAAAACTTCCCCAACCTGATGAAGGAAACCAACATACAAGCCCAGGAAGTGCAGAGAGTTCCAACCAGGATAAACCCAAACAGGTCCACACCAAGCCACATTATAGTTAAAATGGGAAAGCTTAAAGACAAAGAGAGAATCCTAAAAGCAGCAAGAGAAAGACAGAGGGTTACATACAAGGGAACTCCCATAAGACTATCAAATGATTTTTCTACAGAAACATTGAAGGCCAGGAGGGAGTGGCAGGAGATACTTTGTTTTCCAAAGTGATGGAAAAAAAGGCCTACAACCTAGATTGCTTTATCCAGCAAGGCTATCATTTAAAGTTGATGGAGAGATAAAGAGCTTTCCAGAAAAAAATAAGGTAAAGGAATTTATTACCACCAAGCCAGCATTGCAAGTAATACTAAAAGGACTTCTGTAAATAGAAGAAAGATCAAAAGAACCTAACTACAAATTTAAAAATGGCAATAACTATGTACCTATCAATAATCACTTTAAATGTAAACGGATTAAATGCTCCAATCAAGAGACATAGGGTGGCTGACTGGATAAGAAAGCAAGACCCTTGTATATGCTGTATACAAGAGACTCACCACAGAACAAAAGACACACACAGGCTGAAAGTGATGGGTTGGAGTAACATATTTCATGCAAATATGCAAATGGAAATCAGAAAAAAGCTGGAGTTGCAATCCTTATATCTGACAAAATAGACTTTAAAATGAAGAACATATTAAAAGATAAAGATGGGAACTATATAATAATAAAGGGATCGATCCGACAAGAGGACATAACCCTAGTAAACATCTATGCACCCAACATAGGAGCACCTAAATATATAAAACAGGTACTGACTGACATAAAGACAGAGATCAACAGTAACACTATCATAGTAGGGGACTTCAACACACCTCTGACAACAAGGGACAGGTCTTCCAGATAGAAAATCAATATGGAAACAACAGCCTTAAATGATACATTGGACCACTTGGATTTAATCGATATTTTCAGAACATTTCACCCCAATGCTGCAAAATACACGTTTTTCTCAAGCGCACATGGAACATTTTCCAAGATAAACCATATGTTAGGCCACAAAACAAGTCTTGATAAATTTAAGAAAATTGAAATCATACCAATTGTCTTCTCTGACCACAGTGCTATGAAATTAGAAATGAACTACAGGAAAGAAACTGGAAGACACACCAATTCATGGAGGCTGAATAACTTATTACTAAATAATGAATGGGTCAAGCAGGAGATCAAGGAAGAAATCAAAAGATATCTCGAGACAAACGAAAATGAAAACACGACGACCCAAAATCTATGGGATGCCGCGAAAGCACTCCTAAGAGGGAAATTCATAGCTTTGCAGGCCTACCTAAAGAAACAAGAAACATCACTAATCAACAGTTTATCTTCACACTTAAGGGATTTGGAAAAAGAACAGCAAAATAAGCCCAAAGGGAGCACAAGGAAGGAGATAATAAAGATCAGAGCAGAATTAAATGAAATAGAAACCAGGAAAACAATACAAAAGATCAATGAATCCAAGTGTTGGTTCTTAGAGAAGATAAACAAAATCGACAAACCTTTAGCCAGACTTATTAAAAAAAAGAGAGAGCGGACCCAAATTAATAAAATCAGAAATGAAAGAGGAGAAGTGACAACGGACACCGCAGAAATACAAAAAGTTTTAAGAAGTTACTATGAACAACTATATGCCAACAAATTTGACAATCTGGAAGAAATGGACAATTTTCTAGAGGCGTACAACCTTCCAAGGCTAACTCAAGAAGAAACAGAAAACCTGAATAGACTGATTACCACCACGGAAATTGAATCAGTAATCAATAATCTCCCAACAAACAAAAGCCGTGGACCAGATGGCTTTACAGGTGAATTTTACAAAACGTTCATAAAAGAATTATCACCTATTCTCCTCAAGCTCTTCCAAAAAATCCAGAAGGAAGGAAGACTCCCAAACACTTTTTACGAAGCCACTATCACCCTGATCCCAAAATCAGACAAAGACACCACAAAAAAAGAAAACTACAGGCCGATATCTCTAATGAACATAGATGCAAAAATCCTCAACAAAACACTGGCGAACAGAATTCAGCAATTCATTAAAAAGATCATTCACCATGATCAAGTGGGATTCATCCCTGGTATGCAAGGGTGGTTCAACATCCGCAAATCAATTAACGTGATACACCACATTAACAAAATGAAAAATAAAAATCACATGATCATATCAATAGATGCAGAAAAAGCATTTGATAAAATCCAACAGCCATTTATGATAAAAACTCTTAAGAAAGTGGGAATAGAGGGATCATATCTCAACATAATAAAGGCCATATATGATAAACCCACAGCTAACATCATACTCAATGGGGAAAAGCTAAAACCATTCCCCCTAAGATCAGGAACAAGGCAAGGTTGCCCACTATCTCCGCTTCTATTCAACATAGTGCTGGAAGTTCTAGCCACAGCAATCAGACAAGAAAAAGATATAAAAGGCATCCAAATTGGTAAGGAGGAAGTAAAATTATCATTATATGTAGATGATATGATACTATATATAGAGAACCCTAAAGACTCCACCAAGAAGCTATTAGAGCTGATAGATGAATTTAGTGAAGTAGCAGGATACAAAATTAATATTCAGAAATCAGTTGCATTTGTATATACCAATAATAAAACATCAGAAGGAGAAATTAAAAAAACAATCCCATTTACAATTGCACTAAAGACTATAAATTACCTGGGAATAAATTTAACCAAAGAAGTAAAAGATCTGTATTAAGAAAATTATAAGACACTGAAAAAAGGAATGAAGGAAGATATAAATAGATGGAAACACATATCATGTTCATGGATAGGAAGAATTAATATAGTTAAAATGTCCATACTGCCTAAGGCAATATACATATTCAACGCAATTCCTATCAAACTACCAACGACGTTTTTCACAGAAATAGAACATATAATCCTAAAATTTATATGGGACCATAAAAGACCCCGAATAGCCAAGGCAATCTTGAGAAATAAGAACAAAGTGGGAGGTATAACAATACCTGACTTCAAATTATACTACAAGGCTACATTAATCAAAACAGCATGGTTTTGGCATTAAAACAGACACATAGATCAATGGAACAGAATAGAGAGTCCAGAAATAAATCCATGCCTATATGGCCATTTAATCTATGACAATGGAAGCAAGAATGTACGATGGGGTAAAGACAGTCTATTCTATAAATGGTGCTGGGAAACCAGGACAGACACATGCAAAAAAATGAAGTTGGACCACCTCCTTACACCATATACAAAAATAAATTCAAAATGGCTTAAAGACTTAAATATAAGATCTGAAACCGTAAAATACCTAGAAGAAAATATAGCAAGAAACATCACAGACATTACCCGGAGTGAGATTTTTACTGATATATCCCCTGGTGCGAGGGAAGTAAGAGAAACAATAAACATGTGGGATTATATCAAACTAAAAAGTTTTTTCACAGCAAAGGAAACCATCAATAAAACAAAAAGGGATCCTACTGAATGGGAAAAGATATTTGCCAATGATATATCTGATAAGGGATTAATATCACAAATCTATAAAAAACTCACCAACTCAACTCCAAAAAAACAAACGACCCAATTAAAAAATGGGCAGAGGGTTTTAAGAGACATTTTTCTAAAAAGGACATACAGATGGCAAACAGACATATGAAGAAATGCTCAACCTCACTAACCATCAGAGAAATGCAAATAAAAACCACAATGAGATACCACCTCTCCCCAGTCAAAATGGCTATCATCAATAAATCAACAAACAACAAGTGCTAGCAAGGATGTGGAGAAAAGGGAACGCTTGTGCATTGTTGGTGGGATTGCAGATTGGTGCAGCCACTATGGAAAACAGTGTGGAGGTATCTCAAAAATCTGAAAATGGAACTACCGTATGATCCAGTAATTCCACTCCTAGGTATCTATCCGGAGAAATCCAAAACTCCAATTCAAAAATCTTTATGTTTATACTCCTATGTTTATTGCAGCACTATACACAATAGCTAAGACATGGAAACAACCAAAATGCCCATCGGTAGATGACTGGATTAAGAAACTGTGGTACATTTATACAATGGAGTATTACGCAGCCATAAAGAAGAAAGAAATCTTACCATTTGCAACAACATGGATGGACCTAGAGAACATTATGTTAAGTGAAATAAGTCAGACAGAGAAAGATAAGTACCATATGATCTCACTTATATGTGGAATCTAAAGAAAAGAATAAGTGAATGAACTAATCAGAAACAGTTTTGGAGACAAAGAAGAAAAACTGAGGGTTGCTAGATGGGTGGGGGGTGTGGGGGTAAGGGGGAAGGTGAGGGGATTAGAAAACAATCAGTAACCACAAGATGGCCACAGGGTTTGAAAATTAATCTGGGGAACATAATTTAGTGGTTACCAGAGGGTAAGGGGGTTGGGGGGTGGGAGATGAGGGTAAGGGGGATCAAACATATGGTGATGGAAGGAGAATTGACTCTGGGTGGTAAACACACAATGTAATTTATAGATGATGTGATACAGAATTGCACACCTGAAATCTATGTAATTTTACTAACAATTGTCACCCCAATAAATAAATAAATAAATAAATAAATAAATAAATAAATAAATAAATAAATAAATAAAAGAGATATCATGAAAAAAAAAACTGTTAGGAGGGTAAATATATGTTAGGTGGCTTTTATCATCATCATCATCATCATCATCATCACTGTCTCCTAATGGACTCCCTTCCCTCTAGGCTTTTTAATTAAACTTACATAATATTTTATTTCCTGACCTCTCTCAAACATGTCAAAATTCATATGGCTAATGGAACTTTTCATATGAAAGTGTTGCTCAACATGACAAATTCATAACAAAAATATTTTAATGTAGGACTCAATGTATGAACATTATATTTAGGTGGTAAAATTAAGTTACAAATATAAGATAAATATCAAATAATATCATACTTTTGTTTTAATGGAAAACATAACAAGTTGTGACAGTCATGCCTAACACCTTGGTTAAGTGTTGAGAGAAATGGGCAGGGCTGTCAAAGAGGAAGGCAAAGTCCTACCAGTTTATATAACCCTAAATCCTTCTGAGAAACTATAGATAAGAAATATATGGCAAACATTCTGGTAACATGGTGCTTTCAGTCCATAGTGATCACTCTGTTCATGCATTTAAAGTAACTGCATTTGTTTTGAGCACTGAAAAGTAGATTCAAAGTAAGTCTGCTCAACAAGCTAATACTATGAATCTCTTATATTAAAAAATATAGTTTAAATTTGGAAAGTTTAAGATAAGCCATCCTTATTTTTATAGTTAATTTTGGATATAATTGAGACTACACTACAATATATAATCAAGTATACTGCTGTATAGTTAATTCTAGTTACCATATTTTATATTTGTTGGCCATCACATATATGTTGGCACACATTTTATGCTCTAAAATCCAGCAAAAGTGGTTACATTTAATTTTCTTTTAAAGATGGATAAATTAAATTTAAGGAAGAATAGGCTTTTATTGTCATCTCATTTTCAAATTACTGTTGCAAATTTACCAAAAGAAATAGCTATATGTTTTGCCCAGCATCAAATAATCTCAAAGTTTCCAATATAGATGCATTTCTTGTTCAATTTCCAAAAATAAAGGCTTTCTAACTGAAAGCAATTACATTCCTAGCTCTCTAAGGTAAACAATAAAAAACAAATTGCAAAAAATGATCTCTCGGCTTCTGAATAGCCCAGTTAATTACATAAAATATTTTCTGTTCTAACACTTCCTCAAATTCAAAAGATATTTACTTCCTAGGAACATGGCAAACAGTCTTCATTTCAAATAATTCAGTCTATTTCCATGGCAACACTTCAGGGATTCCTTGGCTACCATAAGTAGCATTAGTCAAGTGGAATTTCTCAGTCTTTAAGTCGTGAGCTTGGTCTGTTCTATACACTAAACAAACTAAATCATCTGTTACTTTAATTCACAAACTCCCTTCAGAATGCCTATATTTGAGAACCACACCTGCGTTCATGGGTTCTGCGAGGTAGAGTTAGTTTCTTGGCACTTAACTGAAGGTGACCCCGCCCCCCGGACCTGCAACCATGTGGGCCTGCCACGGAGTGAGAGAGGGAGGCAGGCAAGGTGGTCACAAGGAGGCGCGACCCAACCCACCCACCTACCTCACTCCCACTGCCACCAGCCCTTTCCTCTAGTCTTAGGTTCATCCTCCAAATAGCTGACTTAATCATTTATTAATGTACAAATCTGAAGGCACCCCGCCATGCTTTATAGGGCAAATTCTAAGAGCCTTAGTATGTTACACAAGACCTTTTGGGATCTGGCTCATAATTCTCTAATAGCTCTTGTTATTTCCTGCCCCAGCCATACTAATATGATCCCATACAGAGCAGTTTCTTGCCTTGCGCCTTGCTCTGATTTTTCCTGATTGCAAATAATGCTCCTTTTCAGCCCACTTTTCTGGCAAACTTCTACTTATCTGCAGCATACTGTAGAGATGAAGAGAGAACAGGTTCAGATTTTGGCTCAGCCACTTACCATCAACTATTTCGACTCGGGCACCTTGCTCCCTCTCAGTCTTCAGTTTGCTCATCTGTCAATTAGGCTAATAACAGTATCTGCCTAGCAAGTGCACACATGGGAGGTGTTATTGTTTATTCTATTTCATAAGATTTAACAAAGAATTCTACTCCTCCAGCAAAATGTTCAGGATTTCCCAGAATGGATGAAGTTTCTCTCCTATGTTCTCCCTAACTTTTGCACATTTCTGTTCTTGAACTCACCACACTTTGTTGGAATGGGCTCTTTATGTAACTGCCTGCTCACCTGAGTGGGAGCCACTTGAAGGAAGAAATCATGTGGGGTTTTCTTGTTTTTTTGTTTGTTTGTTTTGGTTTGGTTTGGTTTGTTTTTTTAGTTTTATATCTTCAGCACAATACTTGCTCTAGTAAATGATCAATAAATGTTTGATTAATGAATGACTTATATAGGGGAAAGAATTCATGCTTTGGAGTCAGACAGATGTGTTCAAATCCAATGTTTACTATCTGCATCTGCAGGCAAGTAACTTAATTTCTTTCCTGGTTTCTTTATGTATAAATAAAGATAATTACCCCCCTTTTTAGGATTAGTGATAAGTATGTAGAGGCTACTGCGGTGCCTGAAATAATATGGTTTGGTTTGTTTGTTTGTTTGTTTGTTAGTTATTGTTGTCTTGAAACTGTATACTAATTTTCTATTAGAGTTAGAGTTAGTGGGCAGATGCAATTGTTTTCCCTGAAGAATCATAGCTCTAAAGTATATATACTCTAGTGCTTTTGTATTTCTAAAGCTAATCTTTCGCTGAATTTCTTCTGAAGTACCCACTGCTTCCTGAATTCCTGCATTATCTGTGACACTCAGTGGATGATAAGGACTTTTTCCTTACAGTTCTACCAATCTTTGTCTGTGCAAATAAATTGTAAGCCTTTTGAGGACAATAATCATGTCTTATATGACTTCTTATTTTCTTACCTTCCCTATCCATTGTTCTCGCCCCCTCTTCCTATAGAGATATCTGTATAAACTGACAGATCAATAAGTGGACGTTGATTGATGACGATGAGTGGAGGCCCAACAACAGGAAGGGGCCACTGCATTGTCTTGCTCTGGGAGGGTCCATCTCATCTGAAGTAGAATCTCAGCCAACAGTTAATGCAAAGATTGCATTAGATATGAAGGAGAACATAAAAGAAAGATAAGACCTGGTCTCTTCTCTGCTGCAGCTGACAATCTAGGTGGCAATGTAAAGCATGCCCGTGCTGATCTTTTAAGGAGCAGCACTGGACAGAATGTGATTACATAGTGTTCAGAGGGAAGACAAATTAGAAATTCAGGCAGATGAGTCTGAAGTCGGGAGATTTTGGGGAGACTCAAAGATATTTGAATGAATGCTTACAGTGTGCGGGACCTTGTGATGAATAATCAACCTGAGTGTGTGTGCACGTGCATGTACACCTGTATATGTGATAGGAACTTTTTATTCATTCATTCAATAGATATGTTTTAATTGTGGTAAAAAACACAGAACATTAAATTTACTATAATCATTTAAATTTTTTTTTAGAACTCTTGGAATTTATCATTTTTATTTTCACTTTCTTTTCTCAAATGAAGAGGCATAAATCTTTTTTCTTTTTAATTAAAATTTATGGGGGTGACAATGGTTAGTAAAGTTACATAGGTTTCAGGTGTACAATTTTGCAATACATTATCTATATATCACATTGTGTGTTCAACACCCAAAGTCAGTTCTCCTTCAATCACCATATATTTGATCCCCTTTACCCTCATCTACCACGAAACTATTGTTTGTGTCTATGAGTTTTTGTTTCTTTGTTTGTCTTGTTCCTTTGTAGTTTTCAGTTTTATAACCCACATATAGTGAAATCATATGGTTCTCAACTTGTTCTGTTTGACTTGTTTTGCTTAGCATGATAACCTCAAGATCCATCCATGTTGTCACAAATGGCACTATTTCATCTTTTCTTATTGCAGAATAGTATTATTCCATTGTGTATATATACCACATCTTCTTTATCAAATCATCTATCGAAGGATACTTTGGTTGTTTCCATGTTTTGGACACCGTAAATAAAGCTGCAATGAACATCAGAGCACATATATCTTTATGGATACATGTTTTCAGACTTTTTTGGGTATATACCCAGGAGAGGGATTGCTGGGTCATATGGTAATTCTATTCTTAATTTTTTGAGGAACCTCCACACTGCCTTCCATATGTGTACAGTTCAGTAGTGCTAAACATATTCACATTGCTGTACAACAGATTTCCAGAATTTTTTCATTTTGTGAAACTGAAACTATAGCCACCACACAACAATGCCTCATTTTTTCCCTCTCCTTGAACATGTATTGTTTTATTTAATTCCTACAACAAATCTCTGAGATAGTGTTAGGAATTCCATTACACAAGGGATTAAATGAGACTTAGGGGTTTAAGAAAATTTTCTAATGTCTTATACTAATGATAAAGATAGAACCATATGAACCATGCATCAGGAAAGGAATGATCTGTTGGGAATCCATAACTTCAGAAAAGATAGAAGAAGAGCTATATTTTGCTTTTTTTGTAGGAGTTGATGTTTATGGACAACTCATGGCTTTGGAGGCTCTCACCTCTAAAATGTGCCATAAAGCATCTGATATTGCTCTAATTTCAATAACTCTCCTTCCGTAGGCCTAAGGTCTCTGTTGTCTGGAACGTTTCTCTTAGACTGAGAACATCAGAAAAATGGTAGTGGGTTCCTTTGTCTGCTTTTTGAGCATGAGATCCTCCTTGGCCGCAAGATATTGAAGACTATTGTTTAGGGTGAAGTGTATTGGATCAAGTTTAAGATCTTGTTAGAACTCTTCATGAGATGGAAAGAAGGAACTCGAGTTGTCTTACTGGAAATCTGGCCTATTGGATTGATGGTGGCAAGGATAAGAAAGTACATATATATATATTTCTTTTTTTCCCCCCCAGATTTTCAGGGTGACAGGGAGGAATGGAAGTGAAAATATAAGAGCCAAATATGGATCCCAACCTAGAAGAACTCCTTATTGGTTCAGGCCTCATAAATAGAATTTTCCTGCTAAGATACGAGTATATTCTGGCAATAGATTAGGCACACATGGAATGCTAGAAAGCAGTCCTTTAAGGAAAGCATTAAAGGTGACATATGTACTTGGAAGGATGAATCAGGAGTGGAAATCATTAATGGCTGTGAAATAATACATTTTATTTGTCAAGTAAACTTTATATATATTTTGTCTAATTCTCAAATCATCTTTTTGTGATTGGCATTATTGTCCTTATTTGACCAACTGTGTCTCAAAAAGATAAAGAATTTGCCCTAGATTACTGGGCTGGTTATTAAACTGTCATTTCTCAGTTTCAAACCCACTCATGCATATTTTGTTTTTGATACTGGGGATGGGTGTCTGCAAATCATTTTTCTGGATTGCCACTTGGTTAAACTTACAGTGCGGGTTACTAGAGGGAGATTGCAAGTGGGAGGAGATAGAGGGAACATAAACTCCTTCCCCTCAGCAGTTGTTTTCTGTTTTTCTTCTGTTTTGTTCTCTTGGCTTCCTTCCCCCTGGGCGCCACCCCAGAGATGTTCCCTTAGCCTGCAGCAGCAGGTTGTTCCAAAAGCAACAGCTGGGTCCAGGGTGGAGGCTGTTCCTACACCCGCAGAGCCAGCTCTTAGAGCCAGCTGGCTCCCCCTCTTCAGAGATCTGGAGCCCCTCCCGCCACGCACACACCTCCTGTCTCAGAGCTCAGGGACCCAACGCCATCTGAATATCACCCCCTCCTCAGAAGTTTCAACACTGTGGGGTCTGTCCTCCAGGCTTTTAACTGTTAATAATTCCAACTTCTTTCCTTTGTTACTCCAGACTTAGAAATGGCAGTTGCGTCTTGCAGTTTTTGTCTCTATGATACCTGAGAGTTCTCTTTTTGTCTTTTTAGTATCTAAGTAACAAATTTATTGAATTAACAATTCTTTATATTAATTTCTTTTTATGTTTAAATAACTAGTGTGATTTTGGTCTCTTGGTTGGATCCTGAAACAATGATATAACTTATCATCATTGTCATAATGGCGTCCGTTTATTATTTAGTGTATGTTTATAAGGTGGTAAAACCATATTTCTTTTATTGCTACCAATGGGGCTGCCTATGGGCTGGAGCAGCATTTTTCTAGGGCACTGGCAGCTCAGTCTTGCTAGCACTCTGCCTGTTTATGAGCCCTGTTTTGATGAAGTTTTTTAAACTTATATATTTATTACTTCTCAAGCCCCAAAGCAATTCCAGCAAAGCTCTTAAGAAGGGCAGGGATCATGCTCATTTCCCCCATTGAAACCATAGGGCCAGAAACAGTATCTGGCAGGGTTTGGTAGTTGTTTAGTATGCAAGTATTGAGCAAAGGATTGGATGAATGAATGAGTGAATGAATGAATGAGCAAGGCTCTGCTAGAACTTCATCCTTCCCTGTGGATGAATTCTACGAACTGACTTCCTGGATTTTTTACCTTATTCTTGGTTTGCACTTCTATTATCATGTGGGACTCAAGCCTCGATCTGGAACCCAGTATGTCTGACTGAGGCTTGACAGCCATTCTAGAACTTGTCATCTCACACTTCTTTTTCCTTTCCTCACTATCTACACCCTTTGGGCTACTGGCTGGGAAAGTGCTTCCTATCAGATGGCCCTTGCTTGAGCCATGGCATTACCACAGTGCTGCCTGCTGCCTGAGCTGTCTCTGTGGGGGTAACTTCCCCTGAGCACTGGAGAAGTTTTCTTTGTCCCAGGATTTGCATGCTCTCTGATTCCTCTCATGCTCTGTGCTTCCAGCTGGGTGAGTTCCCTTTGTCTCTGCCCTGACCCATGCTCTTCTCACTGCAAGATTTGGGGATTTCTACATGTCTCGTGGTTCAGGCTGCACAATTTAGGATGTTTATAATTCACATATTTTCATTGGTGTTTATCATATGCAGCACAAGCCAAGAAAATAAACTTTCTCTTTAATCTTACCTCAAAGGTGAAATAACAATTACTCTTGTGTTTAAACTTTTCTGGTCATTTTTCATTCTTGAATAAACTTGTCCTGGGTTTATGAGTATTGAAGTAATAGTATAGATAGATAGATAGATAGATAGATAGATGGATAGATAGATAGATAGATAGATATAGATATATATATATATATATACTTAACTATATTTTTTAATGAAACATGACTTTGTTATTCTCCTTCACATTGAAGTAAAAAATTATTTTATGTAAGATTTAAAATTAATATTTCATGTTTTGTTTCCACTTGTTATTGTCTCTACCTTTTTTGTTTTCCATGCAGAAAAGAACAATTCATGGGTCACATCACCTTAACTGACTTCTTTCTGGTTTTGCTCTCTTTATCTATAATATAATATCAGACAGTAGTAGAAATTTATGTATCACTCAGAATACTGGAAACCTTCATATCATAGTTACAAAACATAACAGCATATCCTTTGATGATTTTACTTTTAATAATCAGAGTTCTGGTTGTCAGGTCATACTAAGATGCTTTTCAAGATGGGATGCCTTTGAAGTAACCACACAGTTGCTTCTCCCCTATTTCCTCTATGATTACTCTTCCTTTGAGATGAGTAAGTAAGTGATTGATTTTATGGCCAGAACCCAACAATGAGACCCACAGAACAGAGATAATTGGAGCACAGAGATGGAATGAAACCACCAGGTTCCACCCACACGAGCAGACCTGGAAGATACCAGCAGGAAATCACCCAGCGAAGTCCCAACAAATAGATTATGGTCAGCTGGGAAGAATGTGGCAAATAGTAGGGACCCAGCAGTGTGTCTGGGTACAGGCAGTACTGCCTAAGAAAACTGGAAGCCAGGAGGGATTTAGGTATGGGAGGGAAAAAGAGAGCCAGGTGTTGGAACAGAGTGTGGGGTCAGGGAATTAGAGCCCAAGTTCACGCAGGCTGACAGTTCTAGGCCCCCGAGCTGTGGCGTAAGGCTCTGTGGGGCTTTGCGCCAGGAGCTTGAGCAAGCAATCATGAACACAAATTAGGAGCTAAGTGGTATACACAGCCAGTAAGCTGGGTCTGATTTTCCTGTGTATGAAATTTAGAAATGGTAACATTGCCCCTGGGCCAGGGTTAGATACTGCTTAGGACAAAGGAGGAAGATAATGTTCAGACAATGTCCCCTCCACTTTTTTCTCATTGTTGTCTGGGAGATTCCGTAATATATTGGAAAGAATTAGAAGTGATCTGGGAAGTCATTGTAATAAAATATTTGTGAATGTCAAGTTTGGTCTGGGGTACCACGTACTTCTGAGGCATGGATGACGATTGATGCCAAATTCAATACCTTGTTTCTGTAATCCATACGTTTTCAACTAGGTGAGATTTTCTCCCTCCTCCCTCAACTCAGAACATCTGTCATTGTCTGGAGACATTTTTGTTGGTCGTGACTGAGGGAGAGGAAAAGGAAGCTGCGATTACACCATCTAGAGGGTAGAGGCTAGGGATGCTGTTAAATATCTTGCAATGCACAGGAGCCCCCCCATGATAAAGAATTATCCAGTCCAAATGTCAGCAGTGCTGAGGTTGAGAAATCCTCCTTTAAACCAAATGGACTCTCAGTCTTTTTATCATCCTGGGACTCTTTGTCACTGTGGATATATTTCTTGGGAAGTTGTAATACCTCTGTAAACATTTTAAACTTATTTTGAAAGTGACATAATCATTTGTCAGAACACAGTTATCTACTCGATGTCCACAGATTAGCATTCTCAAGCTATGTTCTCCTCTCTCTCTCTTTCAGTCAAATTCATGGTAGTGGAACACAATGACACTGCAGGTCTTCAAAGATGGATATTCACAAGGGATTAACACATGACCTTGACTTTTGAAGCTTTCACCATCTGAGCTTCTCAATGAAATAGGTGTTCTACACAGAGATGCAAAAACTGTTTTCCTTTCTCTTTAAGTTTGAAGTTGTAATGTGACCTAATATTTGTTTTAATGCTTATTAGTTCCTTTAGTGCAGTCAAAAGCAACAAAACCTGGAGTGAAATTCTATTATTCTTACAAGCTGATATGCATATTTTCCCCTCATCCAGAAACAACCTGTAGACTTGGCCTGGATTTCATAGTGTCTATATGCCCTGGGCTACCAATAAAATGTGCAGACTTACCAGAATCGTGGGACCTTTGTTAATCTGTGAATCAGCTGGGTTTACTTAGGCCTACTTGATGTTTTCTGTAATGGGGAATTTCTATGACTCCTTAATTCTGGGTCACTGAGGAACTAGAAGAGTCCATGCCCCCCCCCCCCCCCCGCAGTGGTGTTTAGGTGCCCTAGATATATCAAACATATAGAATTATTGATTTGAAAAAGACCTGAGAGAGGTTGGCAAGCTACTGACAAAACCAAATCTGTCCTGCTCCCTGCCTGTTTTCGTAAATAGCATTTTATTGGGACCCAGAAACGCTCATGTGTATTTAAGTCACATTACCTGTGACTGCTTTTGCATTAAAATGGCAGAGCTGAATAGTTGCGACAGACTGTATGTCCCAAAAAGCCTGCCATACTTATTATCTGTCCCTTTACAGGACAAGTTTGTTGACTCCAACCCAATCCAACTTCCTTATTTTACAGGCAAAGATAATGAATCCTAGAGAGATAAGTGACTAGCCCAAGGTCATACTATCTATAGAATTGAGGTTCAAGCTTGATTAATACATGTTTTGAGGAATGAAGAAGATGAATATCAGAAGATGAATATCAAGCTGTGTTCTAACAGCAAAATGAGGGGAAAAAATAAATATGCTATAAGTTCATTTACTTAAACACAGAAAAAGACTCTTGATTGATTTACCTCATTGAATCGATCTGTTGTCTGTATGTCATACAAATATAGCTGAAGTAAGACTTTAGTCAAGTAATATCACAGTTGTATGCAGTGAGGTCCCTGTTTTCCAAAGACTAGTATAATACCTATTGGTCAGCCTTGTTTGTCTCAGTATTGTATTCCTCAAAAGTGAAATTATTGATGGTAGGTCAGGGATGACATTTCAGTAATTGCTGAAATCCTGAATTTACTGAGACTGATTACCTATCCCTGTGTTGTTCTGGGCCACCAGCTGACAGTGATGAAATCCATAGAAGTAGGACACATTTCCATAGCATGAATATTCAGGGATGCTGATGCAAGAATTCTTATTTAAGCACTGGGAAGGAACACATTCTCCTTATTATTTGATTGAATACTAAATACTGCCTTTTCAAAATAATTCAGTATGAATACTTTGATAATGAGGAAAGAGAGATGCTTGGGGAAAAAAAATCTTGTACCTTTTCTCCTGGTACATAACAAGGAAATTAAATTAAGTTTAAAATGTATAGCTGTCTAGAAGAACTGTTTTGAAATCATTCAGTTAACTCATTAGGTGTTCTTTCAACAAATACATCTCAGAATCTATGTAGCATTTTAAGTGGGAATTCTTCATGACTACAAATCCTTTATCCAAAATGAAAGGAGGGGAGCAAGGCTGAAGTTTCAGGCAATGTCATCAAGAGGTAGAAGAGACATTTTTATTTTTTTGTTCCTCAGACCACACTATGTACATAAAAGATAAATGAAGAAGAGGCTTGGTGAGACAAGATCAGTGAGAGACTGGAGCAGCCATAGATGTGTCACAGGCAATTCTTTTTAGCACAATGGCCACTCATCCCATACTTTCCCCCCATTTCTTCAAAGGACACGAGCTCTGTATAGTGCATGGCAGCAGGATATATTGGGAAGAATATGGATTTTGGATTCAGTCACTGCTCAAATGAGACTCAGTTTCTAAAAAAATAAACATGTATGTGTGCACATGTAATATACTGTGTGGCTTCAGATGTCAGTATATGTATCCAGATCACTATATGTCACATTTTTTCCCCCTTCCTTCCTTCACTAACAGGGATAATAAGCAACAGATATTCATGAAAGTCTGAGTAAAGAAGGTTTGTAGAGAGAGCAAAAAGTTTGTCTGGAATTGACCTCCACAAGGCAAATTCAGAAACCGGCAGATCTATATTATTTATTCAAAGAGGAGAGTACACCTTAATTACACTCCTGGATGCACAGGGTGAATGAACGACAGCTGAACGTCTCAGTCACTGTGAGATGGCAACCCGAAATTGGTGCCTTTGAGGGGATGGTCAGAGACCTCCTCCAAGTTCACACAGAAGAAAGACAACAGGCAGCACTGAGGGGAGGCAGCTGCCTGGAGAGTCAGGCTGCCGAGAGGAAGCATTATGGGACTCTCTCTGAGGTGGGATGACAGTGTGTATATGCTTCAAAGAGCCACTGCGGATCCTCTCCAAAGAGTCACTCTTTTTTTTAATTATTATTAGTTTCAGGTGTACAAAACAACGTAATGATTAGACATTTATACCCCTCACAAAGTGATACTCCACAGGTCTAATACCCATGACATCGTACATAGCTATTCCACTACGATTGACTATATTCCCTATGCTGTACTTGAATATATAGATGACATTCAATATTATTTTATATTAGTTTCAGGTGTATAGTGCAATGGTTAGGCATTTATATAACTTATGATGTGATCTCCCATAAGTCTAGTACCCATCTGACACCCTGCATAGTTTTTACAACATTATTAACTATATTCCCCATACTGTATTTCACACCCTGTGACTATTTTGTGACTACCAACTAGTACTTCCTAATCCCTTCACCATTCTCCTGCAGCCTTCCGAAACCCCTCCCATCCATCAACCATCAATATGTTCTCTATCTATGAGTCTGTTTCTGTTTTGTTTGCTCATTTATTCTGTTCTTTAAATTCCTCATATAAGTGAGATCATGTGGTATTTATTTGTCTCAGTCTGATTTATTTCACTTAGCCTAATATTCTTTAGGTCCATCCATGTTGTAAATGGTAAGATTTCATTCTCTTTTATGGTGAGTAATACTCCATTGTATAAATGTACCACAATTTCTTTATCCAGTCCTCTATTGATGGGCATTTAAGTTGTTTCCATATCTTAGCTATCGTGAATAGTGCTGCAGTAAACATAGGGGTGCATATATTTTTTTGAATTAGTGTTTTGGATTTCTTTGGATAAATACCCAGGAATGGAATTGCTGGGTCATAAGGTAGTTCTATTTTTAATTTTTTGAGGAACCACCATACTGTTTTCCATAATGGCTGCACCAATCTGCAATCCCATTAACAGTGCACGAGAGTTCCCTTTTCTCTACGCTTGTTTGTTGATTTATTGATGATAGTCATTCTGACAGGAGTGAAGTGATATCTCATTGTGTTTTTTTATTGGCATTTGTCTGATTATTAGTGATGTTGAGCACCTTTTCATATGTCTATTAGCCATCTCTGTTGGAGAAATGTCTGTTGAGGTCTTCTGCCCATTTTTTAATTGGATTGTTTGTTTTTTGGTTGTATGAGTTGAGTTGTATCAGTTCTTTTTTTAAATACAAATTTTGGATATTAACCCTTCAACAGATGTATCATTGGTGAATATCTTCTCTCATTCAGTAGGATGTCTTTTTGTTTTTTTGATGGTTTCCTTTGCTGTGACAAACTTTTTATTTTGATGGAGTCCTATTTGTTTATTTTTCCTTTTGTTTCCCTTGGCCGAGGAGATAGATCAGTAAAAATATAACTAAAGGTAATGGCTGAGAGTTTACTTCCTGTTTTTTTTTCTGTGAGTTCTACGGCTTTGGGTCTTACATTTAAACCTTTAACATATTTTGAGTTTATTCTTGCATGTGGCATCAGAAGGGGGTCCAGTTTCATTTTTTTGCATATATCTGTCCAGTTTTTCCAGCACCATATATTGAATAGAATGTCTTTACCCCAATATAAATTCTCGCTTCCTTTGTCATAGATTATATGACCATATATGCATGGATTTACTTCTGGGCTCTCTATTTTGTTTAGTTGATCTATGTGTCTGTTTTTATGTCAATATCATGCTGTTTTGATTACTATGGCCTTGTGGTATTTGACATCAGGTAGCTTGGTACCTGCAGGTTTGTTCTTCTTTCTCAGGATTGCCATGGCTAATTTTTATTTTTAATTTTTTTTGTGGTTCCATATAAATTTTAGGATTATTTGTTCTAGTTCTGTGAAAAATGCCATCGGTCTTTTGATAAGGATTGCACTGAATCTATAGATTGCTTTGTGTAGTTTGGAAATTTTAACTATATTAATTCTTCCTATCCAGGAGCATGGTATGTTTCCATTTTTCTGTATCTTCTTTAATTTCTCTCTTTAATGTCAGATGATCTTCTGAGTATAAATCTTTTATTTCATTGGTTAAATTTATTCCTAAGTATTTTATTATTTTTTTGATGCAATTGTAAATGGGATTGTTTGCTTAATTTCTCTTTCAGATAGTTCATTATTGGTGGATAAAAAATGCAACTGATATCTGAATATTAATTCTGTATCCTGCTACTTTACTAAATTCATTTACCAGTTCTCATAAGTTTTTGGTGGAATCTTTGGGGTTCTCTCTATATGGTATCATGTCATCCACAAATAATGACAGTCTTACTTCTTCTTTTCCAATTTGGATGCTTTTTATTTTTTTTCTTGTCTGATTGCTGTGGCTAAGACTTCTAGTACTATGTTGAATAAAACTGGTGAAAGTGAAGATCTTGTCTTGTCCCTGATCTTAGGGGAATGCTTTTAGCTTTTCCCCATTGAGTATGATGTCAGCTGTGGGTTGGTCATATATGGGCTTTACCGTGTTTCCCCCAAAATAAGACCTAACTGGAAAATAAGCCCTAGCATGATTTTTCAGGATGACATCCCCTGAACATAAGCCTTAATGCATCTTTTAGAGCAAAAATTAATATAAGACCCAATCTTATTTTGGGGGAAACACAGTATTATGTTGAGATTTGTTTCCTATATCCCTACTTGGCTTAGAGTTTTTATCATAAATGGATGCTGGATTTTGTTGATTTCTTTTTCTGCATCTATTGATATGACTATATGATTTTTATTTTTCATTTTGATTTTGTTTTATATCATGTTAATTGATTTGCAGATATTGAACCAACCTTGCATACCAGGGATGAATCCCACTTTATTGTGGTGTATGATCTTTTCAATGTATTGCTGAATTCATTTGCTAATAATTTGTTGAGGATCTATGTTCATCATTGGCCTATAGATTTTTTTTTTTTTTTTTTTTTTTTGTAATGTCTGTCTGGTTTTGGAATCAGGGTAATGGTGGCCTCTTAAAATGAGTTTGGAAGCTTTTCCTCTTCTTGAATTTATAATATCTTGAGGAGGTTAGATGTTAATTCTTCCTTGAATGTTTGGTAAAATTCACCTGTGAAGCTACCTGGTCCAGGACTTTTGTTTATTGGGAGTTTTTTGATAACTGATTTGATTTCATTAGCAGTAATCAGATGTTTCAGATTTTCTGTTTCTTCTTGACTCAGCCTTGGAAGACTGTATGTTTCTAGGAATTTTTCTATTTCTTCCAGATTGTCCAATTTGTTGGCATATAGTTGCTCATAGTATTGTCTTAATTTTTTTTTTTTTTTTTTTTTTTTTTTGTATTTCTGTGGTGTCTGTTTTCCCTTCTCTTTCATTTCTGATTTTATTTATTTGAGTCCTCTCTTTTTTTTTCTTAATGAGTCTGGTTGAAGGCTTGTCAATTTTGTTTATCTTTTCAGAAAACCAACTCTTGGTTTCTTTGAACCTTTGTATTGTTCTTTTTTTAATCTCTATTTTATTTATTTCCACTCTGATTTTTATTATTTCCTTCCTTGTACTCACTCTGGGCTTTGTTTGCTGTTCTTTTTTCAGTTCCCTTAGGTGTAAGATAGACTGTTGGTTTGAGATTTTTCTTGTTTCTTTAGGTAGGTGTGCATTGCTATGAATTTCTCTCCTAGGACTGCTTTCGCTGTATGTCATAGATTTTGAGTTGTTGTGTTTTCATTTATGTTTGTCTCAAGGTATCTTTTTATTTCTTTCTTGAGCTCATTGTTGACCCATTCATTATTTAATAACATGTTATTCAGTCTCCCTGTATTTTCATTTTTTTCGTTATTGATTTCTAGTTTCATACCATTGTGGTCAGAGAAGATGTTTGATATCATTTCAATCTTTTTAAATTTATTGAGAATTTAAATAAATTTGTTTTGTGGCCTAACATGTGGTCTATCTTGGGAAATGTTCCATGTGTTCTTAAAAAGAATGTATATTGTGCTGCTTTGGGATGCAATGCTCTAAAAATATAAATTATATCCATCTGGTCTAGTGTGTCATTTAAGGCTACTGTTTCCATATTGATTTTCTGTCTGCAAGATCTGTTCATTGGTGTCATTAGGGTGTTAAAGTGATCTCTGTCTTTATGTTGGTTAATATTGGCTTTATATATTTAGGTGCTCCTATGTTGGGTGCATAAATATTTACTAGAGTAATGTGCTTTTGTTGGATTGATCTTTTTATTATTATGTAATGTCCTTCTTTGTCTCTCATTATAGTCTTCATTTTAAAGTCTATTTTGTCCCATATAAGTATTGCTACCCCAGATTTTTCTTGTTTCCATTTGTATCAAATATCTTTTTCCATCCCTTCACTTTCAGTCTGCGTGTGTCTTTTGATCTGAGATAGGTCTCTTGTAGACAGTGTATGCATGGGTCTTGTTTTCTTATTCATTCAGCTACCCTATGTCTTTTGATTGGAGCATTTGATCCATTTACATTTCAAGTGATTATCAATAGGTACATAGTTATTGCCATTTATTATTCATATTTTTAAAATCTTTGTTGGCTTGTTTTTCTCCTTTTTTTTGATTAAAGTAGTCCTTTTAACATTTCTTATAATACTGGTTTTGTGGTAATGAACTCCTTTAGCTTTCTCTTGTCTGGAAAACTCTATCTCTCCTTCAAATTTAAATGATAGCCTTGCTGGGTAGAGTGGTTTTGGTTGTAGGTCTTTGCTTTTCATCACTGTGAATATTTCCTGCCAATCCCTTCTGGCTGGCAAAATTGCTGTTGAGAAGTCAGCTGATAGTCGTATGGGAGCTTCCTTGTGAGTAACTAGTTGCCTTTCTCTTGCTGCTTTTAGTGTTCTTTTTTTTTTAACCTTTGCCATTTTAATTATGATGTTTCTTGGTGTGGGCCTATTTGGGATCATGTTGTTTGGGACTCCCTGTGCTTCCTGGGATTGTATGTCTGTATCCTTCACCCTGTTAGGGAAGTTTTCAATCATTATTTCTTCAAATACATTTTCAATTCCTTGCTCCCTCTCTTCTCCTTCTGGTACTCCTATGATGCAAATGTTGTTACTCTTGATGTTTTCCCACAGGTCCGTTAAACTATCTTCAATTTTTAAATTATTTTTTATTTTTCTTTTTCTGATTGGGGGTGCTTTCTGCTACCTTGTTTTTTAAATCACTGATTAGATCCTCTGCTTCATCTAATCTGCTGTTGATTTTCTCTAGTGTATTCTTCATTTTAGTTATTGTATTCTTCACTTCGGACTGTTTTTTTTTTTCATGGTTTCTATGTCCTTCTTTATGCTTACTATCTTTTTGTGGAAATTCTCACTAAGTTCCTTGAGCATTCTTATAACCAGTGTTTTAAACTCTGTCGTAGGTTGGTTGCCTCCATTTCATTTAATTCTATTTCTGGAGGTTTCTCCTGTTCTTTTACTTGAGGCATGATGCTTGTTTCCTCATTCTGGCTGCCCCTCTGTGTTTGCTTCTATGTATTAGGTAGAACTCCTGTGTCTCTCAGCCTTTGTGAGTGGCCTTATGTTGTATGTGTCCTGTGTGGCCCAATGGTGTAATCTCCCTGATCTCCTGTGTGTGTGTTCCAGGACTGTCCCCTGAGTGTATTGTCGTGTGTATTTCTCCTGTAGTTGAGCCTTGATTGCTTTTGATGTGTCAGTGGGTGAGAATGACTCCCAGGTTTACCGACTGTGAGGACTGGCTACACGCCGGTGTATGAGATGATCTGTGGGGGCTGACCCCTCAGAGGAGGATTTGCCCCTGTAGGCTCTTATGCCTGTGGAACCCCCGCCCCACCCCTGCTCTGGATGTGCTACTTGTGGAGCTAACCAGGTAGTGCTCTGGTGTGGTCTGAGACTGGCCTCTGGATGTGTTGCTTCTGGTGTCTCTTGGGAGGGGCTCTTGTGCAGGTCAATTTCAGCGTTGCCTGTGACCGGCCCGCGGGTACCTGGTAGGAGCTACAAAGCAAGATGTGGTTGGCTGCTGCCTGTACTGGACCTGGAGGCATGTAGGAGTGGCCTTGTTGTGAGCTGAGTCTGGCTGCCAGCAGTATTGGGACTGAGGCAGCTTAGCAAAAGGCCCAGGGCCCCCTAGGCCTATTGCCACCTGCCAGCTGCCTGTAAGGCTCAGACATTGAAAGAGCCTCCTTAGGTGTGTGTGTTAGACTGGTTGACCTGGTGTTGAGAGTGTCCTCTGTGTTCAGCACTGGCTGGGCAGGGCAGGGTACCAGGATATCACAGGATGTGGCAAATGGTTTTTACAAAGTTAATGCAATTTTGGTTCTTACACTGGTGCTAAGCCCATGACCACTTAGCAAAAACGCCCTGAGAACACCATGGCCAGCCATCACTCGCCCAAGGCCCGCAGGTTTCTGTGAGCTGACCAAGAGAGGCTGTGGCATAGATTTTGGGTCACTGCTTAACACAATAAGTTTTCTGGGCTGCCATGGACTGTCTGCTGCTGTAAAAAGCTTCTGCAGCTTGAGGGGTGGGGTCAACAGCTCAATAGTTAAGAGTGTTCTGGGCGATGCAGTACTAGCTGTGCAGGGTGGCAGACCCAGGGTATCACCAAGGAGGTGCACATGTGCAAATTTTACCAGACCAATGCAGTCTCAGATTTGTCTTTGTGGGGGAGGATTCAACGTAGAAAAAGTATGGTGCCCTCCTGTAGGCTACACATGAGACAGGCTGCACACAGGGACAATGGTGGCTGTCCCTTTAGCATTTGCCACACAGCTCAGTTTTATTTCGTTTGTCTCTGGCACCTCTCGAGCTGCTGTCTCTTCACTGGAGACCAGGTGAGTATTTGCAAACGAGTGAGTCTGTGTGCTCTATTAGAGGGTGCCTGGGTTCCCAGCTGCCTACCATGTCACTGGGAGAGGGAGCCAGATCCTCTCTGATTTTCACTGCCAGATGTCATCGGAATTCCTCTTCTTGACACAGGACCCCTGGGCTGGAGAGCCCAGCACGGGGCTGGGACTCCTCTTTCCTCTGGGAGTATCTTTTCCACCAAGGTGTCCCTCCCCGTATTCAACCATTATCTATGGGTTTGGGGTCAGCCTATCTCACATCTCCACCTCTTCTACCAATCTTGATGTGGCCTCTTTTTTATATCCTTAGTTATAGGGGTTCTGTTGAGCTAGTCGTCAGATAATTCCTGAGGTTGATTGTTCTATAATTTATTTGTAATTTTAGTGTGATTCTGGGATGCAGCAGGCATAACATTTACCTAATCCGCCATCTTGGACCTTCTCCCCCAAAGAGTCACTCTTGAAACTCTGGTTTTGGCCTTATTCTTTTGATTTTTAAAAAGCAGTACCCTTAAGCTATTTTGTATTGTTTTGCTTTTAATGACTTACAGTATTACAGCATGGGTTTAAGTACAAGAGAGTTTAGGAAACATTTAGAGAAATGGAAATTCACTGATGTACGAGGTGTGATCAAAACATACAGTGAGTGTTTAAATAAAAATAGTATTACAGTAAAAGACACATTACTATTAATCTCCTTCAAAATACTCTCCCTCACTTTGAACACACTTATCCCATTGTTCTTGCCAGTTTCTGAAGCAGTTCTGGAAGTCTTCTTTCATGAGTGTCTATACCTCATCCTCCATCATGACAGGGCTCCATATCACACGTTGCTTCTGGTATGGCAATTTCTGTCAAATAAAAACATTACGGTGTGTTCTTATCTACTTTATTCCCTGGATCTAGTTCTATGTGACTTCTGGCTCTTCCCCAAAGTCAAAATGACTATGAAAGGTAAACGTTTTTAATGAATTCAGGACATTGAGGCAGCCATGACAGCACAACTAAAGACACTCATGAAAGAGGACTTCCAGAACTGCTTCAGAAAGTGGCAAGAACAATGGGATGAGTGTGTTCAAAGAGAAGGGAAGAGGGGAAGTATTTTGAGGGGTACTAATGGCAACGTGTCTTTTACTGTAATAACTTTTTAAATTTATGTATTCACTATGTTGTTTGTTCACACCTCGTATTTCTCCTCATGTTGATTCTTGGGGACTTCACAGGAGCAGGGCAATATCCCAACATTAATAGGAGTGTTGATACCAGAGACATTTCTATTTTTACTTCTTATATTAGTTTGTTAGGGCTGCCATAACAAAATACCACAGACTAGGTGGCTTAAATAACAAACTTATTCTCACAGTTCTGGAGGCTGTAAATCTATATCCGAGTGCCACTAGGTCTGGTTTCTTCTGATGCCTCTCACCTTGACTTGCAGATCGCCACCTACTTGCTGTGATCTCACGTGGCCTTTTCTCTGTGCATGCACACCCTTGCTGTCTCTTTTCTTCTTACAAGGACACCAGTCTTATTGGTTTATGGCCCCACCCTTATGACATTACTTAACCTTAATTACTTCTTTAAAGGCTCTATCTCTAAATATTGGGGGTAAGGGCTTCAATATATGGATTTGAGAGCTCACAAATTGGCCTATAACACTTGTGCAGCTTCTGTTTGTGGAGAACATCAGTGGGGTGTAGCATGAACTAAAATTAATGTTGTTTTTTTTTTCTTGAGCTACTGAAGTTTTAAGATTGCTTGCTAACGCAGTATGGCACTGTCTACTCAGATTGACAATTATAGCTTATATTTTCTCTGAGTTGATCTGTAGCCTATTGTCCTGTTTAATAAGACGTGATGACTTTTAGTAGATCCTGAACTGTGTATACCTGCACATAACCAGGTATACTAGACTCCATAGAAAGGATATTTGAGAGTGGTGACATTTAGGTGAAAGGTGGTATTACAAGCATATTTAACAACTATTTGTTGGGCACCCACATTGCCAGGCTCCAGAGATACAGTAGTAACTAAGACACTATGTCCCTACTGACAGCCCAGGGAAAGAAAGATATTAAACAAACACATAGATTAATATTTTATTACAATTTCGGTAAGTGATAATAAAAGACTATATTTCAGTTTTCATCTTTTCATCTTTGGCTTCAAAGATTACTGGTTTGTTGTAAATCAAGACTAGTCTATCTAGAAATTAGGTGATAGTTACTACATGGACACAGACAAACACTGAAAGGGTAGTGTGCTAGAAAGGGTGAGTGTGAAATTATATCAGCTCTTTGTGGTCAGAGCTGGGAGTCATTAGCATAGATGATAAGTAAAGTTACAAGAACGGGTGAGATCACCCATGTTGTGTGAGATTAATGTTGGGTGAGAAGAAAACTGGGACTAGAGCAGGAGCCTGAGAATATCACCACTTAAAGAACAGGTAGAGAATGAGGTTCATTCAAAATGATTGAGACAGAACCTCTTGAAGAGGTAGGGGGAAATGTCAAGAAAGCAGTACTGTAAGTGAAATGAAGAGAGCACTTTCAGGAGTAGGAGGGAGGGGATAGTTCTGCCAATAGTTAAGTAGCTTGAGAACTAAAACATTCACATGGGATTTAGCAACAAAGAGGCCATTGGTGACTTTAATAAAAGTGATTTTAATAGCATGGTGAAGATAGAACCAGATCCAGTAGGATGATGTGTGAATGGAGTTGAGGAAATGGATCTAGGGGTATGTACATCTGTTTTAAAAATGTTGCCATGATAGGATTGAGAAAAAATGATGGTTGGGAAGAAATAGAAACAGGAAGGTTAAGGGCAAGTTCTTGTCTTAAATCAGGAGAAGCAAATATAAATCAATGATGACAAAGGGCAGGAGAACACAAGGAGTGGAAGACACAGAGAGGCCCAGTTGATGGAGCTGGGTCCTGAGACATTCGGGGCAGAGCCGGAGGGGTAAATGTCAGTTGGGAGGAAGGACTTCTCTTCTGCTGTTACAGTGGGGCAGGATGAACAGGTGGCTGGAGGACAGTTCATAGATCTGTAACAGGCATGTGAAGGAATTTATATCTGATCTGGTAGCGGTTAGTGGTGTTGCCAGTTATTTCTGGTTTCTCCTGCAGGGCATTTTGGTATTGCACTTCCTGGCCTCTTTGGAGTGGTCATGAGACTTGCTTTGGTCGTTAAACTGTGAGCAAAGTCTTCTAGGTTGAAACATGTAGAGCCAATGGGTGATTTACCACTCTCAGTCCTTAACCCTTCACCAATGGGATTCACAGCATTCTAAATAGTGGCTGCTCAATTGGCCAGGGTTGTGAGTGAGGGCAGCACATCACAGACCCAGGTGAGCTACACTGGACATGTAGTGAAGGGAAAAATATACCTTGATTTTATTTTTGAGCCAATAAGAATTTTAGGATTGCTTGTTCATGCAGTGTAATCTTGTCTATTTGAACTATAATTGTGGCTTGTATTTCATCCGAGACTCCAGAAGGGAAATCCTTCTGAGCCAAGCTCTAAAGTGAAATTATTATTAATTTTAAAGTCAATCTATCTTATCAATCACACTTACCAATTTTACTCAATCGGTTAAAAGTAGAAGAAATGATTGACGTGTTCATTTATTTCAGGATTTTAATTTGTCTTCATATAGAAGCAGTAGTGAGTCACAGTTATAACAATAAAAAACAGCTTTTTTGAAATATACAAAATAGGCATTTGTGTTGAAAAGTTTTTAAAAAGTGAAGGACAAGCAGGCCATTGACGAAAGCTTTATTGCTAAAAACCTATTTTAGACTATGCCCTTTGTAAACTACCATAGAATAAAAGATAAAAGCATAATATGGAGAGATCTACAATGTGGGAGAAGGACCCGTGGGTTTCTGGGACATCAATGAGACTTGCTTTTGTACCAAAACATCAAGGCAAGGTTAGGAACTTAAGAACACAGAAAAAGATGGTAGAAGACCAGATCTTGATTCACGATAAAAATATGGGAAAGCTGGTGGTTTTATAAAATCTTTTAAACAGATAACTAGTGTTCAATTAAGAACAGTTTCAATACATAGGACCCCATATACCGATATCTAGCTCACAAACAGAAACACACACATGTATACGCGTATAGTATGTATGAGTAGTTTAACTCTTTAAACTAGATAGTTCTAAATGCCAATTGTCGTGCAGGGGACCCTGCCGACTACGCCAAGTGTCGTGCGGGGTGGCCTGCGGGGTCTGTGGGGTCTCTGCTCCTGCTCCCCACATAAAAACGCAGGACATGGTGAGGCCAAAAAGGAACACCCACGGAGCCATAGGTAGGGGAGTCATACCATTATACTCTCACTGGCGGCTGGGTTGGAGACACAGGAAACAGGAGCCACACAATTCTCAACCCTCACTGTGCCGCTTGCAGGCTCAGCCACCATCTTCTTGCTAGCTCCCCCTCCTTTTTGCTAGCCTAGCCACGGCAGTTATATTAGTGCCCAATGGCTCACTGGTTACAGCTGACGGTCAACTAGCCACAGCTGATGGCCATTTGATCACAGTTGATGGCCATTTACTACCTGAGCCAGCACCTTTCTATGTGAGGCCGAGAGCCTGGAAGCTGCTTTTTGGGGCTCTGTCCCCACACCAATCTTATAACAACAATTTGATAATAAGAGGTTTTTTGGGGGAGGTCTTCGTTCCACTTTAGTTTAACATCATTTAAAAAGATTTCGTAGTGAAAGGCTTTGCAAGAGAGCCAGAAAATAATTCTCATTTACCTCAAAACTCCATCATCACCCACGATCATTGTATGTGTTTAGTTGCTTAGATTGTTTAAAAGCAAATAATAAAAAAAAAACAGTGCATCTTCTTATATTCTTCTAATTTCTTACCTCAAATGAAATTCTAGGCGAGTTACTGCTACTGTTTAGAGCCTCAGACAAACTTTAGAATGAATTAGTGTAGGTTCAAAGGCTCCGCACTGAAGCTGGAATTCATAAGAATATTCATACAATACAGGACTAGAGAGACATGTCAGTTTATCTGAAAAGAAATATATTTTATTCTAATTAATTTGGAAATATTCCATACAGCTACAAAAATTATGAAAAACGATGATGAGCCTTAGTAGACAAAGGAAATGCCAGGGTGTCCTGCTTGAGTGTCAGTGAGGCAATTGGTGTTTGGCTCCACCAGCTTTTTTTTGGTAAAGTTGCAAAGTTATTAAAAATAGAAACAAAACAAAGCAAAATAAAGAAACCAGTAGCAACAAGAAGCCCAGCTGAAATGATGTTAAGCAACACAGAAGGGTGTTGGTCCCATGTTTATAAGTCCAGAGGTGCCGTGGACTCAGCGCTGCCCCCACCAGTGTTCTCTTCACTCGTTCCTCCGTGTGTGTGATTCAGCCTTGACTGTGAATGAGCTGACGGCCGCAGTTCTTGGCTTTAATTCAGCCAAGAAAACATCCCAAAGAAGAAGACGAAATGCTTGTGCACCATGGTCATATGATATGGAATTAATAATAGAGGCTAGAAAAATGGAATGTTTTGTTTAGTTTAAGTCAGGTAAGGACAGTATCCATAACATCGTTTGCGTGATTGACACAGCTTCTCTTACTTCCTCCGCCTGTGGTAAGATTGGGTATAGCAATTTAAGGTGTTCTAACAGCTGAATCTTGCTGGAGTCAAGTCAGTGAGATAATGGGGTCCCTTAGGGAGACTAATTTATATACATGTACTTAATGTCATTGCTAAGGAACACATTTCTCAGTCCTTCCCCCTTCTCTAAAGAAGGTCACAAAGTGCTCAGACTAATTTGCTGCAAAGGGAACTCTCATAAGCAGTTAATGACATTTCAGTGGCACTGCAGGGAACCTGATTATGGAAATCTTCACCTTAGTCCCCAACTCTTATCAGCTATTTAACTATTCAAGGAATGTCCTCATTGGTCAGTTTATCTCCACTGATATCGATCTTGTTCCATCTATTTACAGACCTTGCAGTGTCTCAGTGTGAACCGGAAAGGCAGTGGAGAATGCAATACAACTTCTATTCTCCAGTTCCATGTACAGAATGCTTTTTCCCGTGGACATCACTGATTTTCTAGCATCACAAGACCAAATGGGTATATTTTATGTGAGGCGTGCTTTTCTTATCATACTTTTTCATGGCTTGTACTAACGTTACCCTTTGCACAGCGAGCAGGACTCGGCATGTAGGTTTCACTGTGGTCCCCTGTCCCTCTCAATCGTTGTCTCACAGTTTCTCATCTTTTCTCCTGGTTTCAGCCACAGCAGGGAGACCAGTTCTAAGCGGACTTCTGTCCTTTTCATATTGTCAGTGCCTCATCTCAAGCATGAACTATGCATCTTTTGCTCTTGGCCCTGGGGCTTCTTTGAGTCTGCAGGGTGGACACCAGGCTGACACATTTGTCAGCCATGCGTGTGTGGAGCATTCAACACTCCATCACAGGCACTGGGACGTGATGGTTCACTGTTTCTCCCTTTCACTTCCCGGGGAGCAGTTTAAAGGTTTGTTCCAAACAACACCTAGAAGGTCCTGGCGGAATTGAACATCTGTGGCCCGCAGTGCTGGTCAACTAAATAAAAGTATTTTCTTAAAGATTTTTTTTTTTAAATGAGGCACAACTTACACAAAACTTCACAAATCTGAAACATACATCTTTATGAATTTTTACATGGGTTTACAGTTATGTAGCCACCCCCAAGTTCAAGATACAGAATACTTTGAGCACCTGAGAAGGCTGGCTTATGCCTTCTGTGTTTTCAAATTTTACATGACTAGATTCCTGTGTACAATGTGATTTGAGTCTGACTTCTTGCACTCAGTGCTGTGCCAGCAGGGTTCACCTGTATTGTTGGAGGTGTTCGTGGCTGGGTCTTGTTCACTGTTGGGTACTGTGGGGACAGAGCCCCAAAAAGCAGTTTCCAGGCTCTCGGCCTCACATAGAAAGGTGCTGGCTCAGGTAGTAAATGGCCGTCGACCGTGATCAAAAGGCCATCAGCTGTGGCTAATTGGCCGTCAGCTGTAACCAGTGAGCCATTGGGCACTAATATAAGTGCCGTGGCTAGGCTAGCAGAAAAAGGGGGAGCTAGCAAGAAGATGGTGGCTGAGTCTGCAAGCGGTGCAGTGAGGGTTGAGAATTGTGTTGCTCCTGGTTCCTGTGTCTCCAACCCAGCCTCCAGTGAGACTATAGTGGTATGACTCCCCTATCTGTGGCTCCGTGGGTGTTCCTTTTTAGCCTCACCATGTCCTGTGTTCTTGTGCGGGGAGCGGGACCAGAGACCCCGCATGTCATAAACTTACCTGCCTGGACCCTTTAGGAATCTGAGTCAACAACCTCCGATTTAGCATATTCCAAGGATTTGGAGGTTTCCTGGAATGTTGAGCAGTGTGTATGCTAAGCCTGAGGTCTTGCAAGCCTTAATATGAATTTGAATCATTGATCTCGAACATTAATGCTATCTTGTGGTTTCAATAACATTGGATAAATTGTCATAACTTTTGTAAAATTCATAGTAGTTTTAAAAAATAAATGCTTGTCTGACTGCTGTCTTTTTAGAAAGGAGAAATGTGAATCAAAATGACCAAACCATATACTATTTAGAAAATGTAAGAGTTGTTAAATAGGCATATTTGAAATGGGCTTTATTTCCTTCTCTGTTCATTTTTGGGGTGAGGTGTGTGAAGGTGGGGTTAGCACAGTTTGTGATGTACCAAGAAGCAGCATACAGAACTCAGCTTTATTAGACACTGTCTGATCACATGTGTATGTCGTTCAAGGGCTAGCTAGTCAGCAACGTGGAGCGCTCAGGAGTGCAAACTCTGCAGCCGGACTCCCAGGGTTTGAATTCAGACTTCCCTAGTTACCAACTGTGTGACTGGGGGAAGTTACTAAACCTTCCTGCGCCTCAATTCTCTCCTCTGTAAACTGGGAATAATAATAGTGCCTACTTGGTAAGGTTGTTACGAAAATTAAGTTAATTTATGTAAAGTAATTAGAATAGTGTTTGTTATTCAGTAATCTCACAATACATGTTAGCCACTGTTACTATTATTCTAATAATTATTGGAGAATGTCCAAGAAAATTCTGGAAGAAGTTAAATACTTTCCTGGATACGAGACATATTGTACTGACCATTCATATTGCTCTCAGGAAGAAGGTGAAATGTAGAACAACAATCTCATGCCTGACAAATAAGAACATTATTAAGACTGATGTCATTTCATTTAACATTATGCTATCAATTTATGGAATTTGAAAAAAGAAACGTGACCATTTTTAGATGCCAAAGAAGAACATTTGCAGGTTTTAAGCAAAAATATCTAGCAGTGTAAAAAAAACTTCACATAAGCAATTTTTTCATCTTAAAGGGAGATTCCCACAATTTAATAATGCTTTTATATACAAATTCCTCAAGTATGCTTCATAAGGATAAAGTTGGGGGGGGGTTTGTCTCCCCCTTATTTAGTCTTTGGTAACATCAAATTGGGCGATGAAGCTGACTGTCTCTTCTTAGAATATAACAACTTACTGCACACCTCAAGAAGGATGAAGCAGTGCCTCCTGGGAAGTTGCAGCTGGGCCAACAGCTGAAGGGAAACTCTAATTTCTCTCTCATTCTTAAGGACAAAGTTGCCTTTGGAAGAGAATGTGAATAAGGCAGTTGACTATTTCCAGGCTTGGGAAATGGAAATTAACCCTGTCATCTCATTTTGTTTACATTCACCTGTCTCATTTGTTTCTTCATAATCAAGATCCACTGAAAACAGGGTTGGAGGAAGGGAAATCTCAGAAGCTTGGATCATATCGTCAATCAGTCAGAATGAAAGGGGGTCAACTAGTCTTGCCTCTTCAGAGACAGCTGTTGTCTTCTACCAACATTTCAACTTTTAGAAACAAGTATTTCCAAGCATATTTTTTCAGGTATTTTAAAGCATTCAGATAATTAGCTAAAGGTTTTTTTTTTTTTTTTTTTTTTTTTTTTTTTTTTTTTTTAGCTCTCAGCATAAATACATTTTACATACTTTATTTATGGTATAAAAGAAGATGAATTTTTTTGGTTTGTTTATAATTATAGTTGACATACAATATTATATTAGTTTCAAGTGTACAACATAGTAGTGGTTCAATATATACAAGGTATAATTAGAAAATATGATGAATGTTTAAATTAAAAAAAAATTATTACAGAGAAAGACACTTTGTTATTAATTCCCTTCAAAATACTCCCCCTCACTTCAAACACACATATCCCATCATTCTTGCCACTTTCTGAAGCAGTTCTGGAAGTCCTCTTTCATGAGTGTCTTTAGTTGCACTGTCATGGCTGCCTCCATGTCCTGAACTGATTCCAGACATTTATCTTTCATGGCCATTTTGACTTTGGGGAAGAGCCAGAAGTCACACAGTGCCAGAACTGGTGAATAAGGTGGATGAGGACACTTCGTAATATTTGTGTTTAACAGAAATTGCTGCACCAGAAGTGGTGTGTGACACGGAGCATTGTCATGATGGAGGATACGTAAAGACATTCAGGAAAGGGGACTTCCAGAAGTGCTTCAGAAACTTGCAAGAATGATGGGATAAGTGTTTGAAATGAGGGGGATTTCTAATCCCCTCATCTTCCCCATTATCTGCAACCCCCTCCCACCTAGCAACCCTCAGTTTTTCCTCTCTGTCTCTGAGACTGTTTCTGATTATTTCATTCCTTTATTCTTTTTTTTTAGATTCCACATATAAGTGAGATTATACGGTATTTGTCTTTCTCTGTCTGACTTATTTCACTTAGCATAATGTTCTCTAGGTCCATCCATGTTGTTGCAAATGGTAAGATTTCTTTCTTCTTTATGGCTGCGTAATACTCCATTGTATAAATGCACCACAGTTTCTTAATCCAGTCATCTACCGATGGGCATTTTGGTTGTTTCCATGTCTTGGCTATTGTGTATAGTGCTGCAATAAACATAGGGGTGCATAAATTTTTTTGAATTAGAGTTTTGGATTTCTCTGGATAGATACCTAGGAGTGGAATTGCTGGAGTGGTAGTTCCATTTTCATATTTTTGAGATACCTCCATACTGTTTTCCATAGTGGCTGCACCAGTCTGCAATGCCACTAACAGTGCATGAGGGTTCCCTTTTCTCCACATCCGCGCCAGCACTTGTTGTTTGTTGATTTATTGATGATAGCCATTTTGACTGGGGTGAGGTGGTATCTCATTGAGGTTTTTATTTGCACTTCTCTGATGGTTAGTGAGGTTGAGCATTTTTTCATGTTTGTTTGTCATCTGTATGTTGTTTTTAGAAAAATGTCTCTTCATGTCCTCTGCCCATTTTTAAATTGGGTTGTTTGTTTTTTTGGAGTTGAGTTGAGTGAGTCAGTAACCACAAGATTGCCACGGGGATATGAAAGTCAATTTGGGGAATGTAATCAATAATGTTGTAAAGATTTTGTAGGGTATTCAATGGGCACTTGTCCCATTAGGGAGACCATCTCAGGGGTGATGTAGATGCCTGATCACTGCACTGTACACCTGAAGCTGAACAATAATGAATGTCAACTACAAGTTAATATATATATATATATATATACACACACACATGTATATATATGTATATATACGTATATATATGTGTGTGTGTGTATATATATATATATATATATATATATATATATATATATATATAGAGAGAGAGAGAGAGAGAGAGAGAGAGAGAGTTACAAGAAGCGGAGTACAGCATTAGGAATAGAGATAGTGGAAATGTAATGGCTGTGTGCAATGTCAGAGGGGTAGTGGATGGGGGAAAGGGGTTATCACTGTGTGAAGGATATAAATGATAAATGTCTAACTATTATGTTTTGTGCACCTGAAACTAATAAAAAATGTTAAAAATAGAAAAATAAATTAAAAAGAAAAAGAAATGAAGGGGATTAATGGCAATAAGTCTTTTACTGTAATAAATTTTTTTATTTAAACATTCATTGCATTTTTTTAATCACACCTCATATAGTCCTTACGCAGTGATCACCAGAATAAATCTAGTAACCATATGTCACAGTACATAGTTATCACAATATTATTGACTATATTTCCTGTGCTCTACATTACATTCCCATGACTTATTTCAAAGGTGGAAATTTGAACTTAGTGGCTTTTCCCTTTTCCGCTCATCCTCCACCCACTTCCCCTTCTGGCAACCATCAATTTGTTCTTTGTATCTATGAGTTTGTTTCTGTTTCATTTTGTTTGTTTTGTTTTTTAGATTTCACATATGAGTAAAATCATATGATTTGTTTTCTTCTGTCTGACTTGTTTCACTTAGCATAATACTCTCTAGGTCATTCCATGTTGTTACAAATGTGAGCCAAGCTACGGTGGATTTGCCGTTGCCATCTAACTGGTTGCTCGCCTTCTGCCACTGATAATTTTCAACATGGTAGCCAGGCCTATTCTTTTAGAACCCAAGTTGCTTTCCTTTTCTGTATACCTTCCACCCCCACTTGGTTTCCCATCCCAGAGTAAAAGACCTCCTATGATCTGGCCTTCCTCATGTCTTCTTACCATCCCCCCACCACACCCTCCACACTTGCCACGCTTGCCTTTTTCCATTGTCACCTTTCAGTTGACTACCGTGTTTAGAATTTGTCCTGTTCTTGTATGTGCATTCCTCTTTTTCTGTCTTTATTTGTTTCCATAGCACTTACCACCGTCTAATATATTATATATTTTACATATTTATTTTCAGTCTTCCCCCTGTTAGAATGTGGTCAGTACTGTGTTTCCCATTGCTGCTATCACAAACTCCTACAACCTCAGTGGCTTGAACAACACGCGTTTGTTATCTCGTAGTTCTGGAGGTCTTGTCGGCTTTTGGAATCCGCCTGCACTCCTTGGCTCATGGCTCCCGATCCATCTGTAAAGTCAGCAGTGCAGCATCCTCATGTCTCTCTAACTCCGACCTTCCTACCTCCCTGCCCCACTTAGAAGGGCCCTTGTGACTAAATTGGGTTCATCCACATAATTCAGGGTAATCTCATCTAGAGGTCAGCTGATTAGCAACCTTAATACCATCTGCATTCTAATTCCCCTTTGCTGTGTAAGCTAAGATATTCACAGTTCCACATACATCCTTTGCCTGGCTATTATTCTGCTTCCCACACTTGGGAGGGAGAGGAAACAAGTGTGAGTGAATTTTATCTTTTTACTGTAAAGATGTAATGGTCCTTTTCTTAGTTCTTTTCAGGTCATTTCCTTTGATAACTGGAAAAGAAGAGATAATGCCAGTAGGTGAAAGGTTCATGATTTTGAAGATCTTCTCCACACACTGATTCTTTGTGGTTTCACACAAATAGTTCAAAAGTAACATTTATCCATTTTCACTAAAATCTACATATGCTCCTGAAAAGGATCGCAAATTATGAACTTCCACGATGCTCTGTAATCACCTCCTATTTTCTGTATGCCTTACTATACCTTAGTTTACTTGGCAGTAATGTGCTGTTACCCATTGAAGGGGAAGATAAACACTGAAATCCTGGGCAGGCACAAAGTATGCTATTGGCACAGATCTCTAATGAAACGGATACAGCTTTCACCTTTGAATGAATTTATGCTGATATTCACCTTCATATTTAAGGCTTGGTGTATGTTTTAAAAGCCAGTGTTATTGTGAACTCTGGATTCTTTGTTAAATAGCACTAATTTTCACATTTAATTTATTGGCTACCAAAAACTTTCTACCAAGTTGAAGTGAAATAATTATCATAAGTGATATGAACTGCAGAATTCTATTTCATTAGAAAATTCAATTTCTCTTTTCACTCATTTTTTACTATTAATTTTCAATTTTGTCTTACAGGATTTTTTAGAGATAGTTACAATGATATTTGACTTAATATGGCCTACCAATTTTCTCGTTCTTAAAATTTGTTTTTACAACATGCAATGACATCTGTGTCCATGGTGGTCAAAGAATGTGTCCATTTTAAAACTCCATAGAGATTAGATGTATGCTTTTCCCTAAGATTGGTCACAATCATAGTACATTAATTTTAGCATATTGGAAAGAAAATAATATCAACACATTGAGTACTAAAAGTTTGATGTGTTTATTTAGAAAATTACATCAAGGATAAGGTATTTAAAATCTACATCAGTCAGGTCTAAATTATTGTTAAAAAGTGATTTGACCTGTAGAAAGTATATTTGGTCTTCAAACTTTGCTTTTCTCACATATATCTATGCATTTCTCTATTCCTTTACTTTTTATTTCTCTTCAGTGAAGTTATTATTGCATGTCACCTCTCATTTAACCACATATAGTAATATATTTAATTTTGGATACTACATTTTTCACATAATATTATATTGTGAAGTTTTTTCTGCGCCATTTAAAAATACTTAAAAATATAACACTCAATATTTAAATAATAACCATTGTCTTGTTGTTGTTGTTGTTATGTTGTTTCCAATTTTTAGTATTATAAACAATGATGAATAGGTATTTAAAACTGCGTTTATTTCTGAAATCAGACCTGGAAAACTATCATAGGTTTTGCTATGATGGTTCTATTCTTATTATTTTTCAAGTAGTCTCACAGTTTTGTTTTGAACCAGTGGTTATTTAGGAGAGTGTTTGGGTGTTTTCAATTACCAAGATTTAATTTTTGTCCATCAAATATTTAAAAAGTGTTTCAAGCTTTAGTGGGTTGTAGTCAGAAAATTTGAACTATACAGTTTCTGCTTTTTTGGAATTGATGGGGGTGAATTGAGGTCAGTTGATTTAGCAACCTTTGATTTCTTCAAAGCTATACTTATTTAGTTATCAAAGTCAAGAATGAAATGGGATCTTTGAAGTCACCTGAATGTGAGGTGAAGATTTTTGTTAAATTTTTTGAAGCTCCATTTGAAAACCTCTCCTCTTTCCCTCCCTCACCACATGTCTAATTGATAAAAATTTAGAGGTTTAGATAGACTCTATTATTAATTTGTTATTTTTCACTAGGTTTACTTTATTTTAAGAATATTTTTTACATTTCCACACAAGAAATTTCTGGATTATCAGAGGATTTTTACTTATATTTGTAATTCAAGAATTTGCTAGGAGTATTTATATGTAGAATACTTTTTTAGATTTTATTTAGACTTGGTGAGCCACATCTATTTGCATATTCATTTTCTCCAGTGCAAGGAACTTTTCATCAGTTATATTTTTTGATGTTGCTTATTTTAAGGAATATCTGTAATTATGTTGGATGTCCATTTTTTATTCTTAGTATTTGCATAGCTGTAAAGCCTTTCTTTTTCCTCTATATTTTTGAGGAAACTTCTCAAGTTTGCCCTACACATTTCAGTTCCAGGTTTTTGCAGCATCTATAGTGTCATTTATTGCTTTCAATAGAGATACTGACCTTCTGTTATATTTTAGTTTTCTTTTAATTTTCTCTTATTTTACTCAGCTCTTTTTAAATTCATTTAGGTTAGTGCCCACTTCGGGCTTTCTGCTCCTTTGTTGTAGTGCTCCTTATATTACAGTGAAGATGCCAAGGGGTTTTCAAAGATTAATTTCTGTTCTTATCGTATGCCGTGTTTTTGAAACGTTGGAATCCTTTGGCAGCACTTTCTCCTGCCTCTTTCCACCTTTCTGAGGAGTTTACCTGTTTCAGGATTGAATATCCACCCTGTGTTGACATCATGATAAGTGCTTGAAATACACTGGTTAGCAAAAGTTCTGCTCCCAGGGGCTCTCTCATTGAAGACATTATTCAAATAAGATGTCAACAATTGTAAATTCGCATTAATAATAATATTATAAAGAAAAAGTACACAGTTTGTGATAGCTCATAAAATGGGATTTTTAACTACTCCATGTTAGTCTAAATAAAGATATTTCTCAGATTCCTATCCTTGCCCCTATTTTCATGCTATACATTCTGCTTGGAATCATTGTTTTCATCACTTCCATATTTCAAATCTGCCTGTAGGTAAATCAGAGCTAGGGCCTACCTAGAGGATAAACCTAATGCCTCAGCTGTGTGTCTCCTGAACTCTAACCCATATATTGTCTGCCTTCCAAGCACTGCCATCAGATGTTTCGCAGACATTAAAATTCAAAATGGTCAAAACTGGGTGTACCATCTTTCTTTTCTTTACTTTTTATATTCCATGTTCTATTATGGATATTACCATCCATCCACCCAGAACCCAAGCCATACATCTGGTATTGTCATTAATTCTTTGCTCTTCCTCCTATCAATTAACCTCTTAGTGAATGCGTATCACCTACGTCTAAAGGAGAAAGTTATTGCTTGCAATAAAGCCCAATTATGTTGTAGTTTCTGCCTACTTCTATAGTCTCATCTCTCATTGCTTCCTCACTTTTGCTCTAGAAATTATTACTCTAACCTCTTGTAATTTCCCAAATGTTTCTCTCTCTCTCTCTCACACACACTAAATTTCACTCTCCTATAGTATGTGTGTCACTGAAATATCATTGATAGAGCAATACTTAAGAATGTCAACTCTGGAGTCAGAGATGTCTGGGTTCAAGTCTCAGCTCCATTGCTTGCTAGTTATGGGTTCATGTTAACTTACCATTGTTTTTCAATTTTTAATTTGTAAAGTTAGGATAATAGTACCTGCAGTATAGGATGTTAAGAGGATTAAGTGAGATAAGCACAGTAACTTTCACCTAATTTGCTTGTGTTATCATTGCTATTGTTTAGAACTAGATTAAAGTGCTTCTGTCTCTAGACATCCTTTACTGATATTTTCTGGGAAATTGGTAACTTTTTCCCTTTACATTTCTTATACCATGGGGATACTAATATGTTCAATACTCTATTGCCTTTGTTTATTTGCATGTTTTTCTAACTACTTTGAGATAACCTTAAAGACAGGAAATATGTTTTTAAAATTCATAAATATTCTAAGTGCCAACAGTGCTTAGTACACAGTAATAATGTAATAAATATTTGTTCAAAGGAATAAACAGAAAAAAAACCACTATTGATGTTCTGAAATAGTACATATAGTCCTGTTCCTGGTAATCTCTGACTTAATGGGAAGATTGCCCTGAGGAGTTTGATATTTTGAGCACCAGATACAGGAGGTCTGGAAATCCTCAGCTTCAGGTTTGCAGGCGACTCTTCAGAATTTCCATGTGTTGTCTTTTTAAGAAAGTGTGAGGTATCTATTTTATTGAAGATGTGGTTAAAAATAACAAGGAATGTTTTGAAATATGTAGAAGTACATTACAACAAGAAGACTGATAACAAAGTTTTAATCAACCTGCAATAAAAAAACGTATTTTTTTATAGAAAAGGCGGGGTTTCTGTTTTTTTTTTTTTTAAATCACTATCTTCTTTGATCAGTGACATAAATGAGTTCTACCTCCTATCCTTGGTGACTAGTGCCTATCCTTGCAAGTTTATGGAACACAAATTAAGGTTTCTTTTTTTGTTCAACATCATATTAATGGAGAAAATGGTTCCCTGCCACGTGGAACTGACCTAAAATGGTGGCCCTAGCGGGGAGAGAGAAGTCCCCATCCTAAGCCGCAGCCCACTTCCGCATAGCCCCCTCCAAGCCACACCTTGAGTCAATCACCAGACCATGCCTACCCCTTCCCCAACTCAAGGAAGTCCCCAACCCATAAAAACCTGCTCAAAACCTTGCTAGGGGCTCAGTATTTTGGGAAGAATCCTGCTAAACCTGCCAGTGTAATAAAGTTGACTCTCCTAACTCTCTGAGTGCTGCTTGGGTTCTTTCCGGGGGTCCTGGTATCCGTAACAATATCAGCTACTCTGATGCAGGTATTTATGACATGCCCATCAAATTTACAGATAACATAAACCTGAGAAACATGGTGAATATGTAGAAATACAAAAGACCAAGAGCTTTACAGAATTGAATATAGCATTCTACTATTTGCTAGGGTAACATGCGAAGTTTTACTAGGTATACAAAATAAATTGTACAAGTGCACATATAGCTGTAACTTAAATCTTAAGTGCAATATTTATCTATCTAATCATCTATCTGTCTATCATCTATCTAACTATGAATTTTTATTTATTATAAACTAAATTTTCATCCAGGGAGTAATGACCATGAAAAATGCTCAAATTGTTTGGAGCTGATTAAAAACGTAAATGATTCCCTGATTTGGCAAGTGGTAATGGTGAGGGGAGGGCTTCACACTGAGGTTGTGAGGGATGGGTGCTGGAGAGTGGAATAACGTCGGGTTGTCTGGAAGATCTGTTTTCTTTTAAGAAGAAGAACATATTTCTGAAAAATTGTATTTTCATACCTCTGTGGTAAGAAGAAGGCTTTCCTGTGACTGGTTGGGTGGGGGAATGGTAGATAAAAGAGAAATTGATTGATGGAGTTGTGTCATTATCTTATGATTTATTATATACCTATATGGCTAGAGATTAGGGGACAAAGTAGAATGTGTTTCCTGCCACAGAGGAATTCATATTAATATAAACCCATTATAAAAGATGGAAACACGAAAAGCATTTAGATGATGGATTTGATGTTAACTATTGATTTGATACCGATGTAGAAAAAAACTGAATCAAAGGTCTGAAGTCCTAAAGTCTAATTTTGCTATTAGTCGACTATGTGACATAGTCTTTCTGGGTCTGTTAGATGAGGACTAACTTTCATGTATCTTATTTCTAGAACATTCAGTTACTTTATTAAAAATTTAAGTCTGCCAAACCATGGATTGCCAAGCAATCCTTTGACCAAGTAGCTTATCTAATTTAGAACTGACCACCAAAATAACTCTATGAGATTGATTTTCTGTCTTATTAAGCCTAAGTCAGCTAGACTATTTTAGGCACAAACAATAGGAGTTGAACTGCACTGACAATCCAGATAATTGTTCCATCCACCTGAAAATCATCAAGTTATTATCATCATTTTACCTGGCCCCCTAATACTCAGTGCCAAGATTTAAAAAAGACAGGGTGTTGTACACCTGAAACTAATGTAGTATTGAATGTCAACTGTAATTGAAAAGTAAAAAAAAAAAAAAATTTAAAGGACGGTGTTTTAAAAGAAAATATTTTAAAAACTCAGACATTTCAAATAAGTGATATGCAAGAAATTAGATAGCCTGGTCACACAAAAGAATAAATGAAAGAGAAGGTTGCAAATTATTTGCATAGGTAGAAAATCTGTATTTTGAGGGTTTCAAAGAGACATTGTGAAATATGAAATAATTTCTTTGTTTATTCATTCAATAAAAATTTATTAGGTGCCTCATATGGTAAATAGAGTTTACAATCTAGTGGAGATATGTACAAATAAGTAAGTAAATGTGATTGGTTGCTAAGGGGAAATGCGAGGAAGTGCAGGCAGAGAAGGATAACAACTCCAACAGGGGTAGGGACACAACGTCTAAGATGAGGTGTTAACAGCAGGGAGTGGTGGGGAGAGGGGAAAGGAGAATGTTATCCACAGGGCACAGGACATGCGATGGCTCGGAGGTGAGGGAATGAATGCGTGGTGTGTTTGAGATTTTTAGAGTTTAGAACTTAGGTATTTTTTAAAAAACAGGAATATAGTGGAATACTTTTAAATTTTATTCATTATTTATTAATTTATTTTTCAGCTTTATTGTGGTATGTATGATTGACAAAAATTATTTACATTTAGGTTGTACAATGTAATGTTTTGATATAGGTATAACATTGTGAAGTGATACCACAATCCAGCTGATAAATATATCTATCACCTCACAGAGTTACCTTTAGTGTATGTGTACGGTGAGAATATCTGAGATGAATCTCTTAGCAGATTTCAAGTGTACGATACATTATTATTTACTGTAGTCATTCTGCTTTAATTTACTATAGTCATTAGGTCTCCAGAACTTTTTCATGTAACGACAATTTTGTGCACTTTGACCACTCTCTCCTCTTCCCCTGTCCTCTATGATTTGAATTTTTTTTTTTTTTTTAACATTTGTTTTGTGTTGTTTTTTTAGATGACACATGTAAGTGAGATCATGGAATGTGTGCCTTTCTGTGCCTGGCTTATTTCTCTTAGCAGAATGTTCTCCAGTTTCATCTATATAGTTGCAGGTAGGATTTCCTGCTTTTTTAAAATTGAGATGTAATTGACATATGACAGTATGTTAGTTTCAGGTGTACAACATAGTTATTCAATATTTGTATGTTTTATGATCACCACAATAATTAGTTAATATCCATCACTGCACGTAGTTGCAATTTTTTCTTGTGATGAGAACTTTTAAGATTTACTCACTTAGCAACTTAGTCTGAGGGTAATGTGAGCCTGTAAAATGAGTTTGGAAGTGTTCTGTCCTTTTCAATTTTTTGGAAGAGTTTGAAGAAGATTGGTATTATTCTTTGTTAAATGTTTGGTAAAATCGCCAGTGATGCCATCTAGTCCTTGACTTTATTTTGTTGAGAAGGTTTTATTACTGATGAAATCTCCCTATTCATTGTTGGCCTATGTAAATTTTCTTTTTTTTTCCTGACTCCGTCTTGGTAGGTTGTATGTTTCTAAAAATTGTAAACTCCGAGAAAGAACATACCTACCAAGAAGGGCTTCTGGTGGCTAACTGGGCTCAAATTTATAAACGGAGCCTTCCAGCCATGGCCAAACAGGGGCCTCTCCATACGTGAGGGAGAAGCTGGCACTGAACTGCCTGCCTGTGCTGTGTTCCTGCCAGATGAGCTAACCTTTATAAACCCTGTTACAACCATTAGGGTTGAGACTTTCCTCATCCAATCTGACTTCGAAGATTTGGAGTCCTCATTTGCATGAGAACAGACCAGTCAGGGACCAAGGTTTGGGACTTCTCTCCATGTAAGTCAGCTCCCCTCTGGCTCCAGGAGCGCATGTTCCCTTTCCACTGAAGACTGAAGATTGCATTTCCCTGGGTGGAGCTGAAACACTGAAGACATCTTGCTGGAGCTGAGCAGAGTAGAGCAGGCACAGAGGAGCAGGGAAGGGGGGAACGCACTGGATGGGAGCAGAGCAGAGCTGTCTAGCCAGAGAGGGTCTAGCCTGAGGGCCCCTTGCCCCAGGTCCGCCTTCCCCCAGGGCTGCCTGGCCCCAGAGCCATCTTGCCCCAGGGCCACCTCAAAGCTGCGCCGTCCCACAGCCATGGTGTTCCATAATTGAGCTATAAGACTGTTGGGCTGTTCTACAGCCAGACTGTATCACAACTGAGCTGTTTGCACTGAGTGAATTTTTATTCTTCACTGTGACCCCAATTGGTGATTCCTCTTGGCGTTGAATTGACACCAACAACCACCAGTTGACAGAATTTATCCATTTATTCTAGGTTACCTAGTGTGTTGGCATATAATTTTTCATAGTAGTCTCTTATGATCCTTTATATTTCTGTGGCGTCAGACAATACGGTGAAGTAATAATCAATTCAAGTATTTTATCATAATAAGAAAGGTAACGTATTTCCCCAAGGACTCCAATGTAGTAAATGGTTGAGGTGGAATTTGTATATAGTTTTATATGATTCCAATGCCTGTTCTCTTTTCACTTGATTCACTGCCTCTCTCACTATTCTTCACAAAGCTCTTCAAAGTGTGCCTTGATGAGTAATCACATTCTGCTTAGATAGAAAGTGACCTAGAAATAGGAATTTACTGTGCATGAGGGAGAATCTAGCTTTTAGTCATTTTGTAACCAGAAAATGTTCTGCTATGGATAGAAAAATGAATGGGGCAGTTGGTGATTTAAACTCCCAAATAGTTAACTAAAAAAAGAGTCCTCAGGTACTAGTGATATTTTTTCTTCTCTAGACCTCTATTGTTTGCCATCTGATTGTTTGGAAAAGGCTGGGCCTGATGGACAGATCAGTAAACTCTGCTCAGGCAATTATGAACAGAGATTTTTACCTGTGTAAACTTGGTGACTTAATTATTCCAGAGTGACTATTTTCTTCCCTAGTCTTCTCTGTCTTATAATGTTGTCATGTGTATGTTTGTACTTATAAAATACGTTATTCCCCTTTAAATGTTTTATTTGCCTTTAAAGTATCCTCAAATTAATGTTCTAAAAGAAATCTTTTAACAGAACATTTGAGTTCTTTACTTTTATATATGTGCAGGTTTTCTTTAATTGTAAGAAGAGTGTCTACTAAACGCTGTAACTCTAGTGGGGTATGGTAGACTCATACATAGGATTGTCCTTTTATTTTTAAATACTGCACTTGCTTAAATACTCTGAGTGAAGTACTCTCCCTAAGCTCTTTAAATGGAGATAACGCTGTTATGGGCCACATTTGTCTCCCTCAGATTCACATACTGCAGTCCCAAGCCCCCGTGGTTGGAGATGGGCCTCTGGGTGGTAATGAGGCTTAGATCAGGTCGTGAGGGCAGGGCCCTCTGGTGGCATTAGTGTCCTCATAGGAAGAGACACCAGATGACTTGTTCTCTCTCTCCTGAGTGCCCGGAAATGAGACGTCACGTGAGCATGAGGACAGAGGGAGATGATGACTCAGAATGCAACTTGCCCTACTGGCGTCTTGATCTTGGACTTGCGTTTCCAGAACTGTGAGAAACAAATTTCTGTTGCTTAATCCGCCCAGTCTATGATGTTTTGTTACAGGAACCCAATCTGATTAATACAACACTGTATTAATTTGCCTGTAGCACAGATCTTATGAGAGCTAAGCTTAATATCTAAGCATTGGTGCAGTCATTTCTTTTAAGGACCCACATTTACATTAAAAATTATTACTTCTCACAATGTAAGAAGGATTGTAATGATCCCTTGTACTATGTAGGATAGACGTCACCAAATTCATTCTCTGTCTGAATAGTAACTGTCAGCCTCCTCCCATTATCTGTCTGATTACTCTATCAGCCTATTTTCCCCCTTCCTGGCTTTGTATTCAAAATGATAAATGTTAGCAATAATAGCTTTAATAATGGCAACACTGTCTTGAATTTTTATGGCACATTTCCTCTAAGAGGTCTAAAGTAATTTAGATGAATTTCCTAGTTTTCACTGGCAACTTTCCAATGAGTTAGTATGTCAAAATGCACACTACTCAACTTCACAACTTGTCAGTGTCACCCTCTTCATGTGACCCTTTGCTTCTATCTTACATGAACTTACTCTGTTCTTTATTCTACCTCGAGTGAAGTAGACTGTTATTCTTTTAAGTCTGTGAGGTTGTTGTTGTTGTTCTTGTTGGGTGTGTGTGTGTGTGTGTGTGTGTGTGTGTGTGTGTGTTGCTGCCCACACACCCTCCTGCTACCCCATGCACATCTGGGACTTAGCAACGCTCTGGATTAAAGAATATAAAATGGAAATGAAATGCAAGGAGCGTTCCGGAAGTAACACTTAGCAGAAGTGGCAATTCTGTTTATCAGAAATGTGACTATTTTAAACTTAGCTCACGGCAAATGGCAATTTGCACATCTAGGAAAGAATGGAAAGAACAGATTTCACTAAAATCTAACATAAAATATTCACTTTTGGAATGAGTTTGATAAGAACACTGAAGCAGGCAGTAAAAGCTGGGAGATACAGGTGAACACTTGTTGCATGCTAAGGGAGTTTGCTGAAGTAGCACCTCAGTGGTTTGCTCCTTAGCAGCCAGTCGTTGCACATGTGTGGGAGTCACGGGGTCAGATGGAGTGAGAAGGGCTGAGACAAAAAGCCAGGAGCTCATGGGCACAGACGTTAGTTTTCTTCCTTGTGATCCTTAGTCTAATACGTTTTTACATTTAAAAACAAATGTAAAAGTAAAAGCGAATCTTAATTCAACTATATTTTTTAACATCTCAAAATCTTGAAAACTATACTGAAAAAGCGGTCTGTGGAGCAAAATATACAATCATGAAAATGGTCATATTTTACTTGAACTCATGAGAAATGTGTAATATGATCAAAATGGCATGAAATAAGTAACTTATTGTTATGAAAATAAATATTTAAATATAGATATTTAATTCACTTATAAAATGTTCAGTAGTTTTGAGTGCTGTGCTAGAGAGAAAGGTGGATATCATTTTTTTCTATGATGGCTTATCAGTTATTCATTCTTCAGTTTTATAACAAGCTTTTGATTTAAATATCGTACTATAGTTTTCTGTAGTAAAAATATAGATTAGAACACTACAAAATGCTAAACATTTAGATTATTTCTCTATATATTTGCACAAGTAAACATATTTTTTAAAATTATAGTATGTATTATTACTAATATGTTAAGAATAATATTATATGTCATAATACTATATATATATATATATATATATATATATATATATATTTTTTTTTTTTTTTTTTTCTTTATAGGGAATAAAACCATGAAAACCTTGTGGAATATATGCTCACAAATTCTAAATTGATTTGATTGAAATAGTCTATTTACATATACGCACCAATTAACACTTATGACCAACCACTGTAAGAGACTGTTAGCATGAGAACTGCTATCTTTAGGTCAGGGTTAACAGCCCCTAGCCTGAAACAACATAATTATAAAATTCCAGGATGTGGGCAGTTGCAGCATGGAGACTAGAAGTTCTGTAGCTTATCTTATACCCCTGGTCTCCTTGTCCTGTAGTAAATCTTATACTCTTTGAAGCTATGTAAGTCCTGTAAGTTTATCTAGTACTCTCAGAAGCTATGGAAAGCCTTGAAAATGCTATATAACCCCTTGGCTTTAAGTGTTTGGGGTCCTTGTTAAAACCCGCTGCGTCGGGCAGAGACTCGGACCCCAGCTGGCTGGAAATAAACCTCGCTGTGTGACTTGCATTATTGTGCGGGTTCTCTGTCTGAGGGGGACAATTCCGGACCTTAATACCACTTTGTTTTGACTGGTGGTGTTAATTCCTTTCCTGCATCTCTCTGGTAATGCCTGAGCTCATCCTATTGGAGGTCAGTTTATTATTGCAACTTGGCTAGGTTATAGTCAGTTACTCAAACACTAATTTAGGTGTTCAGAAAGTATTTTTAGATGTGATTAACATTCTAATCAATTGACTTTAAGTAGAAGATATTATCCTGAATAACCAGGGTGGTCTGATTCAATCAATTGAAATGCCTTAAGAGCAGAACTTAGGTTTTCTGGAAAAAGAAGAAATGCAGCTCAGTTCATGCCTTAAAGTTTCCAGACTGCCCTTCCTAACAGCCTTCCTTCCTTATAGATTTCAGACTTGGTCAGTCAGCTTCCCAAATTCTGTAAACCAGCTTCTTGCAATGAATCTCTTAATACAGAGGGTGCCAAAAAAATGATACACATTTTAAGAAAGGAAAAAACTGTATTAAAATTACCCTGATGGTAACCACTTTGAGCACCTCTTGTAGTTGCAGAAGTCCAGCATGACTTGTATTCATCTTTTGTTAGCGGTATATATTGAGTATTACAATTTTTATACAGTTTTATCCTTTTTTAAAATGTGTATACATTTTTTGGCACCTTCTCTATAGGTATTCTACTCGTTCTGTTTTTCTGGTTTAACCCTGATTGATACAACCTTTAATGGTTAAATTTGTCTTCCAACTGCCTTCCTTCCAACAGTTTCACCTGAACCATTTCCTAGCAATCACTATAAAGAATTACTGGGCAGATGCTAAGAGATTACAACCGCAAGTCCATCATTTTAATATAAAGTATCCATAAATTGTCCTTGCTTTATACCAACATTTGCTTCCTGTGGCATTGCCGCTTGCAGCTTGTTTTGCCACACTCTTCTTTCTATCGACTGACCAAGGTGGCCTTCATGTTCCCTTCAGCCTGACCAACCATTAGCCAAGTTTCTTCCTATTGGCCCCTGACCTCCCTTTTATTAGAACTTTTACTTTAAAAAACTTGCAATTGTAAATTCTTTCTTTGTTCCTTTGACATGTACATCTCCTAGTCTCTTGTCAGTTTTGGAACCAAGGGAGTGTCTCTGTCAAAGAACCATCCCTTTGAAAAGTAATTACCAAGAAGATAGAGCTCCTACCTATCTCAAAATTTCTGTGAGGGGGTAAGAGCCTAATTTATATAATCACCAGCAAACCACAGAAGTCCTTATCACATTGACAATCTCCCCACAAACTTCCTGCAGTACTTTACCACTAGATAACCCCAGCACTTTCAAATTCTCCCAGCTTTTGTTTTAGAGTTGATTTCAGTCTCTCACCCCTATTGTAATACTCTTGACCTCTATTACAATACATTTGAATAAAGCCTTCCTTGTCCATTTAACTTCGTCCAGTGCATTTTTTTTGACACTATGTAGGATTATAAGATTAGAGTGTGCATTTTTTTACTTATTTGATAATTTGGGGAAGTATGAATTCATTTTAATAAGAGTTTGCATTATGATTGTATTGACTTTGGCATAAATATTGATATTTCAATAGTACATCTTATTTATCAAAGTATATTTTAGGAATTGTACACAGCATTTTGCATATGTAAAATCTACAAACTATTACAAGATATATATTCTAAATGAATGAGGACCAGAAGTAGTTTATGTAATGCTGTCACTACTTTGATAATTTAGATAGATATTGACTTGCTAATTGTCACCATCATTTCTCTCTGGTCTTTTTAGCCCCTTCTTTCTTTTTCTCTTCCCTCTCAAACCCTGTGGTGAAGACTAAGAACACAAAATAATAGTAGCTGTTAGTATTTTTGTGACTACTCACAGAGTTTTTGTTGTTATCCCAAACAGAAAACATTTGATTGCAAAGTTCTAACTTGAGTCTAGTTGCTCTTTAGCTGTTGAAAATGTAACTTAAAGTAACAATTATAAAAAGCCATAGTGAGAAGTTCTGTTTGGGTTTCCTATGTTTGAGAAACTCCTAAAAAAAAATCCTCCATCTCCCTCCAGCCTCCACAGAATATAGTTATTCCCTGAAATCACAAGCCTTTCTAGTTTGTGGTCATTATGGATTATTGAGTTAATCAAACCAGGGTAGTGACTAATCAGTGTTCAAGGGAAATGTGTGGAAGACCCCAGGCCAAAACCTATATTTTAGAGGCAAAGCCAAACAAATAAGCAGCTTCTATTTTTTTTTTTTTAACATATGCTCATTTTAAGTTGTTAAGACCACTGTCTTCTGGAAGCAAGGTATTGTATGTCAGTTATTATATTATGTACATTATTTATGCTGGAGCTTAACAAATAACAAGTATTTGAATGATCTATGTTAAAGATTTTGCAAACATAGGGTATTTTGAATAACTCATAAAAAGAAATACGATTTTTTTAATGGGGCAAATGTCTTTTGAAAGAGTTTTTTTGCATGAAATACTGCGATCTTATTTAATAGAGGTTCTAAGAATGTAAAATACAGACTACTCTGTTACATTAATATAAATATTCCCCCATATGTAACCATAGAGCCTTAATGTAAACAAAGTACAGTACAATAGCAAGATGGCATTCATTGCTAATAAAGAGACAGATGTTTAAATTGAAGGTGTCCTGAAAGCAGAAATCCTATGTTTGTTTTGAGTTAGAATGGATTAGTTTCTTATGAGTGTCTCTGATTTTTATCGATTATAAATTTAATCTGTAATTATATCAAGATAAATGACATCACTTTCAAAATATCTAATAGTATGTTTGCAGGCAGTATATGTAACAGTGAGCAGAACAATCTTTAAATATTAACCAAAAGTTGGACTAGGAAAATGTGTGATTATCTAAGCAGTTAATATAAAAACATAAAGATAAAAAGATAAAAAACATAAGAGAAAAAAGAGAGAGACCCCAAATTGAGATTTAGAAGCAAACTCTTATCAAATCAAGATAATATTGTGGACAATCTTAATTTATTTGGAATATTATAAAAAATATTCGATAGACTGGGTGGCTTATAGACAACAGAAATTTATTTTTCATAGTTCTGAAGGCTGGAAGTCAGAGATCAGGGCGCCAGTGTGGTTGGGTTCTGGTAAGAACCCTCTCCAGGTTGCAGACTGCCACCTCCTTGTGTATCTTTACATGATGAAGGGACCAGAGAGAGCTCTTTGGGGCCCCACTTACAAGGGCATTACTCATGTCAGCCGTTAGCGGGGCTCCACCCTCCTGACCTAATCGCCCTCACAGGCCACACCCTTAATATGATCACATTAGGGGTTAGGATTCAACGTATGTATTTTGGGGAAGCGCAAACATTCAGTTCACTGCACAATCCAATTCGGGACAAGTTATTTTTTGAAGAAAGTCTGTAGAGTAAAATTCTCCTTATTTATTTTTCTTTATTTATTTCTCTGAAAAGGTACATTGTGTTATCTATTGTATCTACTGAGTTACTGACTTTTAACATTTTGACTTAAGATCCTTGTGCCAACTAAAAGTCAGCAACAAGTAAAAAAAAATATCAAAGGTTAGAAAACCTTCAGTTAATTTACTGCCTAATCAACGTATTTGACACTTATTTTATTCATTTTTCATTGGCCCATTTCAGAATAGTTTTTGCAGTTGTACTTTACACCAAATTTTGGGCTAGGCCTTTAGCAGTGACCAAAATAAACAAGATTCCTGCCTTTATTTAGTAGAGGAAGAGGTAGAATTTAAATAAATAAGGGCACACATAACAATATGATCATGATTGAATTAAGTACTATGAAGGAAAAGTAGAGGAACTGTATTTATTGAACTATTTCCTTTTTTTTTTAATAAATGTTCTGATAGGTGTTTCCTCCTGTCTCTCATGGCCAGCTCCAGCCAGTAAGGTAGCAGAATGGTGCCTGACCTGTGAGGATACAGAGGGAGGGTCTGTGGAAACATGCCCTTTAACTTGAGCTGGTCATTGATTAGAGGAACCCGCGGCCTTCCTGCAGAGACAGCATAGGTGATCTCTCTCAGCGTACCTAATGCAGCTGGGGCAGAGGTACCCGCTGCCCTTCCAGGTACAGCCCTCTCCTGTAGGTGCCCCCACAGCTGGGATCCTTGTGGGCAATGGCAAAAGCAATTGAAAATTGATAAACGGATAGTAAGGTTAAAGGTTCAGATGGACTACAGCTAAAAATTAAAGTTAAGAAGAAAATCAAGAATTGTGTGATGTTTAAAAGAAGGCATACTGAAAGACCCAGTAAAAGCATAGAAGAAAACAAAGTAAACTACATGAGGTTGAAAATGAGACACATAAATGCTAAAATTAGTTAAAAACTGAAAGACAAAATTAGAAATTTGGGGAAATGTACTTTTAAAATATTTTAATAAAATGGGTAACATTAACATATACAAATACTTTAATGTTGAAAAGTCTCGGTTAATATGAAATTTAAAAGTTCAATACCAGTAAGTAAAGCTAAGAACTGACACAAATACAGGTAAAGGCGTATCTGTGGGGAGGCTCCAAGCCGGAAGCGGGGCCTCTGGGAAGGCAGGGTGCATCCAAGAGCATTTGTTTATTTGTCTTCCCTTTGTTTGTTTGTTTTCCTGGACAAAGACAAAGGGACCGTGAACAGTGCTTAGTGCCTTTGCCTTCCAGAACATTCCCGGAGGATCTGCCTTGAGTCCTCTATCTGGGGAAAGGAATGTGATGCTACAATCATTTGGTGCTGAACTGATAGGGTCCTGCAATATCTGAAGACACAGCCAAGTTGTTTCCATGTGTATGTAAATGTAATGCCTCCACACTAAGAAATCAGCTCCAAATGTGCAGCACTTTACCTAATGTTATATACTATGCCACAGCAGAAGATACTTACCAACCACGCAGAGAAGAAAGGAACATTTGTAGTCTAGGGAGAATCTCTGAAGCAGGTGGGGAGCTGCCTTCCTGTAATTCCTAAATTTGATGAAAACTGCCATCAGAAGTTTTCTGCAGTCTCCCGAGTAGGCTCCCGCTGCGCATTTATTTGTTCCTCCAAAGGCACTCTCAGAGGCTTTTCCAAAAGTTGCTTGATTTCAAAATGTTTAAAAGCGAACTCCTGACATGCCAACAGCAGTGCCAATACTAACAATACTAACAAAATATTTTGTTGGTTTTGCCGACGTGCTTCTTGGTAACTCTTACTGTCTGCCTCAGATTTGCCAGAAAATGCTGTTTTTCAGGGCCTAGTCAGGCTCCCACAGGGCAAACCATTTATTTGTAGAGTACTGGGGGGAAGCATCTCACCGGAGCAGGGAGTACGCTCTGGGAGTTGGTGGGGATGGCGGGGCGGGTCCTGCAGCGGAGCGGGCGGGGAAGCAGGGCCGTGGGGGGAGTGGGCAGGGTGAGCCTGCAGCTGCCTCAGCCGTGTCCTCGCGCCCTGCGGAGCTCTGACCTGGTGGCTCTCCTCACGTCTCCCTGTGCTTGAGTTTCTGTCACACACACAGCAGCGCGACTGGCAGGTGGGAGCGTTGCAGTCAGCTTTACCAGTCGGGCCACAGAAGACACCCTAAAGGACAGTTTTCTCAGTAATTGTTTAAACAATTTTTAAAAGGCCCTTTTTATTTTCTCTTTGAAAAGACACATTTTATGACAATACAGTGCTAAGAGCTAGAAATTTCTTATGGTATGTCGAGTTGCGTTCTCATCTAATTAAATTCTGGTAAAAACAAATTTAGACCTGAAAAGCATTAATTTCTCTATCTAGTGATCACCTTTTAAAAAGTGCTTGGAACTTGATTGGTATATCAACAGGAAGATTCTCTTTCTTCTATCTTTGTTGGCATTGTTGTCTGTACTCAGAGAATAGTGAGGCTATCTTTGGGTTATCTGTGTTTTTCTAACTAATCTTGTTTGAGATACTTTTTTATGAAAAAAATGAGAGGAAAGCTTTGAAAATGAAAAATTTTCAAGGTGCTTTAAAGATTTACAGTTTTTTTCTCTTTAAATATATTCTTCAGGAAATACTTTTCCTGTTTTTATGTATAAGTATATATATAATGTAAGCAAGGCAAGTAGAAGATAAATAACGATTTCATGCTAATTCCTGAGTTCATATTATAAATTAATTTCAAATTTCAAAATACTTAAATGATGTTTTACAGTTTAGGGGCAATTTTGCCCGTAGTATTTTTAATTTACTAATTGATTAGTTGAGTAATGACTGTCAGGTGTAATGCTGAGCTCCGGGACTAAAATTCTCTATCTTTAAAGATTCCCTAGGGTAGCGGGACAATGGACAACACAGAGACATTTATAATATGGTATGATAAGTGCTTGAGTACATTTATTTCCCCAAATTTCCCAATTATGAGTAATATAAGAATGTGAAAAGAAAATAAAACCATCTTAGGAAAAAGACTGGATATTTTTTTCTGGTTCTAATCTTGATTCTCCTACCAATTAGTAAAATAACTTTGCAACATTTACAACATTTGTTCGTAAGGTGGAAATAGCCATAATCAAATGAGATGTTTGTGGGGACAGAATCTCAGAGAGCAGTTTCCAGGCTCTCAGCCTCACATGGAAAGGTGCTGGCTCGGTTATTAGATGGCCATCAGCTGTAATCAGATGGCCATCCATTGTGGCTGGGTGGCCATCAGCAGTTACCGGATAGCCATTAGCCACTAATATAACTGCCGTGGCTACGCTAGGGGGTTCATACCACTATATTCTCGATGGTGGCTGGTCGAGACAAGGGAAAACATCCGCCAGTACCCCAACGAGGGGTCTTCCTGCACCCCTGTCTTACTGGCGGTCGGGTGAGACACAGGAAGTAGAATCCACACGATACGCAATCCACAGTCTGCTTGCTAGCAATGCTTGCTGGCCACAATCCACAGTCCACTTCTCTGCCAACCAACCAACCAACCCCTAGCGTAGCCACGGCAGTTACATTAGCGGCTAATGGCTAACTGGTTACAGCTGGTGGCCAACTAGTCACAGCTGATGGCCATCTACTATCTGGGCCAGCACCTTTCCACGTGAGGTCGAGAGCCTGGAAACTGCTCTCATGGTTCTGTCCCCACAATGTTAAATATGGAAGTTTTAAGCTATAAACATTAGTATGGGTAAGTTGATATTAATATCATAGGTGAAACTTTTGAAAAAAAATGTAGGAATTTAAGAATTTACAGACCACAAAAAACAAATATAATACAAATTGGCTATATGTTTATACAAATCAATTACAAAAATGGTGTTGTACAACAGATTCTGAACAGTGTCTTATAATTAACTGCAGTTTGAAGCACTCAGCATAATCTTGAAACACATCAACAGTCCTCAGGCCTGCTGAGTGCTTCCGAAATCTCCAGCAGTTCTGCTTAAATAGAATAGAAAGTTAAAGATGAAAAAGTGCATATCTCCAAGATTCAGGGTCAGCAAAGAATGTAACCTTGTCCTAGTCTATTGTAGGTCCCACATATTTGCACTATTGTTTTCTGTGATAAAGAAGTCCATGGTATTTTCGAACATTTCAGCGTTGGTGGAGGTGATGGTATGGGTGCTGTCATTTCTGGGCTGAGAATGTCTAAGAAGATTGTGTACTTCCTCCTGGGCTTAGTAAAACCTCTTTCTGAGATGGAGACCCAGCAGCTCCCCATAATTCTGGTCTTCTCAGTTAGGCTTGCTCATCTCAGTTATTGCTGCTCGGGACTGAGTTTTTAACCCCATAAGAGGTGTTTCAGGTTTGGGGCCCTTCATGAGTCTCCCAAACATCAGCCATGAAATGCATGAAATCATCCAGGATACTCTTGTCCCTCTATGTTGGTAAACCTACTTTCATGCTCCATCTGAAGTAGGGGAGCATAGTGGGAGAAACCAATTAGTTTATCCATTAGAAACCAACTAACCAATGCTAATGGTAAAACTACAGATTGTAGGCAGCTGTGCCTTTTCAATACATCATTTCATTTAATGCTCACAACTTTATGAAATAGGTACTACTACAAACATTACACTACTACAAATTTCCTACTTCACAGATAATTAACTAACTGATATTTGTAGAGGTTAAAAATCATACCACCAATAATTTTAGGAGACTGGTTACATGTTTTTACATAAAGAATTTAATAAACAATGTACAGTCTAAAGTTTCATCAGTGTACAAATGGAAGATTTATTGAAATGATTGATTAAAAATATATAAACCTTTATTAAGATGAGCTTTTATATCAAGATTAGAGAAATAAGTTTAAAGAATCCCTCTTCAGGTAGGAAAGAGAAGAGAGAGAAGGAAATTTTGTAGTTGAAGATTATAATCAGTCTGAAAACTATAAAGGGGAGAAAGGAGCCAGCCTTTTTAGAGAAGCTTGTCGAAACATTTTAGGTAGAGAGCTTGGTGCTGAAAGCCTTTTTACATTTGTTACAGTCAGCGTCCTGGGTCCCAAACCCTGTAGGTGAACTCCGGTAGTGCAGCCAAGAAGAGTAGATGCCATTCTTCTTAACCTCCTTTTTCAAACAGGAAAATGCTTAAAGACTTCAAATTAGAACATAATCTTCAGATAAGCAATCAATTGGCAGAATTAGCGATTCTCAGAGAAAGCCTAAAAAAAATTCCTGGAAAATAAAACGAGTGTTTAGAAAGCTGAGCTTAGAAAACAGGTGACATTATAAGGCAGACTTTCAATCCATTTTTTAACATCTTGCGAAGTTGTAGTCACAGATGTTCTTTATCTGAGGCTCAGACATGAGCAATGCCCGAGCCAGTTCTACCAGGGCAGGCAGCACATGAGATGGCCAATTGGAATTAGGATAGATCATATTCATGATCTTTGGGTGATCCTGGTGTAGTCTGTGCCCGACAAAGAACACTTGCCCTGTACCGCTGCCGCCTTCATTAGGGAACCTGCCTTAGTTTCCGCCTCAGATGAGAGCCCTGAGCCATGATCTCAACACACTTCCTGATGCCTGCCATTGAGATGAATCCTGCGCCCAGCACTTTCTGCGCTTTGCTGAGGTCCTGTTCAGAAGGAACTCACTTTTCATAATTAGGGTGATGACATTCACCCAGTTGTGAGTTTTGTTTCTTGCCTCATATCTCTAACCTCACACCAGGTAATCTCCCACAGATATCGTGAAAAGTAAGCTGTGATTTGACAGAGAACCAGCCTTCATGCTGGTCATTTATTCTCAGAACAAGTTGCTCCTTTCAACCTGCTTGGCAGAGTTCCCAGCATATCTCATGGTCTTGCTCATATTATCGTATGGTTCTCATGAGATGAACTTACATTAGGGTGAAAAAATTCCAAGAAAACAATATTAAATCATCACTCCTGATGAGTTAATTCAATGATAAAACTTCTCAGTCTTGTTTTCCTCCTCTTATAGTTGTGAGAGGGCAATTCAAATTATTTAAGGATATTAGAAAAATTATTATTAAGGATATTAGAAAAATATATTATGCCTACTGGTATAGAAAGATTGACTTAAAAAAATAATTCAGTAAAAATCAAGTACAGTTTTTGCTACTCCATGTTGTGCGCGCCGAGCCAGGTCTGCCCACCCCCCGAAGCGCACCGCACGTCCCCCTGCGCATCTGCAGATTCTGCTAATGGCCTGCAGACCTGGCACCTCGGAGGCTCTCCTCGCACCCCGGCTGCCCGTGGGGCTTCACGCGCCGGGCATTCCCAGGCGACCACTCACCTTGCTGGGCTCCGACGTCCTCGAGCAGCAGAAGCAGGATAACTTCCTGGGTTTTGCTTTGGAAATACATAGTATGGAACTCTGGCTAGAGAAATCTGTGGAGTCCCTTCTGATGGATGTACGAGATACATGCAAAAAAAAATGAAACTGGACCACCTTCTTACACCATACAGAAGAACAAACTGAAAATGGATTAAAGACTTAAACGCAAGGGCAACAAAAGAAAAGATGAACAAATGGGACTACATCTAACTAAAAAAATTTTGCACAGCAAAGGAAAGCATCAGCAAAATGAAAAGACAGCCTACTGAATAGGAGAAGATATTCGTCAACGATCTACCCAATAAGGAGATGTTATCCAAAATTAATAAAGAACTCATACAAGTCAAACCAAAAAAACCCGCAAACAATCTAATTTAAAAATGGGCAGAGGACCTGAATAGACATTTTTCCAAAGAGGACATACAGATGGCCAATAGACATATGGAAAGATCCTCAGTGTCACTAATCATCAGAGAAATGCAAATTAAAGCACACAATGAGATATCACTTCACACCTGTCAGGAGGCTTTCATCAATAAATCAACAAACAACAAGTGTTGGGAAGGATGCAGAGAAAAGGGAATCCTCATGCACTGTTGGTGGGATCGCACATTGGTGCAGTCACTGTGGAAAAGATTTGGAGTTTCCTCAAAAAATTAAAAACAGAACTGCCTTATGACCCAGCAATTTCACTTCTGGGTATTTAACCAACAAAATCCAAAATACAAATTCAAAGATATATGCACCCCTATGTTCATTGCAGTACTATTAACAATAGCCAAGATATGGAAACAGCCCAAGTGCTCATCGATAGACATTTAGATAAAGAAGCAGTGGTACATATATACAATGGAATATTACTCAGCCATAAAAAAGACTGAAATCTTACCATTTGCAACAACATGAATGGATGTAGAGTATATTATGCTAAGTGGCATAAGTCAGACTGAGAATGACAAATACCATATGATCTCACTTGCATGTGGAATCTAAAGAACAAAATAAGTGAACAACCAAAACAGAAACAAACTCATAGATACAGAGAACAAACTGATGGCTTCCAGAGGGAAGGAGGTTTGGGGAGCTGGGTGAAAAAGGTGAAGGAATTAAGAAATAAAAATTGGTAGTTACAAAATAGTCACAAGGATGTAAAGTACAGCATAGAGAATAGAGTCAATAATGTTACAACAATTATGTATAGTGCCAGGTGGGTACTAGACTAATCCGGGGGATCACTGCATAAATTACATAAATATCTAGCTGTTATGCTATGAACATGAGATTAATATAAAACAATATTGAATGTCAACTGTAACTGAAAAAATAAATAATTAAAAAATAATTCTATTTATAGATGACATAGTTACCTATACAGAAAATTTCAAGAAAATTGCAAAAAAAGTTCTTGGGATAAAAAAGTGACTTCAACAAGTTTACAGGTTACAAAGACAACATAAAGCTATCAATTGTATTTCTATATACTAGCTGTGAATAATTGGAAGTAACATTAAAAAACAGTACCATATATGACAGCTCTATAAGAACTGCTTATGTATAAATCTAAGAAGATGTGCAGGATCTATGTATTGAAACCTATAAAATGATGATAAAAAATTTTCTTTTTTAAACTAAATAAATGGAGATGCACTGTGTTTGTAAAAAAAAAAATCAAGTACAGTTGAAAAAGGTATATGTAATAGGAGCTAGGTTCTGTGTTCAGTGAAGAATATAAAGTGTGAAATTGTAATCTTAATACTTGAGTGACAAAAGAGTTACAACTTATGGAGAGAAAATCAAGAGCTTTTGAACTTCCAAAAATAAAAGATGGATAATAGAATCACAAAACAAACAGGAACTTAGCAATTATTAAGTAAAATTTATGACATAATATAGGAATTCCTTCTATAACATTGCTGAAGCTGATCATCTACCCATGACTTGAACTTTCACAGCTCTGTGGAACTTATTACTTGTAAGTAGGCCACTCAATAAAGGAAAATAATAAGGGAATATATTTTCTTCTTAATAAGTGGAAAAGGGCCAATAACAAGGCACTAAAGATTTTTAATGCTTAAAAAGACTTTAATATTTTTAACAGGAAGAGCTGAAATCCGTCATCTGAACTAGATTAAACATGGCTCTGAGCCTCAGGGTGAGCCTGCTACAACAGGGAAGAAGGAATGAATATTTCCTAATGACAGTTCCAGGATCAGGATCCCTACATCTACGTTACTTAAGAAAATGCCTTAAATTACTCCAGAAACACTGTTATCCTGCTACCCCTTTTTTGAGACTGAATAATGGTAAATGCCTACCCTGTGACAGGGTCAGATTGGAATCCATATTTCTTTCACTATAAAAAAAAAACCAATATATTCATATATATATAAAACCATTGACTGAAAAGACGAGTTGGTAAATATCCAGATGAAAGAAGCAGGCTACTGAATTGTACGCAGATAGCCTTGGAAACATTTATTTTCAGACTAGCCTTTCCCATGCTACTGTGAGAATAACAGATTACGGAGAGTATCACAGAGCCAGAGACTAACCAAGCATTAGAAATGGAAGGGGCCATGGAGATGTGTTTTTCCTATAAACAGGCTTACAAACTGTTTTTAGTTTCAGAACCTTTTTTTCCAACAAAAATTTTAGATGAAATCCACTCTATTGAAGGTGAGTACCTGCCTCTTTCCCCACTTTCCTCCCTCCCTTCATCCCCTCTGCCCTTTTCCTTTTCTCTTCCTCTTTCTTTCTCCCTGCATAGCAGCCCCTGAGGCATGGTCATCGAGTCCTGTGACTGCATCGGCCAGAGTGTGACATGAGCTATCCTCTCCTACAGGACAGCAGTTATGAACCGGGACACATGACCACAGAAATAATTCGACTTGCCTTCTTACAACCACCAGAGGGGGAAAACAGGCTGAGAAGTTTTATCATTGAATTAACTCATCAGGAGTGATGATTTAAACATGTCAACATATTGAACTCATAAGGACTCCAGCACACAAGGTCACCAAGACCCTAACTTTGCTTTTTAAAGGCCCTCTCATTAAGGAATATAAAATTTTAGGGACAAAGTTTATCAAGGATCAAATTATCATCCTTGGAAGACAATGAAATAAATTAGAATCTTCCTCAATTTATGAACTTAATCAGTTTGATCAGACTAAAATGCTGGTGTCTTATGTGCCATTATTAGGTAAAAAATAATTAAGTGAAGATCAGGTAGAGATCCTTAAACAAAACACACAAGGCAAATATATTGCACATATTGTGGGCAAAAGTGAATGTGTGACTGGTGGTTTCTGTACCACTGAGGAAAATCTAAATTTGTTCCCAATTCTGGATTTGGATTTTCATGCTTTTTTATGATTATCGGATAGGTTGTCATCCCAGTTCTTGGCAAGGCAGACAGTGCCAGACACACAAACCCTGTCTGCTTCCATTTAACTCTGAATAAAGACCAACCAGAGGATTCTTTTCAGAGACTACTGCATTCATTTTATCCCAGTTAATAGGAGGGATCAAGGAAGTGGAATGTGATAGAAATCTTTCAGAAGATGGAAAAGGCCCAGTGATGCATGGGACAGGGACAAATCTTGCTCCTCTTGAGTCACAATGAAATGTGGTCATTATTCAGTAAGTATTGCCAAGCTCTGTGTGCCCTTTCTCAGAAGACTAAACTATGCATATTGGAATAAGAGAGGGGACAGTGTCATGCCACCAAATTCCTAGAAGAAATCTTTCTTTACTCAGGAATTAATACTTATTAGATAATTAACATTTTTGTTAGAGAATAGAGAGGGAATTACCTCTTTATTCCTAAATGAGGTAAGAGACTTATGATTGTATGTCACCTCAAGTCCACTATTTCTGTCTTCATAAAGTAATAAAAGAGTCAAATGACCCTCTCCCTCTAAAGTAGTTGCTGGGTTGTGTTCACAGAGTTTGACTACCAGTTTTAGGCAAACTCTTCTGTGCATACCCCTTTGTTCAATGGCTGTGCCAGCTCTGGTTTCCTGGATGTTTGGGTGTTGAAGTAACTCCCCACCCCTGTCGAAGGGCTTAAAGCAGTGCTTAATTGCTTAGTGTTGTCTTAAACAGGGGACAGCTAACGTGTAAGGACTGTTTATTATTTGCAAGAGACTGTGCCTTACAAGCATTAATTCATATAATTCTTATTTTGACAGATTTCTGACCCTCGATGTCCTAAAACAACTATTATGAATAAGTTAATCGAAGTAAGTCTGATTTCAAAACAAAGTTGTAAAATAGATATGATTTATATTCCTAGTGAATTGTAACAGCAGATATTCATTTAATGATTTAATATTCATGGTTAGTACAATAGAATGAAAAAATCATTTATATGCAAGAGATTACAAGAATCTAAATTTGTATATATATTTAACAGAAAAAAATGGGTGGAGAAAGAAGGGCTGAAAATGAAAACACATTTCTCCAAAGAGGACATACAGATGGCCAACAGGTCATACAGATGAAAAGATGCTCAACGTCACTAAGCATTAGAGAAATGCAAATAAAAACCACAATGAGATACCACCTCCCTCCTGTCATAATAGCTATTATCAATAAATCAACAAACAACAAGTGTTGGAGAGGCTGTAGAGAAAAGGGAACCCTCATGTACTGTTAGTGGGATTGCAGATTTGTGCATCCACTGTGGAAAACAGAATGGAGGTTCCTCAAAAAAATTGAAAATGGAACTACTTTATGACCCAGCAATTCCACTCCTGGGTATCTATCCAAAGAATTCCAAAACACTAATTTGAAAAAAAATATATGAAGCACTGTTCACAATAGCCAAGATAATAAAAACAACTGAAATGTCCATCGATAAGACAATTGGATAAAGAAACTGTGGTACATTTACACAACGGAGTATTACTTGGCTATAAGAAGAATGAAATATTACCATTTGCAACAACATGGATAGACCTAGAGAATATTACGCAAAGTGAAATAAGTCAGATGGAGAAAGACAAATACCATATGATCTCACTTTTATGTGGAAACTAAAGAACAGAATAAATGAACAAACAAAACAGAAATGGACTTAGAGACACAGAGAAAAAAGCTGATGTTTGCTAGGTGGGAGGAGGGTGGGGATGGGGGAGAAGGTAAAGAAATTAGAAAGTTACTAGTCACAAAATAGCCACGGGGATATGAAATACAGTATGGGGAATGATGAGGCAGAAAAGGATTAATAAAAGTAAACCTGAAAAAAAAAGAAAAAGAAAAAGTGAACCTGAAGCGGGACTGCCTGGGCCTGCATCCCCTCCCCAAGAACCACCCAGGCTCATCCCCTAGAAATAAATCTAAGATGTCTAAACCCCCATAAAAGAGGAGATAAGACCCAACTGGTATTAACTTGTCCTTCACACATGTGCAAACTGCCGAAACTTGCCCGTTAGTTGAACTTTATCCTAATTATAATGCAATTAGAATGGAATGAACATTAAGACTTGCTCCCCACCATGGGTTTTTCTGTATGCATTCTGGGTAAGAGCATGAGCAGAAAGAAAGTAGTTATATAACGAAAATATGTCAATCAAATGACCTCAGTCTATACGTCATATCTCCTGCCATAAGGAAATTTACCTACCCTGTCCTATATAAGAAAAAGCTAACCTAAAGTAGGGGCAGTCATCTGGCCGGCAACATCTAGTCCAGCTTCCTTCTTCTTGAATAAACTTACTTCCTTGCTCTCCTCATTTCAGGCTAAGTCTGTGAATTCTTTTCACCATTTGTGAATGACCAAAGGTTAATTCCAATGACACAACAGGGAATATAATCAATATTGTGAAGATTAAATAGGGTACCAGATGGGTACCAGACTTATCGGGGGATTACTTCATAGACTGTATAGATGCCTGACCACTGCACTGTGATGTAGAAAAATATTGAATGTCAACTATAGTTAAATACACACACAAGCACACACATAAACACACGGTCTGACAATTAATGTGCAACCTTGTTCCAACGATGTTCTAACCTTGTTTGATATCAGAGGGATTATTCATTATGAATGTATACCAACTGGACAGTTAACCAAGTTTACTACTTGGAAGTGCTGAAAAGACTGTGTGAAAAAGTTAGATAACCTGAATTTTTTGCCAACAATTCATGGTTCTTGCATAATGACAATGCACCAGCTCACACAGCACTGTCTGTGAGGAAGTTTTCAGCCAGTAAACAAATAACTGTATTGGGACATCCTCCCTACTCACCTAATCTGGCCCCCAGTGACTTCTTTCTTTACCCGAAGTCAAAAGAAATGTTGAAAGGAAGACATTTTGATGACATGCAGGACATCAAGTTGTACGATGACAACTCTGATGGCCATTCCAGAAAAAGAGTTCCAAAATTGCTTGGAAGGGTGGACTAGGCACTGGCGTTGGTGCATAGCTTCCCAAGGGGAGTACTTGGAAGGTGACCATAGTGATAATTAGCCATGAGGTATGTAGCACTTTTTCTAGGATGAATTTGAACTTAATTGTCTGATCTTGTATACAGAGGGTGCCAAAATAATGTATACACATTTTAAAAAAGGAAAAAAAAATTGTATTAAAGTTGTAATACTCAATATATACCAATAACAAAAGATGAACACAACGTATATACACTGTGTTTCCCTGAAAATAAGACCGGGTTTTATATTAATTTTTGCCCCAAAAGACACATTAGGGCTTATGTTCAGGGGATGTCATCCTGAAAAATCATGCTAGGGCTTATTTTCCAGTTAGGTCTTATTTTCGGGAAAACAAGGTACTACAGCATAGGGAATATAGTAAATGGAACTGTAACAGCTATATATAATGTCAGTGGGGTAGTAGATTGGGGGAGGTTATCACTTTGTGAGGGATGTAAATGTCTATTACGTTGCTCATACACCTGAAACTAATAAAAAGAGGAAAAAATATAAATTCAAAATCTTTTTTCTTATTTACACAAAGATCAAATGGGATTTTAAGGGTTGTGACTAAATAAATGAATTTCTTTTCACACACACAAAAAGAAAATGAAAACACATTACAAACTATTCTACAAAGATGGGACACTCACAAAATAAAAAATACTTAGCAATTGCTAAATGGTGATCAATTGTCTTGCAAGGAAAGGTAATTGTAAGAAAAAGATTCTGAAGTAGAGATATCTAGTGAACTTCATGGATTTTCTGTAAAAGATCAGAGATAATAAAACTTTTTTGGGTACTCACTGAAACCACTCTGGTGTTTCATTTTGCTCCACCATGACCAGACTGGCTACTGTGGATTATAGTAACTGTATACAGAAGAGTAGCTGCATGTGTGTGTGTGTGTGTGTGTGTGAGTGTGTGAAAGAAAATATATTTCTGAATGAAACTAGGTGATTAATGCGTCTTTTTATTTATTTATTTATTTATTTATTTATTTATTTATTTATTTATTTATTTATTTTTAATTTATTGGGGTGACAATTGTTAGCAAAATTACATAGATTTCAGGTGTACAATTCTGTATCACATCATGTATAAATTACATTGTGTGTTCACCAACCAGAGTCAGTTCTCCTTCCATCACCATATATTCGATCCCCCTTACTCTCATCTCCCACCCCCCACTCCCCCTTATCCTCTGGTAACCACTAAACTATTGTCTGTCTTGTCTATGAGGTTTTTGCGTTTTTGTTTGTTTGTTTGTTTGTTTTCCTTAGACGTTTATCATTTATATCCCTCACACTGTGGACCCCCCGCCCCCCGTCCACTATCTCTCTGACATCGCACCGAGCCATCCCATTTCCACTATCTCCACTCCCAATGCTGTACTCTGCCTCTTGTAAATGTACACATACCTATATATACATATACATATATATATATATATATATATAATATTATAGTTGGCATTCATTATTGTTCAGCTTGAGGTGTACAGTGCAGTGATCAGGCATCTACATCTTCCCTGAGATGGTCTCTGAAATGGGACACATGTCTATCGGATACCCTTCAAAATCTTTACATTATTGATTACGTTCCCCAGATTAATTTTCAAAACCCCGTGGCCATCTTGTGGTTACTGACTGTTTTCTAATCCCCTCACCTTCCCCCTTACCCCCACCCCCCCACCCATCTAGCAACCCTCAGTTTTTCTTCTTTGTCTCCAAAACCGTTTCTGATTAGTTCATTCACTTATTCTATTCTTTAGATTCCACATATATGTGAGATCGTATGGTATTTGTCTTTCTCTGTCTGACTTATTTCACTTAACATAATGTTCTCTAAGTCCTTCCATGTTGTTGCAAATGGTAAGATTTCTTTCTTCTTTATGGCTCCGTAGTACTCCATTGTATAAATGTACCACAGTTTCTTAATCCAGTCATCTACCGATGGGCATTTCGGTTGTTTCCAAGTCTTAGCTATTGTGTATAGTGCTGCAATAAACATAGGAGTGCATAAAGATTTTTGAATTGGAGTTTTGGATTTCTCCGGATAGATACCTAGGAGTGGAATTACTGGATCATAAGGTAGTTCCATTTTCAGATTTTTGAGATACCTCCATACTGTTTTCCATAGTGGCTGCACCAATCTGCAATCCCACCAACAGTGCACAAGCGTTCCCTTTTCTCCACATCCGCGCCAGCACTTGTTGTTTGTTGATTTATTGGTGATAGCCATTTTGAGTGGGGTGAGGTGGTATCTCATTGTGGTTTTTATTTGCATTTCTCTGATGGTTAGTGAGGTTGAGCATTTCTTCATATGTCTGTTTGCCATCTGTATGTCCTTTTTAGAAAAATGTCTCTTCAAGTCCTCTGTCCATTTTTTAATTGGGTCGTTTGTTTTTTTGGAGTTGAGTTGAGTGAGTTTTTCATAGATTTGTGATATTAATCCCTTATCAGATATATCATTGGCAAATATCTTTTCCCATTCAGTAGGATCCCTTTTTGTTTTATTGATGGTTTCCTTTGCTGTGAAAAAACTTTTTAGTTTGATATAATCCCACATGTTTATTTTTTCTCTTACTTTCCTCGCTCGAGGGGATATATCAGTAAAAATCTTACTCCGGGTAATGTCTGTGATGTTTCTTGCTATATTTTCTTCTAGGTATTTTATGGTTTCAGATCTTACATTTAAGTCTTTAAGCCATTTTGAATTTATTTTTGTATATGGTGTGAGGAGGTGGTCCAGCTTCATTTTTTTGTATGTGTCTGTCCAGGTTTCCCAGCACCATTTATTGAATAGACTGTCTTTACCCCATCGTACATTCTTGTTTCCATTGTCGTAGATTAAATGGCCATATAGGCAAGGATTTATTTCTGGACTCTCTATTCTGTTCCATTGATCTATGTGTCTGTTTTTATGCCAATACCATGCTGTTTTGATTACTGTAGCCTTGTAGTATAATGTGAAGTCAGGTATTGTTATACCTCCCACTTTGTTCTTATTTCTCAAGATTGCTGAGGCTATACGGGGTCTTTTATGGTCCCATATAAATTTTAGGATTATATGTTCTATTTCTGTGAAAAACGTCGTTGGTAGTTTGATAGTAATTGCATTGAATATGTATATTGCCTTAGGCAGTATGGACATTTTAACTATATTAATTCTTCCTATCCATGAACGTGATATGTGTTTCCATCTATTTATATCTTCTTTCATTCCTTTCTTCAGTGTCTTATAATTTTCTGAGTACAGATCTTTTACTTCTTTGGTTAAATTTATTCCCAGGTATTTTATAGTCTTTGGAGCAATTGTAAATGGGATTGTTTTTTTAATTTCTCCTTCTGATGTTTTATTATTGGTATATACAAATGCAATTGATTTCTGAATATTAATTTTGTATCCTGCTACTTCACTAAATTCATCTATCAGCTCTAATAGCTTCTTGGTGGAGTCTTTAGGGTTCTCTCTCTATATAGTATCATATCATCTGTATATAATGATAATTTTACTTCCTCCTTACCGTTTTGGATGCCTTTATTTCTTTTTCTTGTCTGATTGCTGTGGCTAGAACTTCCAGCACTATGTTGAATAGAAGCGGAGATAGTGGGCAACCTTGTCTTGTTCCTGATCTTAGGGGGAATGGTTTTAGCTTTTCCCCATTGAGTATGATGTTAGCTGTGGGTTTGTCATATATGGCCTTTATTATGTTGAGATATGATCCCTCTATTCCCACTTTCTTAAGGGTTTTTATCATAAATGGCTGTTGGATTTTATCAAAGGCTTTTTCTTCATCTATTGATATGATCATGTGATTTTTATTTTTCATTTTGTTAATGTGGTGTATCACATTAATTGATTTGTGGATGTTGAACCACCCTTCCATACCAGGGATGAATCCCACTTGATCTGGTGTATGATCTTTTTAATGTATTGCTGAATTCTGTTCGCTAATATTTTGTTGATTCTTTGCATCTATGTTCATTAGACATATTGGCCTGTTGTTTTCTTTTTTTGTGGTGTCTTTGTCTGATTTTGGGATCAGGGTGATAGTGGCTTCGTAAAAAGTGTTTGGGAGTCTTCCCTCCTTCTGGATTTTTTGGAAGAGCTTGAGGAGAATAGGTGATAATTCTTTTTTGAACGTTTTGTAAAATTCACCTGTAAAGCCATCTGGTCCACGGCTTTTGTTTGTTGGGAGATTATTGATTACTGATTCAATTTCCGTGGTGGTAATCAGTCTATTCAGGTTTTCTGTTTCTTCTTGAGTTAGCCTTGGAAGGTTGTACGCCTCTAGAAAATTGTCCATTTCTTCCAGATTGTCAAATTTTTTGGCACATAGTTGCTCATAGTAATTTCTTAAAAATGTTTGTATTTCTGCGATGTCCGTTGTCACTTCTCCTCTTTCATTTCTGATTTTATTAATTTGGGTCCTCTCTCTCTTTTTTTTCATGAGTCTGGCTAAAGGTTTGTCGATTTTGTTTATCTTCTCTAAGAACCAACTCTTGGATTCATTGATCTTTTGTATTGTTTTTCTGGTTCCTATTTCATTTATTTCTGCTCTGATCTTTATTATCTCCTTCCTTGTGCTCCCTTTGGGCTTATTTTGCTGTTCTTTTTCCAGATCCCTTAAGTGTGGAGATAAACTGTTGATTAGTGTTGTTTCTTGTTTCTTTAGGTAGGCCTGCAATGCTATGAATTTCCCTCTTAGGACTGCTTTCGCGGCATCCCATAGATTTTGGGTCGTCGTGTTTTCATTTTCGTTTGTCTCGAGATATCTTTTGATTTCTTCCTTGATCTCCTGCTTGACCCATTCATTATTTAGTAATAAGTTATTCAGCCTCCATGAATTGGTGTGTCTTCCAGTTTCTTTACTGTAGTTAATTTCTAATTTCATAGCACTGCGGTCAGAGAAGACAATTGGTATGATTTCAATTTTCTTAAATTTATCAAGACTTGTTTTGTGGCCTAACATATGGTCTATCTTGGAAAATGTTCCATGTGCGCTTGAGAAAAACGTGTATTTTGCAGCATTGGGGTGAAATGTTCTGAAAATATTGATTAAATCCAAGTGGTCCAATGTATCATTTAAGGCTGTTGTTTCCATATTGATTTTCTGTCTGGAAGACCTGTCCCTTGTTGTCAGAGGTGTGTTGAAGTCCCCTACTATGATAGTGTTACTGTTGATCTCTGTCTTTATGTCAGTCAGTACCTGTTTTATATATTTAGGTGCTCCTATGTTGGGTGCATAGATGTTTACTAGGGTTATATCCTCTTGTCGGATCGATCCCTTTATTATTATATAGTGCCCATCTTTATCTTTTAATATGTTCTTCATTTTAAAGTGTATTTTGTCAGATATAAGTATTGCAACTCCAGCTTTTTTCTCATTTCCATTTGCATGAAATATCTTACTCCAACCCATCACTTTCAGCCTGTGTGTGTCTTTTGTTCTGAGGTGAGTCTCTTGTATACAGCATATACAAGGGTCTTGCTTTCTTATCCAGTCAGCGACCCTATGTCTCTTGATTGGAGCATTTAATCCGTTTACATTTAAAGTGATTATTGATAGGTACATAGTTATTGCCATTTTTAAATTTGTAGTTAGGTTCTTTTGATCTTTCTTCTATTTACAGAAGTCCTTTTAGTATTTCTTGCAATGCTGGCTTGGTGGTAATAAATTCCTTTAGCTTATTTTTTTCTGGAAAGCTCTTTATCTCTCCATCAACTTTAAATGATAGCCTTGCTGGATAAAGCAATCTAGGTTGTAGGCCTTTGTTTTCCATCACTTTGAGTATCTCCTGCCACTCCCTCCTGGCCTTCAATGTTTCTGTAGAAAAGTCATTTGATAGTCTTATGGGAGTTCCCTTGTATGTAACCCTCTGTCTTTCTCTTGCTGCTATTAGGATTCTCTCTTTGTCTTTAACCTTTGCCATTTTAACTATAATGTGTCTTGGTGTGGACCTGTTTGGGTTTATCCTGGTTGGAACTCTCTGCGCTTCCTGGGCTTGTATGTTTGTTTCCTTCATCAGGTTAGGGAAGTTTTCGGACAGTATTACTTCAAATATGTTCTCAATCCCTTGCTTCCTCTCTTCACCTTCTTGTGTTCCTATGATGCGCATGTTGTTGCACTTGATGTTATCCCTGAGATGTCTTAAACCATCTTCATTGTTTTTTATTCTTTTTTCTTTCTGTTGTTCTGCTTGGGTAATCTCTGCTACCTTGTCTTCTAAGTCACTGATTTGATCCTCTGCTTCATCTAACTTGCTGTTAATTCCTTCAAGTGAGTTGCTTATTTCAGTAATTTGTTCTTTATTTCTAACTGGTTGTTAATAAGATTTCTCTATCCTTCTTTATGTCATCTCTAAGCTCCTTAAACATTCTTATCATCAGTGTTCTGAACTCTGTCTCTGATAGGTTGGTTACCTCTGTTTCATTTGGTTCCATTTCTGGAGGTTTCTTCTGTTCTTTTATTTGGGACATGTTTCTTTGTTTCCCCATTCTGGCTGACTCTCTGTGTTTGCTTTGATGTATTAGGTAGATCCCCTAGAGTTCTTAGTTCTTGCTGGGTTATCTATTGTAGTATGTGTCCTTTATATTTGACTTGCACTACTTCATTCTTCTCCTCTGCGTGTGCTCCAAAGGTGACTCTTCTGTTGTGTATATTGTCCTGTTAAAGAAGATCTTTAATTGCTTTTTGCTTGTGAGTAGGTGGGGTTAACTCCTAGGCGGACTAGTTGTGAGACTTGGCTCTGCCTACCGCAGGGTGTTTTGCTGCATGCGGGTTGACCACTTAAATGTGGTTTGGCCTCTATGGGCTCTTGTGCCTGTAGAGTATTCCCTCTGGGTGTGTCACTTGTAGGTCAAACCCAGTAGTACTCTGGTTTGGTCTGGAGTTGGCCTCTGGATATGTTGAATCTTGTGCCTCTTAAGCTGGGCCCTGGTAGGGCAATTTCAGAACAAAGCAAATCATCAAGCACAACAACAACAACAACAAAGAAAAAATCAAATACATTCATATGTAAAAACAACCGACAACCCACACTCAACACAGGCAAAGATATCAAAGATATAAAGACAAAAAACAAAAAGCAGCGCCAGTCGTGGCTTAAGCCCACCAAGTAATCTCCAGGTTGTCCTCTGCTGTACCAAAGAGTCCTCTGTGTATTGTGCAGGCAGAGTCGGTCACCTGGTGCCCAGAGTGATGCTGGGACTGCAGATTTAGATGCGTGGGTGAGGGGTCTGGATGGTAGTATCTACAAAGTCAGTGCAGTTTCTGCCCTTGCCTGCATATATGTGCACTGAGAGTAGCACCACCAGCCCTGTGTCCAGTTCTCCTGAGTCTTAGGGCACTTCTTCCGTATATGTGTGTGTGTGGCGGGCGGAAGATTTCTGAGCTGCTAAAAGCCCAGAGCTGTGTCTGCCGCCCTCTGCTGATCCCTGGGAATGCCTCCGCAGTTGTAATTGCCCTGTCCTAGGCAGGTCAGAAAGGGTGGGGCTGGGGATGGAGGGGTCTTCTCTCTCCCAGCCCAGCAAAAATCACACTCTTCCCAGACTCTTTCCTGGGTCAGAGTAATACACTGGTCTTCCCAGAGCCTGAGCCCTAAGGCTCCTCTGTAATCTGACACTACTCCTCAGTTCAGGGGCTAGTTTAAAGCTCTGGAAGGGTGGGGGTAGGATTGGAAGAGGGTGGGGAGTGGCCCAGGTATGGAGTTTGTGTCCTTTGTCTGAGGTAGAGCCCAACTGAGGTCTCACTGAAGTTATTGCCTCAAATGCTGGGTATGCTGCACCCTCGGCAGGAGAGATCAGCTGTGGGACGCAGGAAAAGAGCCCACATCCTGGCTTTTGTGTTCTCTGTTCCATCCTGGGATCCCTTGTGTCTCTGCAGCTGAGGATGCCCACTGCGTTTCTTCCGCCACAGATGGGGACCGCGTCTCCACTCCGCTCCCTTCCCCTGCTCGCCCAACTTGCCCACCTTCAAGTAACCCTTGCACGAGTCCCTTAGCTGTTCTGCGTGATGAGCAGAGTCCTTTGATGGGTTATAGATGTCCCGTTTGTGATAAAATCCGGAGGAGAACTCAAAAAGTGCGCCCTGCTGCCACCATTCCTATGACGTCACTCCCATACCCATTTTTAAGTGTACAGGTCAGTAGTGTTAAATACATTCACATTGTTGTGAAACAAATCTCCAGAACCTTTTTATCTTGCAAATCTGAAACTCTGTACCTATTAAACAACAACTCCCCATTTTTTTTCTCTTGGTAAACACCATTCTATTTCTTGTTTCTATAAATTTGACTATTTTAGATACCTCATATCAGTGGAATCATACAGTGTTTGGCGTTTTTTTTTTTTTTTTTTTTTGACTGGCTTTTTTTACTTAGCATAATGTCCTCAAGTTGTATCCATGTTGTAGCATGTGGCAGGATTTCCTTCCTTTTTAAAGTTGAATAACATTCCATTTTATGTACATACCCATTCTATTTATCCAGACTTCCATTGGAAAATGGGAAATAATAAATCATTTTTACCTCAAAATATCATTGTCATCTTCCAGTATAAACTCTAGAGCAGTACATGTTTGTTTACTCTTAAATTGGAAAATTATGTTATAGCAGATAGTATTGGTCAAAGATTCATTACATTTGGGTTCTAATCTTGGCTCTGTTACCAATTTTCTGACACCAGCAATCTACGCCTTGTGGGGTCACATATTTGTTTTAAAAGCATGTCAGTTTTAACTACTCAACAGGATTTTTGAGAGGTGAAAGAGGCAGATTCATTTCTCAGAAATCTCTCAGTAATTCTTGGTGCCCCAGGGCTCAGCTGTTAGTTCTGGATGTATAGCTGCTTTTATCACTCAGGAGGGACAGGCCTGGAGCAGAGCCTCAGTCTCCTGATCAATAAAAACAACTGAGGCTAAACCAGGTCACTGATATCATTGTACCTTAAATTACCAATGAAAAAATACTCTGTTGATAAACATGTTGCATCCTGCGTGATGAGGATTGTGGGGAGCGTGGAGGGCAGCGCACGGTTAATAAAGACAGTAGCCAAGAATAAAGTGCAACCAGGCCAACGGACCCCAGCCTCGTGGACTGAGCCCCGAATAGGGCCAACAGGCCAACGCGTAAGTTTTATTATTTAGTTGAGGAAGTAAAGGAGATAAAGCTTGTCAATCTCAAGATCTGTGAATCCCATACATTATAATAGGCAACTGATCCAAGCCAATCACTCTTGCCTGCAGCCAGCAGAACCGTAAGTTTCAGGATGTTTGTACTTCCCCAAGGGACAAAACCTTTATGCATATGAATAGATGGAGAGCACATCATTGAATCTCTTCCCTTGCAGGTTTTGGGAAGGAATGCAGCCCAGGGGCAGAGGCTCTCCTTAGCTGTGGGCAGGTGGGGGGTTGTGCCCAACTCTATCAACCTCGTGGGTTCTCCTTTTGGTCCTCATGCGGCTCCGCCTGGCTTGAGTTGCCCCCTCCTCTCCGTGGGGAGTCTTACCCGTCATTGGCTGACCAGCCATATTTTGGGGCCAAATAGGGAGACATGAGGTGCAAACACAAAGGTGAAGCAAAGTCCCTGAAAGGATCTGTCTCACAGACTCTCCTTTCTTCAGGGGCTGGTGCGAGTAGACAGATGTGTAGGCTGATGTGTGGCAACATAAACAGAGAGATTTTATGTTCTACTCCAATATTATTTTTTTAAAAATTCTACCTGACTGAAAACAAAGTACTTTGTAATTTTTGAATCTGCTTGTTCAAAACTGTATGTTCCAACCAGTTCCTTCTTTTTCTTGTCAAAGTCTAATAGCAATACCCTGCCCAACACATACCCTCAAAATACCCTGTAAAATTGAAGTAGATTTAAGACACATTTGAGGATTCTATGACTTGCACTTTTGAACTTTAAGTAGTATTCCATTATCACATCAGTTCTGGCCTTTGCAGGATCTGTGCCAAATGTGGAGCTGCTCTTGCACGAAGGACTTCTAACAGTGTAGCTATCAAAATGATGGGCTTATCAATGTATGGAGCAAGATACTCTATTTTCAAGGACCCTGGATACTATACAGACACATACAGAAACGCACACACACACACACAGACACACACACACACACACACACCAGTATACGAGTATATACATATATTATATATATAAAACATTAATAAATAAACATTACATTGATTTTTGTTTAAATTGGGAACAATAAAGCAGTAGCAGCAAGTATGAAAAGTTCCAGACGACGAAGTACAGTGCCTGGTTACCCACCTGATTATTAAGTGACTGAGGAATAGAAGGCAAGAGTAAGAGATATACAAAGTTTGCTGGGTGCCCCCCCCCCCATCCCAGCAGGCAGTTGGGGCTTAATCACCCTGACACAAGGTTGTTTAACTTCAAGATTTGTGCTGGAGCTAGAGTGGGTGGAATCATTAAGGGAAAGTGAACTGGGAAACCTATCAAAATAGAAGTTTTCTTCGTACAGTTAGATTTTTATTAGGTTGATTATCAACATCTCAGGTTAAATTCAATTAGAAAAACTAATTTCTCAAAGGCAATGTTTATCTTAGAATAACTTGTTAATTTACATGTTTATACCATTTGAATTAATTCATACTGAAAACTTCTTTAATAAAAACCTAAATAATTAACAATATATGAAGTATGAATTATGTCTTATTGTGAATACCTACTGTTTGGTCATCAATAATCTTGAAAATAATGGTATATACAGTTTTTTTTATATTTAAAATGAAGACCATTCATTTATTCTATTGAAAAGCAATTAATTATTTACCAATAATTCTCTGGTATTATTAATTGGACATGAAACTATTAAAAACATGGACTTGTCAGAAAGTATGTTGATGAAACAGAATGAAAGCTGGAACAAAGAACTTCAGAAAGATATTTTAGAGAAGGTTTTTTATTATATTTATATGTGACCTCTGTCTTTAATGAGCATGATGCCTACTGCTATTCAGTTATAAGTGATGTGAAAGTTAAATAAAAAACAATTCCAACTGAGTTAAAATTATATGTGCATATGACATAAATCCTTATTTTGTACATAAAGAAAGGTATATCCAATTTTTATTAGTGGAAAATTAGTTTCTTCCTGTTCTTTAAAAAATACTTAAGTGTTTTTAGTTTGCAGAAGCATCAAATTATTAGTTGATGAACATATTTCAGACTGGTTACAAGGCTATTCAGAGGACTCATGTGCTTTTTCTCATATATGGGAAGAAGGCAGATCAGGCACTTACAAAAAAGCATAGATGAAGGAGTGATTGATTTTACCTGGCAGTGAAGGTGCTAATTCAGGAAACTTTCGTAAAAGACATAAGGCTTGAACAAAGCTTTGAATTGTGACTTGGTGTCCCCCAGGCACAGGGGAGACATCTGTCACAGAGAATGCAGTGGCAGTCCAGGCACAGCAGGGTGGAACAGTGTGGGTTTTGGGGAAAACTGACAAGGTTTCAATGTGCATACAGATATGAGGCTGTTGAGAGGCCAAGAGGAGAACCTTAATATCTGACGAGTGATCAGAGGTGAGGAAGGAGGAAATGGGATGAAAGATAATGCTCAGATTTCAAGTCATATTCATTTGTCCTTGAGAAGAGTTTTGATTGCTGTGTCCATGGGTACTACAAAGGTTTTGATCAAACTCTTGCAAAAGTATCTACAAACAGGAAATCTTGTCATCAAACATTAGAGGAAAAAAACTGAATATAACAATGATAATAATCATGTTATAAAATCTCTTCCTGAAAGAAAAGCACAGATCAATTTTAAAATAAGGAGTAAACCTCATTCAACTTTGTAATGTTTTATACAATGTTAGGAAAGAGATACTGTCTAAAGTATGGCAATTAACAAATCCTGCTATAATCCAGGAAATGTAAAATCAATTTTTAAGCTTTTTAATGCTTTATTCAAGTGTGTGTGTGTGTGTATGTGTGTGTGAGAGAGAGAGAGAGAGAGATTAACATCCTATTAGATAGGATGGACAGATAGTATTACCATCACTTTATAAACAAGAACCCTGAAACTTGGAAAGCTCAGTTGCAAAGCTAAAAGTCAAATCCAAGTCCAGATCCAGTGTATTATGCTCAGCTGTCTCCACAAAGATGGAGATAGGCTGAGTGTCAAAGGCAACAACTGTAATCCTAGAACATCTCATGCTTACCTGAGAGCAGATTTCCCTCACTGCTTATAAGAACTCATCAAAGCCTTGAGTCCTCTCCCCAGAAAAATGCACATTAGTGGGCAGCCTTGTGCACGCACTCTGCACAGCCTTTTGCAAGCAGCTACGAGGCTTATAAAGGCACTGAAACACAGAGCCACGTTTCAAGGGACACCTGCCTGCAGATGCTGATACTGCCCTTATTAAACATTATTTTAAAATTCCTAAGAAGTGATTGGGTCCACATGGTAAAGAAGAAATTTAATCAAAACATTCAAGAGTTCTAATTTTCTGGAAATTATCTTAAATTATGTTTTTAAAATCATGTTTATAGTAATGAATTGAACTGTTAAATAATGCCTATATATTTGAGTTAAAATTTTTTGATATATATACACATGTATGTTTAATTACTTCAAATTAATTTAGAGCAGATGGGAGCATACACTTCTTGAGCAAACAGTTAATAAAATATTCTTAATAACTTAAAAGTATGTCTGCTTGACCCTTTTGGTCAATTGAGTGATTAACTAACTAGTATCTGATCAATATCAATAATGTTTGAACACTGCCTAGGATAGTAGCAGGGGCAAAGTCTCAAACTCAGTACTTCTCACCCTTCACTGAACTTTTGAATCACTTGCAGGACCTGTAAAACATACTTTATGCTGCAGCTCCAGTTCCAGGAATTTTGTTGTAACTGTGGCGCATGGCTTGAGTAATGGGATTTTTAACAAACTTCTCAAGTGATTCTAGATTGCATCTAAGGTTCAATCACTGCCCTGATGCATTTGTTTTTTTCCCAAATGGGACAATTCTCAAAAAGCATAAGACAGTATATTCATCAAAATCTATCAAACCATTTCAAGGACAAATTGAGATTATTTTTGAGGAGAGGAGCCATATGTAACAAGAGTATACCTGACCAAAGTGATAACTTCAGCCCACTCTTTCATAAACCAATGTGTTTTTTTTTTATCGATCACACACAACAGATAAGATTAGACCTGATAAACATGCAGCTCTATACTGACTGCATAGTTGATGTAATTAACCTTTCTGAGTGTCTGATAGATCATAATCCACAAGTGGATAGGTCATGTTGCAGAATCCAAGACCAGAAAGAACCCAAGCGGCACTCAGAAAGTTAGGAGAGTCAGCCTTATTATGCCAGCAGGCTCAGCGGGATCCTTCCCAAAAGACAGCCCCTAGCAAGGTTTTGAGCAGGTTTTTATGGGTTGGGGACTTCCTTGAGTTGAGGAAGGGGTAGGCGTGGTCTGGTGATTGGCTCAAGGTGTGGCTTGGAGGGGGCTATGCGGAAGTGGGCTGGGGCTTAGGCTGGGGACTTCTCTCTCCGCTTGGGCCACCATTTTAGGTCGGTTCCATTTGGCAGGGAACCATTTTAGGTCAGTTTATCCATCAGTCAGAATCATGGAACGCAGCATCTGTGGATCTCACCTGAGCTGTGTGTTGTACCGTCTCCTTCTCAACAAGCCACAAAGTGTCTAGTACATCAGCTTACATTTTTGAATCATAGTTTAATAAACCCAATAAACGTTTTTTTTTTTTAAAAAACCCCTTAAGTCCGAATTCCTGTCATCAGAGGAACTTTTCATTTTTTGCACTACATCTAAACTGGTTTATGGAAACAGAATAGTAGTGGGAGGGAAAGAAGAGAAGAGCTTTAGAGGAGCCCAGGAAGATGGGGCTAGCTTGAGTTTTTAGCTCACATTTCTAATGATGTCTTTCCTGGAAACCTCTTCTCCCTGCACCCCCTTTCAGGGAGTGTGAAATAAGCAGTGGAAGACATGTGCAGTTTCCTGAGGAGCAAATGAGCAGAGTCAGAAGGATGATTTCAGGGCTGGCTTTGGACGCCATACCCATTCTACCTTATAATGATAGTTTAACAATGAAATCTTTTTCTTAAAATCTGGTGTTTCATTTTAAGCATGGATGGCAACTGATATCCCCTTCTCCCACATGGTGGTATAAATCCAAGTTTACAAAACTGATAGACAAGATTAACAGAGAATTATAATATCAAAGACTGTAAAATCATGGGTGTAACAATTATGGAAATGTGTGGATACCTTGCCCTAAACGTTAATAATTACATCTTAATAATAATAACACTTATTGAGCACTTAATAGGCTAAGCACATTTTAATTTGCATGGATTTTTGTTTAAACCTCACTAAAACCCTAAGAGAGAGGACCTACTGCTCTCTTGATTTTCAAATGTGGAAATTGAGGCTGAAAGGGGGATGTTATCTGCCCAAGGTCAAGGCCAAGATGTGAACTCAAACACTAAGTTTCCAGAATCTAGATTGTTAACCACTGCATACCTATATACAAAATGATTTGAACCCACTGGGGAAAAAATGCAAGCATCTGCATTTCTGGGAAGAGTGGCCCAGTATGGCAGCAAGCCAAGTGGAGGAGACTTTGGAAAATCTCATTCTTACCGCCACTATGGAGAGTGTGAAGAACCTGGCTTAATGGGACAAAATATGAAAAATGATCCTTCTTTTCTTAGGCAAGCCAGACCCAGTGGCCCCGCGGGAAGAGCCAGCCGCGGGTTGCAGGAACGGTGCAGACGTACCACCTGCAGCTGCTCGGGTTGCTGTAGGCGGTGGCCTGCAGGCCAGTGCACCACGCTGCCCCTGGCGGCCGGGAGCTGGGACAGCCGCGGGCGCCTTCTGCACGCTGGGCCTAGGCCCATAACAACCGAGGAAAGTCAAATCTCCGTTTCTAGGTGCTTGTGCGAACTGGAGAAATAAAAGGACGGAAAACTCCCGAGGGTGTTTCCGCTTGTTGGGACATAAAGTGAAGGCACCCTCCACGAAACCTTCGGAGACTAGATGTCTGCTGTTGACGTGCTGCTTTCTGAGGGCCTCGTGTGCATTTGCTGTGGTCCTGTGGTCCTTGTTGGCTGAACAAATAAGTGGTCTGATTGAGTTTGAAGTATCAGATCGTTAATAATTAAGAACTCTCAACATTGGGCTTTGAGCGTTGTTTATACACATACATAGTGTCACTCCTGCTGACATTTATTTTTGCATTGGATATATTGCTGTCATGTCAGACTTAGGAGTCTTAGTCCTAAAACTGGAGTTAAACCCTAAAAGTAGAGAGACAGTGTTAAACACCATCCATGTTGATGGAGAAACTGACCTTAAAATGGTTCCCTGCCATGTGGAACTGAGCTAAAATGGTGGCCCAAGCGGAGAGAGAAGTCCCTATCCTAAGCCCCAGCCCACTTCGGCATAACCCCTTCCAAGCCACACCCTGAGCCAATCAACAGAGCACGCCTACCCCTTCCCCCACTCAAGGAAGTCCCCAACCCATAAAAACCTGCTCAAAACCTTGCTAGGGGCTCAGTCTTTGGGAAGGATCCTGCTGAGCCTGCTAGCATAATAAAGCTGACTCTCCTAACTCTCTGAGTGCTGCTTGGGTTCTTTCCGGTCCTGGTATCCGTAGCAACGTATGACCAATAGTCCAGTGAACAGGCAGAAGGTAAGCGATGAATGCAGCCAGCTTTCCTGCTTTAGGTGTAGGGAAAGCCCTCACTTCTGGCCATCTCTGAAGGGCTCAAGTCCGTTATTTACAGATTTAGTTATTCCTAAAACATGGGAT